>NC_089840.1:49281282-49592354 GCF_035609145.1 Eleutherodactylus coqui
AATGTGTGCTACCCTTATTTTATTGTGGGATCATATGGAGTGTAATTGGAGGGCTTTATCCATTGCAGTATGCCAGTCACATCAGTGTCAGACCTCTCAGTCTCACCTCTTCTCTCTCCTCCATCTGCAGCAGGGCGACCCGGTCCTCCTCCCAGGGAGGCTCTGCTATGCCATTCTCCTCCTCTGGTCTTTGGCATGGCTCCTTACGGTGGTCACCAAATGCTGTGATGAGTAGGGAAGGAGTGCAGGGGTGTGCAGGACCACAGCTGAACTGTGACTCCCCTCACTAATAACAACTGGAGCGGGCCGCCCCTACTGCACCCCCCTTCCTATGCGACTGTGTTAGGTCACAGACCAGATGGAAGACCACTACCTCTGAAGAACTCTGAACTCCTTTCCCACTCTCAATCATTCACTTTTATAACCTACTCTCATACCACAGGACATGACAAACTTGATACATTTACATGCAGGCTTTGGATTTCATTAAACGTTTAATCCTTCTAGCACTGCAGCTGTGCAACACACATTCTGGAAATGACAAGACAGGTTTGCACATTGCATCAACATAAGACATATAGGACATTTATGGAGGGGAGCAGGATGATGTACTGGGCCACTACACTTGTATTCAAATCATATTTATCATCCCTCCAAGTTTCTGTGATGTCTATGACATCATATTTCTCATCCTGTGTTAGGAGCTCCAATTCTCCTTGTTTGTTTCCCATGCTCGTTGCATTTGTGTACAAACATTTTAGTTTGTGATCGATGTCTCTTGCTCTTCTACTTTCCTTCTGAATTTTTAGTCTTTGTTCTTTCTTTCCACTTCTAATAGCAAGGTTCTCAAATGTAATTATTAACTGTATATTTTTACCTGGCCTTTCTCTTTCCTTCTCTTATTGTTCTAGTTTAAAGCTCTCCTCATGAGTGTAGCAAGGTGCCTACTAGAGATGAGCGAGCATACTCGCTAAGGGCAATTGCTAGAGAGAGCATTGCCCTTAGCGAGTACCTGCCCGCTCAAGAGGAAAGGTTTGGGTGCCGATGCGGGGGAGCGGTGAGTTACGGCAGTCAGCAGGGTGAGCGGGGGGGAGAGAGGGAGAGAGAGATCTCCCCTCCGTTCCTCCCCGCAGCTCCCTGCCCGCTGCCGGCACCCGAACCTTTTCTCTCGAGCGGGCAGGTACTCGCTAAGGGCAATGCTCGCTCGAGCAATTGCCCTTAGCGAGTATGCTTGCTCATCACTAGTGCCTACCAAATGTATACTTACCTGTCTTTGTAAGGTGCAACCCGTCTCACATGATAAATATTACTGGCTACAATTATGAGGTTCTTAGCGCACATTTTAAATAAATTGTGCGAGCCCATCTGCCCCGTCACGGCGACCTCATTCAGATGGGTCCCTACACTAAGACTATATTTGTTGTATTAACCCTACTATATTCTACTTTACATAAACCACCTATGTAAAGATAGATAGGTAATGGTGCTGTGAGTGACCATACAAGCAAAGTGCAAGTAATAAAGGGATTTTGTAGGAATAACTAGCATCTAAATTAGTAATCACTAAGCTTCCTCTAAGCATCTGATATCTCCATCTATGCCCAAGCATTGTAACTTCTGACCTCCAACTGCAGGAGACCCCGAAATTCAGAGACTGTGGGTGTAATAGTGAGGATTTAAGAAGCTTAGAGCTCATCTAGCGATTTCTTATATATCCACTATAAAAATGTTATTTCATTATTCCCAGAGAATCCCTGTAAAGCCGTCCAAGTACACTGGAGATCCCCTGTTCTAAGTGTTAGTGTAGGGACCCATCTAAATAAGGAGGCCATGGAAGGCCAGATGGGAAGAAGTACTAGAAAATGTGTGCTACCCTTATTTTATTGTTGGATGATATGGAGTATAATTGGAGGGCTTTATCCATTGCAGTATGCCAGTCACATCAGTGTCAGACCTGCTTAGTTTTAAAATATATTGATCCATTACCAAGAATAATCATTTAAAATTAGGCAATAAATGAAATAAATGACATATACTACATTTAAACCTACTACATAGAAGGAAAATATATGCATAAAGGAAAAATACAAGCAAATAAATACATCACATATATGGACAGTACATGCTACCTGTAACTACTTTAAATAGTAAAAAAATAAATATATCACATACACATACTTAAAAATATACTAGAGCATAGAAAAAAATATCATATGGATATAGACAGTACATTCTAATGAATATATTACAATACACAAATATATCATTAATATGGATTATGCATAACCATAAATATAAGAAATATGTATGTTACCTATAAATACATTACATTATACAAATACATATACCACATATACAGACAATACATCAACTAAGAAAAGGAAAAAGATATCAGCTCTCCGCCTGTTGATTGCTACAATCAGCCTGGTCTTCTTCTCTTCTAGCTCTCAAACTCAAATGACACAAGATGGCACGAGTTTACAGCTTTAAACATTCCATAGCAATTATGATGTCATGCCATGTCTGTGATGTCATATGCTCTGTGATGTCATCATAGCTGCCATTGTTGTTCTATGCTGCTTAGATCTTACAATGTAACATGCAATGAGATTAGGATTACATACTGGGATTCCTAAAAATAGGAACAAAAAGGCTGACAGCAGAGAATTGTAGCATGTAGATTTATGTCACAAAATGGTTTGCTTCATCCACATTATGGGCAAAACTACCTAATGAAGTTGTCCCAACTTGGCCAGCCCCATATATACTGTACACTCTAGTCGGGCATGTGGATGCAATAGAGGGGTCCTACCTAGGACTCCCCTCTATATGCCACAGCAGAGGCCTACTGCCAGAGAAACGTTTGCTTTGGAAGGATCGGAATGACTGTATATTATGTAGCTGAAGAAACACATAAAAAGGCGCTCCATAGTGTAATACTGCACAGTGGGAGAATGGTACGTGGAGCATATATAAATGGCAATGTAGCAGAGTGCTCAGTAGCAGCCTCCCGGTGACCGGACAAACTCTGGTGTAGGCAGTATAGAAGAAGATAAACCGCAGGTCGATGTGCGCTCAGACAAAGGAAGGAGACTGGGAGAGTCAGCAGTGTCAGCGGCGACGCGTTTGACCAACAGATGAAAGCACCGGCATGGCGCTGGAACACGCTGCCATTCACAGTGCTAACTCTTCTTGTCTCCTCCTTTTTCCGAGCGCACCATCTACTTGCGATTTTTCTTCCATACATCTATATGTATAGTCACTACAGATGAGCGAGTACCAAAATGCTCGGGTGCTCGTGGCTAGAGTTGAACTTTCCGCGATGCGATAGGGGAGCTTAATAAAACTGTCTTAAAGGTAAACTACCGTAGTCGCCCCTAGCAACCAATCACAGCACAGCTTTTATTATTTACTCTGCTCTGGTAAAATGAAAGCTGAGCTCTGATTGGTTGCTAGGGGCAACTAAGGCAGTTTTTCTTTAAGACCGTTTCATAAATCTGCCCCGCAGCGCAGTGGCGTAGCAATATTAGGTGGTACCCAATATGATTTTTTTTTTCTCATACCCCTCCCCTTCAGTTTTTAAAATTCATATACAAAAAAGAAAATCAAGATACTTACAGTTACAAGCATACATTTCTGGTTTATTTACTTAACTTTGTGGGTCTGAACACTAAAGGACTTTGTCTCCTAACTTTGTTCTCTGCAAATTTTAAATAGCATCATCAAAATCAGTAGCGCTGCCTGTTTGTGCATAAATTAGCTCAAACACACAGGCACCACCGCAACATTCAGCGGAGGTGCCTGTGTTTGCATTCGCAGTGGGTCAGATCACATAACCGAACTTGCGGGCTGTGACTGATGATATGGGCAGTCCTAGGATGTCATCAGTGACACACATAAGCTGCCAATGAACAGGTATAATATATGCCTTTTAATTGGTGGTGGGCATGCCCCTGGCTCGCCCAATCAGAAGACCACACATCACAGCGCAATTGCAAAAAAGATATCTTTATTCGCGCTGGGATTTCCTCATTGTGATTACACCATGCTGTGAATGAGCCCATTGAAAGCAATTGTTTCTCTTGAATGTGTTTTGTGCTCAGGGATTTTCCTGGGGCAAAACAGAGAAATCACGGCCGTGTAAACTAGCTGAGTTCTCTCACGTGGATGTTTTTTTAAGCTGTATTTTAACCCCTTAGAGACCAGCCCAAAGTGTTTTTACGTCCTAGCAAAGTGGGCTTTAATCCCTGAGAACGTAGAAACATGCCTCCTGCAGAGATTAAAACCACGTGGGCTTTGGACATGACAGCCCCATGCTGTCGGTGCCCAGAGGTAGCTGACAACATGGAGCTGTCATGTTGCCCCCCCCCCCCCCCCCCCCACAATGTGATCAGTGCTATCTGATTGCATTTAAGTTCCAAAATTTTTTTTAAAGTTAAAGATGCAGCTGCCCTCATGGATCGGAGACATGGGGGCAGCTGAGCGTACTCACCCCCGTCCTCCGTGCTGTCCCCCGCTAATCTGGTCCTCCAGGACCCGATGCCGGCCTTCTGCACATGCGCGCCAGTCGTCATTTTGTCAGCGCATGCGCAGAAGGCCGGGGTCCCCGGCGAATTTGAAATTTGAAGGTAGTCGGGAGGCAGGAGATGTCACCAGCGCTCGGTGAGCGGTCCCCGGTCCCGTGATTACCGTTATGCAATGGATAACGGCGATCACGGAAAAGTGTAAAAAAAAAAGTGAATAAAAAATTAAAGTTTCGCCTCCCCTCATAGATACTCACCCTGGTCCCCCATGATGTTTTTTCAAATATGTGTCCAAAATAAAGTAAACAGATGGAAATATATATATTCTCAAAAATGTGTACAGTAAGTTTGCACATATTTGATATATTACAATTAGGGATGAGCGAGTATACTCGCTAAAGCACTACTCGCCCGAGTAATGTGCTTTAGACGAGTATCTCTCTGCTCGTCCCTGAAGATTCGGGGACCGCTGCGGCTGACAGGTGAATTGCGGCGGGGAGCAGGGGAGAGCGGGCGGGAGAGAGAGATCTCCCCCTCTGTTCCTCCCCGCTCTCCCTCGCAGCTGCCCGCCCGCCGCCGGCCCCCCGAATCTTCAGGGACGAGCAGGGAGATACTCGTCTAAAGCACATTACTCGGACAAGTAGTGCCTTAGCGAGTATACTCGCTCATCCTTAATTACAATTGAAAATGTGAAAAAATGACAGGAAAACAGGCTTGGTCACTAAGGGGTTAAACATGCGCTCAAAATGCAATATTGGTTGGGCTATAAAAATTGAAACTTGCAAGTGTCACTTTTTTCCCGTGAAGTTAATGGGCAACCCTCTAGTAGTATATATGATTTTCTTTATTCAGTCGTTCATGGATATCTATTGCTTTTATTAATGATTATATAAAACCTGCGTTTTACTGTGTTTTATGCACCTCCATTGATTCCTATGGGTGATTTTTAGTGCTAAAAACGCAAGAAATAAGACATACAGGGTTCGATTTTCAGCACATAGAAAACAGACTGAAAGAACACTGGTGTGAGAGGCCACATTGAAATACCTGGGGGCTTTAGGCCTCTTTTACATGACCGTGTGTTGACAGCGTATCACCAGCGGGTAGATCCCGCGGGTGATAACGCTGTCACTAGCTCCCATAGCAATGCATTGCAGCGCCCATATGAGCTTTGCTGCATTGCATGCCTCACGGGCACAAAGTTCAGCGCAGCATGTTCTATCACCGGCACTGAATCTGCCAATCTGGATAAGATTAACTGTTGATTTAATGTGTATGGGTGAAGCCTGATAATCCCCAACACAGTATGGGGGGTGACAGATGGATTCTTTGGTTTTGAACATGCATGGTCCATTATTCTGCCCAGAGATAAGTTGCAGCCAGAGAAGTGGTTTTTATTCCACTCCTCCTACAGAGATATGCGTACATGGTCAGCCGACCAAGCTTTATAGGAAGGTCGCGGTGCAAGCCATCCGCCATATGAGTCTTTAGTGGCACTGCCACAACACAGCTCAGCACCACTACAAGCACCAGGAATGAGGGTAGGTGGGCATAGCAGTCTGGCACTAGAACATCGACTTGATTTACTCTATATGTAAGACATTGTACCATCTGCTGCCAGGTTGTGTTACCTTCACAGACATCAGTGCAGTAACCCTGAGGCTGATGCCACTCATCATGTGGGCACACAGAGATGAATTATATGCCTATATGTAAAGTGATTGGTGCCCTCCTACCTCTATTACCAGCTTCTGCCTCATGACCAGCGCAGCGCACAGGTACCTGCTACTACCCATAAACGGCTTGTCCGAGCCACACTCCAGGAAGCCGAGTGGGATGCAGATGTTGCCAAGCGTCATGTTATGAGTTTGGCCCTGGTGCCGTAAATCTCTCTATATATAAAGGTGAAAACCCTCACTGACTGACTGACTCACCACTAATTTGTCGTATAAACATAAAATTTGGCACAACCATTCTTCAGGTCCTAAATAGGAAATGTAATGGGGTCACAACTTGATTATTCAATGTTAAGTGCAAAAGTATTGGCACCCCTGTGTGATGTACCTAATCTAATTCTCTGACTTCCTGCTGTCATATAAACATGAAATTTGGCAAAATCATTCTTTAGGTCCTAAATAGATAACCTAAAGGGGTTACAGCTTGACTATTCAATGCTTATTGCAAAAGTTTTGGCACACCGAAGTAATGTAACTTCCCAGTGTTGTACAAACATGAATTTTGGCACGACCATTCTTTAGGTCCTAAATAGAAAAAGTAAAGTGGTCACAACTTGAAAATGCAATGCTAATTTCAAATGTAAAGAGGTGCTTAATCTGATTTCATTAGCGGAGTGGAGGGCATGGACTGGGTGCTGGATTGAGATGAGGGAAGCAATGTTGGGCGTTGCGTTGCTATGGAGGGCTTTATGGATGAAGGTAGTGAGTTTGAATTAGATTTTATATTTGACGGGCAGCCAGTGCAGTGACTGTCACAGGGCAGATGCATCCAAGTAGTGGCTGGACAGGAAGATGAGCCTGGCTGCCGCATTCAGGATGGATTGGAGAGGGGAGAGTCTGGTGCAGGGGAGGTCGATAAGTAACGAGTTGCAATAAACGAGCTGAGAGTGGATGAGGGCAACAGTGAACATTTTTAGCTTGTCCAATCCATGGTGCCGCTTTGAGAATCTCATTTTGCAATATTTCCCAACATTCTTGGACATTTCTGTGCTTAAATACATCCATCCAATCTCCCATGATCACTATGTCATACTGTATTTTGAGAGCTTGGCCATCTGATGTAGAAAGAGTTTATCTATATCTTCTGCTTGTCCAGGCAGCCTATAGTTAATATCAAACAGATGAGAAGTGCAGGACTTATAAAAACATATATATTTATTAAATATAGAAAAATTATATATTCAAAAAGAAAAGACACAGAAATACACACAAACATAAAAACATGTCGAATAAAAAAATGCCCACATAATGATATGAGTCCCAGAGCATAACACAACCCCATATAGATGTATATCACTAGATATATCCAGGGCAATAGCCATCAATGCATCTCCAGTATAACCCCATCCAAGAGGAAAAAGCAAAGTGCAGGTCACAGATAATGCAGAGAGTTTTAAATACCTGTAACTGGTATAAGGCTCCCAGAGTTCCCCCATAATGTGGGGACTAGACTCCTGACACACATTTCTGACCAGCCTTCTTCAGAGAAAAAAAGAACAAAAGAATTGACTTTTTTGGCTGAATAAAGGATTTTCTTTAAATATTGCTATATTATTCTTTTTATACTTGGTTTTTTTGTTCTTTTTCTTTGGTTGGGTTCTATTTTGATACATTGATTATACTTTATTATATTCCCCCTCCCCCCCCCTTTTTTTTTGGGGGGGGAGGATTGTTTAGTTGTGGGCTTTTCCACATTCTTATAGAACTTTTTTGTCATTGAGTATATTGCCTTGTTGAGGGTAAGATGGGTTTTATATTTATTACCTGATTATATATGCCCTAGTTTGTTTCGTGTTGCGTGTCATGTGATCATTTGAATCACATGGCTCTGCCACGTGATTACCTATGGGTTCGTTTTGACGTCCACTCGGCATTGCTGTTACCATGGTTATGATACATGTGCAGTTGATACCGCTATCCAATGCTGGATAGTGCCGTGATACCTGTCTTTTCTCGCTCATGTGCAGTGAATCGTTATGGACTCGATAACGCATGACATAGCAGAGGAGGCTCCATGTTCCGCTCCGGATGCACTGCCTGTCCATATTTGATATGTGCTATTTGTGTGCACCTGTTGGCTTTCATGTATTGATTAATGTGGGTGTATACTTGTGTGTGATTTGTGTAAACTGTCTCATGTTTTGTTATTTAAGTGATGTCCCTATATGTATTGGGTAGCTTGTAAAAGGCCTTATTTGGACCGAAACGTAGCCTACCCCTTTTAACGAAAGATCCTGGAATAATAAAGATCAAAGCTTTTTTATAAAAAGTTTTTGCATGCTGACACTTCTATTTCCTCTGGTATTGTTCATTAAGTCTGGAGGCTCAGACTCGAATCTAGTGGCTTGCAATTTTACACCTCCCCCTGTTGGGGTTTATATTGAGGTCTGCTGGATACTTCTTTATTGCCCTGGACATATCTAGTGATATACATCTATATGGATTTCTGTTATGCTCTCAGTGACTCTTATCATTATGTGGGGATTTTCTTCCAAGCCTGCTGGATTGATAGATCGAGGTGCTGCTATGACAAGCATTCTCAGTGGCGAGTGGGCTCGGATTAGTTGATCCGTAACAAGTCGTAAGAGAGGCAGGATCAATCAGGGTCCCCTCAACTCTCTTCTACTCCCATCCGTGACACTATGGGTTATGTGAATTAGATATTATCTATCCCTGATATATGGTTTATAATGCACTGCGGCTTTTAATAAATGGCCTATAGTAAATGCCTACAATGGTGTCCTTTCTGTTGTTCTCTCCTTGTATTCTTACCCAAACAATTTCTACAGAACTACCATGTTCTGAAGCTTAAATCTCTGTGGAGATGTATGCTCTCCTATCATACAATACAATACCTCCTCCTCTTTTATTAGGTCTGTTTCTTACAAATATGTTGTATCCTTCAAGCCTTGCGCAGCGTCCCATTAAGGAGACCTGGACACCTGACATACGTGGGGGAGCTGGGAGGTTATAGTGTTGATGTGTCACAGTGGCACCTACCAGACTCCTTCCCGGAGGGACACACGCAGCCAAGGCCAAAGTATCACTGCAGGCCACCTGGGACACCCCTCTACGATAGGGAGATGCCCACCAAACAGGATAACAGGGGCTTTAGTTGTCACAAGTGTCACTACCGTTTCTTCACACACCGGTATGACACTCGGCGGAGAATAAATTCACCCACAGACAGTTCTGAGTACCATGGCTCTCTAGGAATGGTTAGAGCCCTGCATAAACTTTACTTGAAAAACTTGCAAACAAATAACACAAGGCAGTTCAATTAAAGACTTTCCAGTACAGGCAAATGACTTCAGAACAGAGTACTTCCACATGGCCCTCATAAGCTCAAAGATGCACATGTGTAAACAAAGATTTGTATCTTGCAGTACCTCCACCCCGACTTGAAGACACGTGGGTGTGACAATCAAGGGTGTACTTCTACGTGGTGATCCAGATTTCAGACAGCCGCATAGGAAACTTAGACGATTAAATAGTTCCTCTGCACTGGCCTTGAGAAGAAGCAGTTACAAATGCTCTCTCACTATTGGGGGCTCACTTGCATCCAACTCCCAAGAAACACAGGAAATCTCTCCTCCACTTCCATCTTCACCAAAGGGAGGCTGAAGGTGCCTCCATGTGATTCTTCTTAGGTTGCAGACCAGATAGAAGGCCACTACCTTTGATGATCTCTGAACTCCTTTCCCAATCTCAATAACTCACCTTTATAACCTACTCTCATAGCACATGAAATGACATACTTGGTACATTTACATGCAGGCTTTGAATTTTATTAAACATTTAATCCTTCTAGCGCTGCAACTGTGCCACACGCATACTGGAAATGACAAGACAGGTTTGCACAGTGCATCAACATAAGACAGACATGTATGACATTTATGGAGGGTACCAGATGTACTGGGCCACTACACTCGCATTCTAATCCTGTGTATCATCCCTCCAAGTTTTTGTGATGCCTATGACATCATATTTCTTTTTCTGTGTTAGGAGCTCCAATTCTCCTTGTTTGTTTCCCATGCTCTGTGCATTTGTGTAGAAATATTTTAGTTTGTGATCGGTGTCTCTTGCTCCTCTACTTTCTATCTGATTTTTTTGTCTTTGTTCATTCTTCACACTTCTAATAGCGAGGTTCTTAACTGTATTCATTAGATGTATATTTTTACCTGGCCTTTCACTTCACTTCTCTTATTGTTCTAGTTTAAAGCTCTCCTGCTGAGTTTAGCAAGGTGCCTGCCAAATATATGCTTACCTGTCTTTGTAAGGTGCAACCCGTCTCACATGATAAATATTACTGGCTACAATTATAAATGAAGTTCTTAGAGCACATTTTAAATAAATTGTGTGAGCCCATCTGCCCCGTCACGGCGACCTCATTCAGATGGGTCCCTACACTAAGACTTTATTGGTCGTATTAACCCTACTATATTCTACTTAATATTCTATATAAAACACCTATATAAAGATAGATTGCTAATGGTGCTGTTAGTGACCATACAAACAAAGTGCAAGTAATAAGGGGTTTGGCAGGAATAACTAGCATCTAAATGAGTAATCACTAGGCTTCCTCTAAGCATCTGAAATCTTCATCTATGCCAAGCATTGTAACTTCTGGCCTCCAACTGCAGAAGACCCCAAAGTTCAGGGACTGTGGGTGTAATAGTGAGGATATCAGAAGCTTAGAGCTCATCTAGCGATCACTTATTTAACCACTATAAAAATGTTATTTTAATATTCCCAGAAAATCCCTGTAAAGCCGACCAATTACACTGGAGATCCCCTGTTCTAAGAGTTAGTGTAGGGACTAGAGATGAGTGATTGTACTCGGCCACGCCCCTTTTTCGCTCAAGTACCGCGATTTTCAAGTACTTCCGTACTCAGGCGAAAAGATTCGGGGGGCGCCGTGGGTGAGTGGGGGGTTGCAGCGGGGAGTTGGGGGGAGAGAGAGAGGGCTCCCCCCTGTTCCCCGCTGCGACCCCCTGCACCGCAACGCCTCCCGCCGCCCCTCGGCGCCCCCCGAATCTTTTTCACCCGAGAACTGAAGTACTCGAAAATCGCGGTGCTCGATCAAGTAATTACTCGAAACGAGTACGTTCACTCATCTCTAGTAGGGACCCATCTAAATAAAGAGACCATGGAAGGCCAGATGGGAAGAAGTACTAGAAAATGTGTGCCACCCTTATTTTATTGTGGGATCATATGGAGTGTAATTGGAGGGCTTTATCCATTGCAGTATGCCAGTCACATCAGTCTCACCTCTTCTCTCTCCTCCATCTGCAGCAGGGCGACCCGGTCCTCCTCCCAGGGAGGCTCTGCTATGCCATTCTCCTCCTCTGGTCTTTGGCATGGCTCCTTACGGTGGTCACCAAATGCTGCGATGAGTAGGGAAGGAGTGCAGGGGTGTGCAGGACCACAGCTGAACTGTGACTCCCCTCACTAATAGCAACTGGAGCGGGCAGCCCCTACTGCACCCCCCTTCCTATGCGACTGTGTTAGGTCGCAGACCAGATGGAAGACCACTACTTCTGAAGAACTCTGAACTCCTTTCCCATTCTCAATCATTCACTTTTATAACCTACTCTCATACCACATGACATGACATACTTGATACATTTACATGCAGGCTTTGGATTTCATTAAACGTTTAACCCTTCTAGCACTGCAGCTGTGCAACACACATTCTGGAAATGACAAGACAGGTTTGCACATTGCATCAACATAAGACATATAGGACATTTATGGAGGGGAGCAGGATGATGTACTGGGCCACTACACTTGTATTCAAATCATATTTATCATCCCTCCAAGTTTCTGTGATGTCTATGACATCATATTTCTCATCCTGTGTTAGGAGCTCCAATTCTCCTTGTTTGTTTCCCATGCTCGTTGCATTTGTGTACAAACATTTTAGTTTGTGATCGATGTCTCTTGCTCTTCTACTTTCCTTCTGAATTTTTTGTCTTTGTTCTTTCTTTCCACTTCTAATAGCAAGGTTCTCAAATGTAATTATTAACTGTATATTTTTACCTGGCCTTTCTCTTTCCTTCTCTTATTGTTCTAGTTTAAAGCTCTCCTCATGAGTGTAGCAAGGTGCCTACTAGAGATGAGCGAGCATACTCGCTAAGGGCAATTGCTAGAGAGAGCATTGCCCTTAGCGAGTACCTGCCCGCTCAAGAGAAAGGTTCAGGTGCTGATGCTGGGGAGCGGTGAGTTGCGGCAGTCAGCAGGGGGAGCGGGGTGGAGAGAGGGAGAGAGAGATCTCCCCTCCGTTCCTCCCCGCAGCTCCCTGCCCGCTGCCGCCACCCGAACTTTTTCTCTCGAGTGGGCAGGTACTCGCTAAGGGCAATGCTCGCTCAAGCAATTGCCCTTAGCGAGTATGCTTGCTCATCACTAGTGCCTACCAAATGTATACTTACCTGTCTTTGTAAGGTGCAACCCGTCTCACATGATAAATATTACTGGCTACAATTATGAGGTTCTTAGCGCACATTTTAAATAAATTGTGCGAGCCCATCTGCCCCGTCACGGCGACCTCATTCAGATGGGTCCCTACACTAAGACTATATTTGTTGTATTAACCCTACTATATTCTACTTTACATAAACCACCTATGTAAAGATAGATAGGTAATGGTGCTGTGAGTGACCATACAAGCAAAGTGCAAGTAATAAAGGGATTTTGCAGGAATAACTAGCATCTAAATTAGTAATCACTAAGCTTCCTCTAAGCATCTGATATCTCCATCTATGCCCAAGCATTGTAACTTCTGACCTCCAACTGCAGGAGACCCCAAAATTCAGAAACTGTGGGTGTAATAGTGAGGATTTAAGAAGCTTAGAGCTCATCTAGCGATTTCTTATATATCCACTATAAAAATGTTATTTCATTATTCCCAGAAAATCCCTGTAAAGCCGACCAAGTACACTGGAGATCCCCTGTTCTAAGTGTTAGTGTAGGGACCCATCTAAATAAGGAGGCCATGGAAGGCCAGATGGGAAGAAGTACTAGAAAATGTATGCTACCCTTAATTTATTGTGGGATGATATGGAGTGTAATTGGAGGGCTTTATCCATTGCAGTATGCCAGTCACATCAGTGTCAGACCTGCTTAGTTTTAAAATATATTGATCCATTACCAAAAGAATAATCATTTAAAATTAGGCAATAAATGAAATAAATGACATATACTACATTTAAACCTACTACATAGAAGGAAAATATATGCATAAAGGAAAAATACAAGCAAATAAATACATCACATATATGGACAGTACATGCTACCTGTAACTACTTTAAATAGTAAAAAAAATAAATATATCACATATACATACTTAAAAATATACTAGAGCATAGAAAAAAATATCATATGGATATAGACAGTACATTCTAATGAATATATTACAATACACAAATATATCATTAATATGGATTATGCATAACCATAAATATAAGAAATATGTATGTTACCTATAAATACATTACATTATACAAATACATATACCACATATACAGACAATACATCAACTAAGAAAAGGAAAAAGATATCAGCTCTCCGCCTGTTGATTGCTACAATCAGCCTGGACTTCTTCTCTTCAAGCTCTCAAACTCAAATGACACAAGATGGCACGAGTTTACAGCTTTAAACATTCCATAGCAATTATGATGTCATGCCATGTCTGTGATGTCATATGCTCTGTGATGTCATCATAGCTGCCATTGTTGTTCTATGCTGCTTAGATCTTACAATGTAACATGCAATGAGATTAGGATTACATACTGGGATTCCTAAAAATAGGAACAAAAAGGCTGACAGCAGAGAATTGTAGCATGTAGATTTATGTCACAAAATGCTTTGCTTCATCCACATTATGGGCAAAACTACCTAATGAAGTTGTGCGAAGTTGGCGACCCCCATATATACTGTACACTCAAGTAGGGCATATGGATGCAATAGAGGGGTCCCACCTAGGACTCCCCTCTATATGCCACAGCAGAGGCCTACTGCCAGAGAAACGTTTGCTTTGGAAGGATCGGAATGACTGTATATTATGTAGCTGAAGAAACACATAAAAAGGCGCTCCATAGTGTAATACTGCACAGTGGGAGAATGGTACGTGGAGCATATATAAATGGCAATGTAGCAGAGTGCTCAGTAGCAGCCTCCCGGTGACCGGACAAACTCTGGTGTAGGCAGTATAGAAGAAGATAAATCGCAGGTCGATGTGCGCTCAGACAAAGGAAGGAGACTGGGAGAGTCAGCAGTGTCAGCGGCGACGCGTTTGACCACCAGATGAAAGCACCGGCATGGCGCTGGAACACGCTGCCATTCACAGTGCTAACTCTTCCTGTCTCCTCCTTTGTCCGAGCGCACCATCTACCTATGATTGTTCTTCTTCTATACATGTATTATATAGTCACCCATCAGTTTGGGAAGGGGCCATGTAATACCAGTGATGACAGCAGACTGTTGGGCCTTTGTGCTGGCAGACCACAGACCATCAGCTAATCGCTGGCAAGTCCTCATCCATAGAAGAGGTTGTCCAGATGAGATTCGGCATAGTTTGCACTTTTTAGATGGGCACAAATATAGGGGAGATTTATAAAACTGTCTAAAAGATAAACTACCTTAGTCGCCCCTAGCAACCAATCACAGCGCAGCTTTTATTATTTATTCTGCTCTGGTAAAATGAAAGCTGAGCTCTGATTGGTTGCTAGGGGCAACTAAGGCAGTTTTTCTTTAAGATGGTTTAATAAATGTGCCCCGCAGCGCAGTGGCGTAGCATGGTCAGGTGGTACCCACCCCCTTCAGTATCAAAATTCATTAAAGAAAAGGAAATCAAGATACTTACAGTTACAAGCATAATTTTCTGGTTTATTTACTTAACATTGTGGGCATAAACACTAAAGGACTTTGTCTCCTAACTTTGTTCTCTGCAAATTTTAAATAGCATCATCAAAATCAGTAGCGCTGCCTGTTTGTGCATAAATTAGCTCAAACACACAGGCACCGCCGCAACATTCAGCGGAGGTGCCTGTGTTTGCATTCGCAGTGGATCAGGTCACATGACCGATCTTGCGGGCTGTGACTGATTACCTGGGCAGTCCTAGGACTTCATCAGTGACACACTTAGGCCGGCTTCACACGAGCGTGACGGGCTCCGCCGCGTAATATTCCGCAGTGAAGCCCGTCACGGCGCCCCCCAGAGACCCCATACTTACCAGCGGAAGATAGCGTGAAGACGCTTCCCCACCCACCGCCATCGCGTCATGTGACACGCCCACCGCGTCATATGACGCGCGGCGGTAGGCGGGGAAGCGTTTTTTCACGCTATCTTCCGCTGGTTGCAGCGGGAGATAGCGTGAACGGACGGCTTCCATTGACTGCAATGGAAGCCGTCAGCGCGTACACCCACGGCAAATAGAACATGCTGCGGGTGAGGACGGGAGATTTCACGGTGCGAAATTCCGCGGTGGAATTCCGCACCGTGAGCGTTGTGCTATTAGGTTCAATAGAACCTAATAGCAGGGGGCAACGCAGCGGATTTTTGCCGCGGATTTACGCGGCGTAAATCCGTTCGTGGGAAGGAGGCCATAAGCTGCCAATAAACAGGTATATATGCCTTTTAATTGGTGGTGGGCCATGCTGTGAATGAGCCCATCGAAAGCAATTGTTTCTCTTGAATGTGTTTTGCACTCTGGGATTTTCCTTGGCCAAAACAGAGAAATCACGGCCGTGTAAACCAGCCGGGTTCTCTCATATTGACATTTCTTAACTGCATTTTAACCCCTTAGAGACCAGCCCAAAGTGTTTTTACGTCCTAGCAAAGAGGGCTTTAATCTCGGAGGACGTAGAAACATGCCTCCTGCAGGGATTAAAACCACGTGGGCTTTGGACGTGACAGCTCCATGCTGTCGGTGCCCGGAGGTAGCTGACAACATGGAGCTGTCATGTTGCCCCCCCCCCCCCCCCCACACACAATGTGATCGGCGCTATCTGATTGCATTAAAGTGCAAAAAAGTTTTTAAAAAGTTAAAGATGCAGCTGCCCTCATGGGTTGGATCCATGGGGGCAGCTGAGCGTACTCACCCCCGTCCTCCGTGCTGTCCCCTGCTAATCTGGTCCTCCAGGACACGACGCCAGCCTTCTGCACATGCACGCCAGGCATCATTATGTCAGCGCATGCGCAGAAGGCCGGGGGCCCCGGCGGATTTGAAATCTCCTGGCTCCTGAAGGTAGCAGGGAGGCAAAAGATGTCACCGGGGACCACGGTGAGTGGTCCCTGGTTCCATGATCACCGTTATGATCTCAAAAATGTGTACAGTATGTTTGCACATATTTGATATATTACAATTGAAAATGTGAAAAAATGACAGGCAAACAGGCTTGGTCACTAAGGGGTTAAGCATGCGCTGAAAATGCAATTTTAGTTGGGCTATAAAAATTGAAACTTGCAAGTGTCACTTTTTTCCCGTGAAGTTAATGGGCAACCCTCTAGTAGTATATATCATTTTTCTTTATTCAGTCGTTCATGGATATCTATTGCTTTTATTAATGATTATATAAAACCTGCGTTTTACTGTGTTTTATGCACCTCCATTGATTCCTATGGGTGATTTTTAGTGCTAAAAACGCAAGAAATAAGACATACAGGGTTCGATTTTCAGCACATAGAAAACAGACTGAAGGAACGCAGGTGTGAGAGGCCACATTGAAATACCTGGGGGCTTTAGGCCTCTTTTACATGACCGTGTGCTGACAGCGTATCACCAGCGGGTAGATCCCGCGGGTGATAACGCTGTCACTAGCTCCCATAGCAATGCATTGCAGCGCCCATATGAGCTTTGCTGCATTGCATGCCTCACGGGCACAAAGTTCAGTGCAGCATGTTCTATCACCGGCACTGAATCTGCCAATCTGGATGAGATTTACTGTTGATTTAATGTGTATGGGTGAAGCCTGACAAACCCCAACACCGTATGTGGGGTGACAGATGGATTCTTTGGTTTTGAACATGCATGGTCCATTATTCTGCACGGAGATAAGTTGCTGCCATGTCTCTCTCTCTCTCTTCTCCAATGTATCTCTCTCTACTCTCTCCTTTCCTCTCTCTTCTGTCTCTTGTTTCTTAGCCATCATGTTTCTTTCCTCTATTCTCTCTCCTGTCCTATTTCCACAGATGACTCGAGTAAAAATGATAATATGATGGGGGCTTCTGCATCTTCCTCTTTTTTAGGCCGGACAGCCTCCAACAGGATGAAAAGGAAGGAGGGACCTTCCGGTACCAACGCCGAGGGGGACGAAAGCACCATAGGGCTCGTAAGAGATCCCGACGGGGTGATAACACGATCAACCGAGAGGCCCCCCCTGATGGACCCCAAGAAATGAATAATGAGGGTATTGTAGTAAATATTTCCTCTAAAGAGTTGTCTCAGATTGAGATAGCAGTATTAGGAAAAGGCTTGTCCTTCTGTTCTGCTTCTCACATGAATTGGTTTGATTTGAATCTTGATCTGCACCGCCTGTTTAGAAACTTAAGATTTAAGGAGTTTTTTCTCCTCACAACCTGCACAGACTGTTGCGCAGACCAACCCCCGTAAGCAAATTATCTTGGATGGGATTGGTCTCCGCAACAGGAGTAACTACCAGCCACCTATGTCTAATCATCATGTTGAGGTGTTTGCAAGTGCAGTGCAAAGGGATATAGAAAAGTTGAGAGCTAAAACTCTTAACAAAAGGAGTAGGCTCAGAGGCAATCTAAATGCATTAGAGAAGAAAGCCCTTTCAACGCTCGCCAGTGATGAGAACATTATAATTAAGCCGGCGGACAAAGGCGGTGCAATTGTCATAATGGACACAATCATGTACACAAGAGAGATTGAGAGGCAGTTGAGTGATGAGGACATGTATGAAAAACTATGAGTAGATCCTACACTTAGATTTCAGCATCAATTAAAATCTATGTACAACGATGCTCTATTGTCAGGTCTTATTGATAACAAATTACTCAAGTTTTTGGACATTTAACACCCAGTCGTGCCCACCCTTTATACCCTGCCTAAAATTCAAAGACCTAAAAAAAACCCTGGCAGGCCAATTGTATCAGGGAAAAATTCCCTCTTCTGCAACATTGCACACTTCCTGGACATAATTCTAAGGCGTTTTGCAGAGGAGGCAGAATCTTTTATCAGAGACACCTCCGATTTTTTGAAAAAAATTGCCTCATTCAGTGTGACTGATGAGACCATTTTGGTTACCTTTGACGTGACAGCCTTATACACCTCCATTAACCACACTAAAGGAGTGGAGGCAGTCAGACATTTTCTCCTGACTTCGGATATGCCCTCTGGTTGTGTGCAGTTTGCCCTGTCGCTGTTGGAGTACATCCTCCAGAACAATTATTTTTTGTTCGGGGGGGGGTACTACAGACAGCGACAGTGCACTGCTATGGGCTCGAATATGGCGTCCACTTATGCCAACATTTTCGTGCGCCATTTCGCCATCTATACCTCCGGGTTCGGATCATCGTTGGTGTATTGGGGTCGATACATCGACGATGTGTTCGTAATATGGAATGGACCGCTACATACTCTACAAGAATTCCATGTCTTTTTGAATTCTATTTACCCTGAGCTTCAATTTACCATGTCTTGCTCTACTTTCGAAATCCAATTTCTTGATGTATTAGTCAAGAAACAGGGCATAATGTTACAAACGGATCTCTTTACAAAAAAAAATGACCGAAATAGCCTTTTATTGTACAGCAGTGACCATCCTATTGCTATGAAGGACTCCTTGCCATGGAGCCAGCGGTGAGCGGTTCCTGGTCACGTGTTCGCCGTTATCCAATGGATAATGGCGATCACGTAAAAGTAAAAAAAAGGTGAAGTTTCATCTCCGCTCACCGATGCGATCGGTGAGATGAGACTTTTTACCGGAGGCCTCCGTATTTGCACCCCGACGCATTCTTTCTCCGTGAACTTTCCCGGATTCTGCACATGCGAGTGCCGGCAAGACAACGGACACATGCGCAGAAGGCGGGGAGCCCAGGAAATTTAAAATCTCCTTACTCCCAGCGACCAACGGTTGCCGAGAGCCTGGAGCAGTGACCTTGTTGAGCGGTCGCCAGTCACGTGATAAAAAGGTAGCGATTTACCTTAGGCCGGTCTCACATGACTGGATAGGAATTACGGATTCCACATGTGTCTGATCCGCGGTAATACGCAGATCAATCGTATTGGATTACACAATTCCGCTCGTTTTAGTGGGTCAGAATTGCGTAATCCACTCGCAGGAAAAGAGAACGCAGCAGGTTCTATTTTACCGCGGATATCCGCAACATAGAGCCCATTGTGCTCCATGGTCGCAGATATACCCGCAGCCCATACGCAACTACCTTGTATACGGGCTGCGGGTACCTGCGTCATTGCTAAACGACGGTGCAGGAAATACAAAAAAAAAGTACTGCGCATGACCGCCTGTGTGAGTAATACACACGAAATACCCCCAAAAAGCATGAGAGGAGGGGGGATAGACGGTTTTATTGCCCCATGTACCCATCCCAACCAGCCTCCGTAATTACCCCTGTCTTTGGAAATACTACACAGTTCACATTATTACTTTTATCTAAGATTTGGGGAACGCCAAAAAGGGCGCGGGGGGGGGGGATTTTTTTAAGGTGTCAATTTTTATTCCGTACAAGTGGGCAATGGGGCCTGGAATGTATTCCGTTGTGCCCTGCAATCCAGCGGGTGTTCCCTCCTTTATAGGCCTTGCCATGGGTCCTGTAATTAAATTAGGGTCACAAGGGGTATGTTGTTGAACACGGGACAAACAGGAAAGGGGTACTTCCATGACACAGGGGCAATTCCATAGGTTGCTATCCTGGCTTAGGGACTCCTTTCCTACAGCAGCATCCATGTACCTTGGGCATCATCCCTCCTGCGGTTATGTTGCCATTGAGGATGACGCATGGGCCAAAGCATTACTACTTTCAGATAACTTTTTAGAATAAGCTGTGTGTGTACCGGACGAATAACACTATTTCAGGACATTGACTTGTATTCTACATTTATCACCAGTTTCCCCTCTGCAGGCCGTATCTCGGATTTTCAGTTCTATCTGAGCTGGTAAGAAAGGTCTAGCTGCTATGATGTCTTTTATACACTGTGCACAGAAAAGAGAGGATATATTCCTCTCTATCTCTCCCCACAGACACAACATCATCACTGGGAAATATCATACAGCAGCACTGAGCAGTGTAGATGTAATTTCAATAGCTGTAACACAAAAATAAATATTGCACCATTAGCTGTTGCAGCCATGTCTGTATACGGTCTCGCTCCCCCTCCTCCTTCTCCTCTCATCCCTCTGCTCTCCATAAACTTTTATAGACAGCATGAGACATCCCACTCCTTCACTTCCTGTTTTCCACCCTTGTAACAAAAACAAGATGGATTTCACATGACAACATTAGTGACAACAAATTAGAAGGAATGGAGCACACTGGATATCATACTTTACCCAAGTTGTCTCAAAGTGCAGTGACCTTTTAACGACAGACGTGCTGGGGTATAAATATGATTATGTGTGTGCATGTGCTTTGTTTAATACCCCTGTAATTTGTTACTTATCTTGCACAGTAAAAGATTTTAAAATTAAATTAGAAAACAGAATTGCTGTTTTTTGTTCACCCCCTTCCAAAAGAAGGAATAAAAGTTAATCAATAAGTCATGTACACCCCAAAATGACACCAATGCAAACTTTTCCCACAAAAACAAGCCCTCATAAAGCTTACAGTTGATGATGTCACAGAGGGAGCTCCCTCCTCCTGTTAACTGCATGCATTCCATGATCAACATTGATTAGGAGAAGCAGAGGAAATAGTGCACAGCACTGGGCTAACTCTTCCCACGCCACCATGTGGGGATTTACCCTCCTCTGCCCGCTAGCTATTATTGGCACTGCCTGAAGAGAAGCCTACAGCAGAGGGAGACAGCTCACGCACATGGGTGGATTTGAATTGTGGAATCCACGATCGGCACCCGCGCGGGAGATTTGCTGTTTAAATCGACCATAGGAAAGCATGGAGCTTCATCAGCTCTATGCACACATGCAGACTTGATTTGCAGATTTCGCGAGCAGAAAAGAAATCACAGCATGCTTTATTTTAGCGCGGATTCTGTGCGGACAGGCTCCATTAATTTCTATGGGAGCATGCAATCCGCAATGCATCCGGAATTACATTGTGGATGCATTGCCTATTTGTAGGCGATTCTAATCAGGTTGCTTGGAGATGAAGCAGGGAGGTGGATGAAGAAAGTGCCATTTTTTTTTTCCGTGCGGATAATCCACTGTACATCCGCGCAGAAAAAAACATTGAATCCGCAATAGTCCGTAAACATTTTTAATTCATTTCCACGATGAATCACAAGTCTTCTGCGGCAGAAATCTGCATGTGGAATCTGGACGTACAGTGTGCATGAGGCCTAAGGGAAGTGGGTAGCGATTTTTGACAGTAATTTTGTTTAGTTCCTAATCAATGCATGGCCATAATAAGGTTGAGTCTTTCTTCTCTACAAAGAACAAAGGTGCCCTAACTGGGGATGAAGAAGGTGGAATGAAACCAATCTTTTAAATTTTCATCTAGGTATTCTCAGAGCACCTTTAATTCGCCTGAAAGGAATGTTTATTCTAGAGAGCCATTCTATTGGACAATTATATGGCCAATGAGGAGGTAGTTGGTTGGATTTTTTTCTTGCTGTAGACATCATTGAATTGCTGATACTGAGGTGGAAGGTAATGGTCCCAGTTAATGGACAGATTGTGGGTAGAAAACCAAGAGATTCGTAGAAAACTAGATACTTGGGAAGAAGAGATAAGATGGAAACTAATCGCTTCATGGAGATCAGGTTCAATAATAATTTCAAGTCTGATTGTCTCATGAGTTACAGGCCCCGAAGAAAATGGTAATCCATCCACGGTTTCCATGTCATTTGGTATGGTTTTGGTTCTAT
Organism: Eleutherodactylus coqui; assembly: GCF_035609145.1. Classification (NCBI taxonomy): domain Eukaryota; kingdom Metazoa; phylum Chordata; class Amphibia; order Anura; family Eleutherodactylidae; genus Eleutherodactylus; species Eleutherodactylus coqui. Next base: position 49,303,570 of record NC_089840.1, read on the forward strand.
TTGAGATATTGTTATTGAGAGTGTATTTACAGTCCATGCAGTTTCCTCCAGATCCAGAATCTAACATAGTGGAGCATTGTAATTTTTGGTTCCCAATTAGATTCTCAGTACGGCGCCTTTCTTTCTCTGCTAGGGAAACAGGTTTGTGGATGGCATTAATCTGCATTGGTTCGAGGATGGCTTCAGTACTTTTCAATGGAAGTGTTCAAACAAAGGCTGGACAAATATCTGTCTGGGATGATTTAGGTAAAAAGAAAAAGTTCTGCCAGCAGCACAAATTTAGTACCCATTCTGGGTCGGGCTCCAAGATGCAGCAGCCAAAGAAGGAGAATCCAAACCTTTATCTCCTCAAGAAGTTCTGATACCAAAAAAGAGGTTTTGGTAGCATATATAGGTGCTAAGTATAAATAAACTTTATTGCCCAATCACAGAATAAAAAACAGCGGCGTTTTGACCGTGAGGTCTTTTTCAAGCTTGAAACCACAATAAAGAGAATCACATTTTAAAAAATTGCATGCGGTATTCAAAGACCACAAATGTTTTTAAGAAGCTGCATACACTATTAAAAACCGCATGTGTTTTTGATGCGTTTTTAAATTGTGTGTAAAGTGTGCAATTATATACCTTATATATAGGGAGATGTATAACTTATACCAGCCACAGATATATATGAGAGAGAAAGATAGAGAGAGATAGAGAAAGATAGATATGAGAGAGCATGACTAGATATGAGAGAGAGTGAGAGATAGATAAACAGTAAAACAGATAAATAGATATGGGAGAGAGAGAGAGGGCTAGATATGAGAGAGAGTGAGATAGATAGATAGATAGAAGAGAGAGTGAGAGATAAATAGATAAACAGATAGATATGATAGAGATAGACAGATATGAGATAGATATTAGTTCGATAGATAGATATGAGATAAATAGATATGAAATAGATACATATGAAATAGATAGATGATAGATAGACAATAGATAGACATGAGAGAGATAGACAACTATATAGACAGACAGACAAGCAGATAGATGGATAGACACATACTCTGGGGCCGGACCACTTCTCTGTATGAGGAGAGCAGCTATACACCGTGTCAGCAGAAGGGGAGCAGCAAGCAAATTACATAATCATCCCTGCTCTACTTCATGCCATGCCTTGCTGTGTAATGCTGTGCCGTGTGTCTGTGTCTCCCCTCCTCCTCCCCGTCCTCCCTCTGAGTCCTTCCTCCTCCCTTCTCCTCCTCTCTCCTCGTTTTCGGCTCGTGCTGTCGGCCGGACTGCACTAATCACATGCCAAGAGTGCATCCTAAATGTGCACTTGTATATGGTGGAGGGTGGCCTCTGGGCCCCCTTAAGTGCAGGGTCTGGGTCGCCGTTGCAACCTCTGACGATATGCCCATGGTTGTGGTACAAGAGGAGCAGGTAGCGAAGTCAGGGAAAGCCAGGGCTTGGTACACAGAGCAATTGTTTGGAGATAAAGGATCAGGAAAAAGTGGAGCTTGACTACATGCTGTGTGTTTCAATAACCACACACTAATGGAGGGCTAGGGCCAGGTTTAAATAGTGTGGCTAATTAGTGCAGGGTGGAGCTAATCCAGACCTGGGTTGCAGGAGTACAAACTGGACAAGGTTTAGGCAGGGAAGCAGTCCAGCAGGCTGAACAGTTCAACAGGGAGAGACGCCGCCTGGAGCACAGAAGTTCCCAGGTTCGAACCCTGAAATTTAGCTAGGACTCTTTACCCCATGCTCCCTCAGTCTAGAATCATGTGCTTCAACCCTATGAATAAGTGTAAGGTGCATACCACTGATGAGATCTTAGAGAGTTTCATCTTTTCTATGAGAATTTATAAAATATACAGTGTAGATTATCTTCCTTAGACTAGGCTCAAAAACTTTCTAAAATCAAAGAGCACCTTTCTGAATTTCCTATCCCAAATATAGATACAGAGGGAAACTCAGTGCTGTAGGCAGATTTTGATGGCAGAGGTAAAGTCTTGGGTGAAGATTTTGAAATCAGGTAAAAGGCTATGACCTGGTGGCTTTACATCTAAATTCTATAAGGTGTTTTTCAAATAAGTCAGCCCACATTTACTTAAGCATTTACGTCTGTCTCTGGAGGTCAACCCTTCCCAGAGTATTTTGGAGTTATAAGGAGTATTATGGCTTTATATAGTGGCCCCACAGCCCAGGTTAGAGTACATGTTTGTCTCTTTATCCTTCTGCTATCCACAATCGCACAAGGCAGGGGTGCCTGCTGTCTCCACTTCTATATATTCTGGTCATGGAGGTGATGGCAGTAGCCCTCTCACAAAATGATTACATTTGAAGTTTGGTGTTGGGCCATAGCCATCACAAACTAGCTTTGTTTACTGGTGACCTTCTTGTGTATATCTTAAACCCTAGAATAGTTCTTCTGGTTATCTTAGCGGAATTTGCTGGGTTCGGAGCTTTTAGCACTTGAATGTCAATCTCCAGAAGTCAGAGCTACTGAATATTACCTTGCATGGGGAACAGATATCACGCTTGATACTAAGCATCTCATTTTAATGGTCTTCTACTTTTCTAAAATACTTACGGGTTTTCATCATATTCCACCTAATTTTTCATCCTTCATTATGGTCCCTGGAGTCAGAGCTGCAAAGCTGGTCCTCCTTTACCCTTGGCAGAGATAATATAGTGAAGATGGACGTCTTGCCCAAAGTTCTATATTTATTCCAGACCTTGCCCATTACTCAGCTAGGAACATTTCTATGGTTACTTAGAAGTGTAGCCAGAACATTTATTCAGGGGAATATTGGGACTCGCTTAAGCCACATTATCTTTATATGAACCAAGGCCAGGGGAAGGCATGGGTTTGCCTGATTCTTCTTTATATCACAAGGCCTTTTTATTTATATGTACACTCAATTTATTTTTTCACAAGCATTCTAAACTGTGGATGGAGTTGGAGAGCTCTCTCCCGCCTCTGCCTCTCTGTATGTTTCTTTGGCTAGCGAGGAACCATGGTGGGCAAAGCTCTATTTTTTTTTTACTGCTTAGTAGGTTATTGAAATTATGAAATCGGCATAAAAGGTGTCTCTCTCTAGTGGGTCCTCCTGGTCTTATGTCCTCCATTTTTATTGGTAGACTATTGGCAGAATAGCTCCTGGGCCTGCCACGATCAAAGGGTATCCTCATCACCCAGCTGCTCACGGGTGGCAACCTTAGACCTCAGAGTTTTTTAATGGAGAATCTCAGCCCCCGGATGGCTGATATGTATATATTCAATTGAATAGCTTTATCCGCCTGTTATCAGAGCAGGACACATTGCATAGGGACTTAACCCCCTTTGAATGTCTATGCGTTGGTTCACAGACATCTCCACATTTGATTTCTTTCTTGTATGGACTGCTTCTGGAAGGCAAGACTTGACTTCCTTGGTATGTATCTGGTTGGGAAAGGAATTTGGATATTTCTTTGTCTATGGTCGATTGGAAAAAATCCTTCGTGATCACACATAAATTGTCTATCCCTAGTTGTGTACCAAAGAACACCTTTTTGTTCTGTCTAGATAGTACTGCATGCCGCTCAGGTTCCAATGTATGTTCCCCTTACTTTTAGATCTTTGATGGAGATGCAATTTCTGTGTGGTACGATGGAATATATTTGGTGGGGTTGCCAATCGATCAATACATTCTGGAAGGATATCATAACACTGTATATTAAACCGTATAGAGGGTCCCGACAAATATCAAAGCAAATACCCTATTGTCATTGCTCCCGGGGTTGATCTCCCAGATCAAGAAGTGTTTTTTTACGACACTTTCTCACAGCTATGCATCTTGTAATTCTGGAAGTCTTCTTCCTCTCCTTTAAAAGTGCATTAGGCTGAGGAATTCATGGTATTATGCGTATTGACGACACGGTTCCTTCTGAATATAAGCCCTTCTTCGAAAATATGCTGTAGCTGAAGAAAAAAATTTCTCAAAATGTAAACATCGCCTGGAAGCGCTGTCCATGGCTCCACTGCAGTTTCTCCCCAGGTCCTGGCACTGCTCTTCTTCTTCTCTTTTGGCCGGGGATTGAAAAATGCCCACCTCCTCGCATGGGCTTTACATACATGCGATTTGTAGCATTTTAGCAATGCGACTCTGTCGCCTGTGTGAACGAGGCCTAAAATAATTACAACAGTATTACATTTTTACTACTGCTTTTGACAGTGATGCTTTCAGACATTTGTGATCCCATTATATAGCATTCTAAGTGCAGTGACACAATATAGGGTAACAAACAGGATATTTTCTATGTGGTTAAGATCGTAGTCTCTCCAAAATCTAAACTGAAATAAAACTTTATTTCTTGCCATGTGACAAAGTTTTTGAGTAGGTTTTTGGGCCTTACGTCTCCCTTCATATGCAAATTGTTCCTGACTGTACAGTCACATGCAATGGTATAATGGGCCAATGTAAAAGTTGTACTTTTTAACACACAAATGTTTTAATATTTACTAGTTCAAAAAATATTAAAATTAGAGATGAGCGAACGTGTTCTTCCGAGCTTGATATTCGTGCGAATATTAGGGTGTTCGGGATGTTCGTTATTCGTAACGAACACCATGCGGTGTTCTGGTTACTTTCACTTCCTTCCCTGAGACGTTAGCGCGCTTTTCTGGCCAATTGAAAGACAGGGAAGGCATTACAACTTCCCCCTGTGACGTTCAAGCCCTACACCACCCCCCTGCTGTGAGTGGCTGGGAAGATCAGGTGTCACCCGAACATAAAAGTCGGCCCCTCCTGCGGTTCGCCTCAGATGCCGTGTGAGTTAGATGAGGGACAGTGCTGTTTGTACCGGAGCTGCTGTAGGGAAAGAATTGGTAGTTAGTGTAGGCTTCAAGACCCCCCAAAGGTCCTTATTAGGGCCACTGATAGCTGTGTGTTGGCTGCTGTTAGCAGTGGCAATTTTTTTTTTCTCAAAATCGGCTCTGCAGAGCGTTGCACCCTGCATTAGGGACAGAAGTGCTGCATAGGCAGGGAGAGTGTTAGGAGTGAGTGTAGCCTTCAAGAACCTCAACGGTCCTTTCTAGGGCCATATTTATCCGTGTGCAGTACTGTCCAGGCTGCTGTTAGCTGTGCTGCATTTTTTTTTGCTTCTCAAAATCGCCTCTGCAGAGCATTGCACCCTCCATTGATACTGCAGGGAAAGAATTGTATAGGCAGGGCCACAACACAGTTATTATTCATTGAATATACGCAGTGCTGCCTTTTGCTTGTAAAACAAGTGAAAATAATTCTATTTGTCCTGCCTCTGTCCGTCCTAAGGGCGGTGGACACGTGTCGGCTGCGTGTGCAACCTGTAAAAATCAGACGCACCCAGCTACGTTTTACTCCTGGCTTCGCCATTTGCTTTCCTTAATTGGGAAAAAAAATACCTGCTCTGCCACAGTTAATAACTCTGCTACCCTCACGTTCTGTGACACATTAGCAGGAAAACAGCACAGTTATTAAACTTCTCATGTTCATAGAATATACGCAGTGCTGCCTTTTGGTGCAAAAAAACGGAAAATAATTCTATTTGTCCTGCCTCTGTCCGTCCTAAGGGCGGTGGACACGTGTCGGCTGCGTGTGCAACCTGTAAAAATCAGACGCACCCAGCTACGTTTTACTCCTGGCTTCGCCATTTGCTTTCCTTAATTGGGAAAAAAAATACCTGCTCTGCCACAGTTAATAACTCTGCTACCCTCACGTTCTGTGACACATTAGCAGGAAAACAGCACAGTTATTAAACTTCTCATGTTCATTGAATATACGCAGTGCTGCCTTTTGGTGCAAAAAAACGGAAAATAATTCTATTTGTCCTGCCTCTGTCCGTCCTAAGGGCGGTGGACACGTGTCGGCTGCGTGTGCAACCTGTAAAAATCAGACGCACCCAGCTACGTTTTACTCCTGGCTTCGCCATTCGCTTTCCTTAATTGGGAAAAAAAATACCTGCTCTGCCACAGTTAATAACTCTGCTACCCTCACGTTCTGTGACACATTAGCAGGAAAACAGCACAGTTATTAAACTTAGATTATTCATTCACTAGAGGCAGTGGGGCCTTTCGTTTTCAAAAAAGGGAAAAAATTATATTTGGCCTGCAGTCTTGCGCCAATTTATTAGCTGCCTGTGAAATCAAATCACTGGTAATACAGCATGCTGAGGGGTAGGGGTAGGCCTAGAGGACGTGGACGCGGCCGAGGACGCGGAGGGCCAAGTCAGGGTGTGGGCACAGGCCAAGCTCCTGATCCAGGTGTGTCGCAGCCGACTGCTGCGCGATTAGGAGAGAGGCACGTTTCTGGTGTCCCCACATTCATCGCCCAATTAATGGGTCCACGCGGGAGACGGTTATTAGAAAATGAGCAGTGTGAGCAGGTCCTGTCCTGGATGGCAGAAAGTGCTTCGAGCAACCTATCGTCTACCCGCAGTTCTGCGCCGTCCACTGCTGCCAATCCGAATCCTCTGTCTGCTGCTCCTCCTTCCTCCCAGCCTCCTCACTCCACTACAATAACACCTGCTCAGGAGCGGGAACACTCCCAGGAACTGTTCTCGGGCCCCTGCTTAGATTGGGCAGCAGCGGTTCCTCTCCCACCAGAGGAGTTTATCGTCACTGATGCCCAACCATTCGAAAGTTCCCGGGGTCCGGGGGAAGAGGCTGGGGACTTCCGCCAACTGTCTCAACAACTTTCTGTGGGTGAGGAGGACGATGACGATCAGACACAGTTGTCTTGCAGTGAGGTAGTAGTAAGGGCAGTAAGTCCGAGGGAGCAGCGCACAGAGGATTCGGAGGAAGAGCAGCAGGACGATGAGGTGACTGACCCAACCTGGTGTGCAACGCTTACTCAGGAGGACAGGTCTTCAGAGGGGGAGTCAAGGGCATCAGCAGGGCAGGTTGCAAGAGGCAGTGCGGTGGCCAGGGGTAGAGGCAGGGCCAGACCGAATAATCCACCAAGTGTTTCCCAAAGCGCCCCCTCGCGCCATGCCACCCTGCAGAGGCCGAGGTGCTCTAAGGTCTGGCAGTTTTTCACAGAGACGCCTGACGACCGACGAACACTGGTGTGCAACCTTTGTTGCGCAAAGCTCAGCCGGGGAGCCAACACCAACAGCCTCACCACCACCACCATGCGCAGACATATGATGGCCAAGCACCCCGCAAGGTGGGACGAAGGCCGTTCAGCGCCTCCGGTTTGCACCCCTGCCTCTCCCCCTGTGCCCCAACCTGCCACTGAGATGCAACCCCCCTCTCAGGACACAGGCACTACCGTCTCCTGGCCTGCACCCACACCCTCACCTCCACTGTCCTCGGCCCCATCCAGCAGTGTAGTTCAGCGCACCGTCCAGCCGTCGCTTGCGCAACTGTTGGAGCGCAAGCGCAAGTACACCGCCACGCACCCGCACGCTCAAACGTTAACCGTCCGCATAGCAAAATTCATCAGCCTTGAGATGCTGCCGTATAGGGTTGTGGAAACGGAGTCCTTCAAAAGTATCATGGAGGCGGCGGCCCCGCGCTACTCAGTTCCCAGTCGCCACTACTTTTCCCGATGTGCTGTCCCAGCCCTGCACGACCACGTCTCCCGCAACATTGTACGCGCCCTCACCAACGCGGTTACTGCCACGGTCCACTTAACTACGGACATGTGGACAAGCACAGGCGGGCAGGGTCACTACATCTCCCTGACGGCACATTGGGTGAATTTAGTGGAGGCTGGGACAGAGTCAGAGCCTGGGACCGCTCATGTCCTACCCACCCCCAGAATTGCGGGCCCCAGCTCGGTGGTGGTATCTGCGGAGGTGTATGCTTCCTCCACTAAAGCACCCTCCTCCTCCTCCTCCTCCTCCTCCTCCTCCTCTGTCTCGCAATCAAGATGTGTTAGCAGCAGCATGTCGCCAGCAGTCGGTGTCACGCGGTGTGGCAGCACGGCGGTGGGCAAGCGTCAGCAGGCCGTGCTGAAACTACTCAGCTTAGGCGATAAGAGGCACACGGCCCACGAACTGCTGCAGGGTCTGACACAGCAGACCGACCGCTGGCTTGCGCCGCTGAGCCTCCAACCGGGCATGGTCGTGTGTGACAACGGCCGTAACCTGGTGGCGGCTCTGCAGCTCGGCAGCCTCACGCACGTGCCATGCCTGGCCCACGTCTTTAATTTGGTGGTTCAGCGCTTTCTGAAAAGCTACCCACGCTTGTCAGACCTGCTCGTAAAGGCGCGCCGGCTCTGCGCACATTTCCGCAAGTCCCACACGGACGCTGCCACCCTGCGCACCCTGCAACATCACTTTAAGCTGCCAGTGCACCGACTGCTGTGCGACGTGCCCACACGGTGGAACTCTACGCTCCACATGTTGGCCAGGCTCTATGAACAACGTAGAGCTATAGTCGAATACCAACTCCAACATGGGCGGCGCAGTGGGAGTCAGCCTCCTCAATTCCTTTCAGAAGAGTGGGCCTGGTTGGCAGACATCTGCCATGTCCTTGGTAATTTTGAGGAGTCTACCCAGGTGGTGAGCGGCGATGCTACAATCATTAGCGTCACCATTCCTCTGCTATGCATCTTGAGAAATTCCCTGCAAACCATAAAGGCAGCTGCTTTGCGCTCGGAAACGGGGGCGGGGGAAGACAGTATGCCGCTGGATAGTCAGGGCACCCTCCTGTCTATTTCTCAGCGCGTACAGGAGGAGGAGGAGGAGCATGAGGAGGATGAGGAGGAGGGGGAAGAGACAGCTTGGGCCGCTGCTGACGGTACACCGGCTGATTGCCTGTCATCCTTTCAGCGTGTATGGCCTGAGGAGGAGGAGGAGGATCCTGAAAGTGATCTTCCTAGTGAAGACAGCCATGTGTTGCGTACAGGTACCCTGGCACACATGGCTGACTTCATGTTAGGATGCCTTTCTCGTGACCCTCGCGTTGCACGCATTCTGGCCATGACGGATTACTGGGTGTACACACTGCTCGATCCACGGTATAAGGAGAACCTGCCCACTCTGATTCCCGAAGAGGAAAGGGGTTCGAGAGTGTTGCTATACCACAGGACCCTTGCGGACAAGCTGATGGTAAAATTCCCAGCCGACAGCGCTAGTGGCAGAAGGCGCAGTACCGAGGGCAAGGTAGCAGGGGATGTGCGTAGATCGAGCAGCATGTACATCCCAGGCAGTGCAACAGTCTTTAAGGGCCTGGCCAGCTTTATGGCTCCCCACCAAGACTGTGTCACCGCTCCCCAGTCACGGCTGAGTCGGCGGGAGCACTGTAAAAGGATGGTGAGGGAGTACGTAGCGGATCGCACGACCATCCTTGGTGACGCCTCTGCCCCCTACAACTACTGGGTGTCGAAGCTGGACACGTGGCCTGAACTAGCGCTGTATGCCCTGGAGGTGCTTGCTTGTCCTGCGGCTAGCGTCTTGTCGGAGAGGGTGTTTAGTGCGGCTGGGGGAATCATCACAGATAAGCGTAGCCGCTTGTCAACCGACAGTGCTGACAGGCTAACACTCATCAAGATGAACAAAGGCTGGATTTCCCCAGACTTCTGTTCTCCACCAGCGGACAGCAGCGATACGTAAGCAATACGTAGGCTGCACCCGCGGATGGAAGCTACGTTCTCTCTCACCATCCAAAACGGGGACATTTCTGCTTCATCAATCTGTGTCTAATATTCCTCCTCCTCCTCCTGCTCCTCCTCCTGAAACCTCACGTAATCACGCTGAACGGGCAATTTTTCTTAGGGCCACAAGGCTCACTCAAATAATTTTTCTGAACAATTTTTATAAGTTTCAATGCGCTTAAAAGCGTTGGAACTGTAACTTGAACCAATTTTTCGTTACACTGGGCTGCCTCCAGGCCTAGTTACCACTTCAGTGATTGTGCTTTGTTGTAGCTAGTGTGGTGCTTAGCAAAGGTATGCCATGCTAATGAGGGCTTTTCAGAAGTAAAAGTTGTTGGGAGGGGGGGGGGGGCCCACTCTTGCCGGTATTGTGGCTTAATAGTGGGACCTGTGAACTTGAGATGCAGCCCAACATGTAGCCCCTCGCCTGCCCTATCCGTTTCTGTGTCATTCCCATCACTTTCTTGAATTGCCCAGATTTTCACACATGAAAACCTTAGCGAGCATCGGCGAAATACAAAAATGCTCTGGTCGCCCATTGACTTCAATGGGGTTCGTTGTTCTAAACGAACCCTCGAGCATCGCGGGAAGTTCGTTCCGAATAACGAGCACCCGAACATTTTGGTGTTCGCTCATCTCTAATTAAAATGTAATAATAAATTTCCTTCAAAAAAAAATCTGAACTCAGCTACGTGTGTTTTTTTGGTATCTGGTAATTTCCTAGCCTGCAATAAACAATGTAGGTTTCTGTTCCTCATCCCTGCCCTGAATTAATTTGTTGGTTTGTTTGTTTGCATTTGTATCATTACTTCATCCTTTAGTCAATGTTTACCAGCTATGTAACATGATTAATTAGGTTTTTATAAGCCTCAATGTCATCAGTCATTAGTTAAAGGGGCTTTACAGGAATAACAAGTTATTGCCTAACCACATGAATAACTTGTTTTTCTGGTAAAACCCCTATAAGCATCTAGACCTCTCTATATGAGTTCATACCACTATGGAATACCATTACCACCTCTTGGGATAGGGCATTCCATAGCCTGGCTACTCTACAGTTGCCTATACACCTTCAATAACTGTGGGCAGAATGTTCCTTCAGCTGATAGCTATTCCTCCATGCATATGTATTTTCAACTGAGCTGAGCGTTCATGTGTTTTCAGTCGGGAGAGAAAAGAAAGCTGCTGCTAGATAGCTCTGGCAGCGCCTTGTCTCTAGGGAGAACAAAAATATTGGGTGTTGATATTTAACATGTCCGACCCTTATCTCATCTGACACCATCTGTTGAGGATGAATCATGAGGCCCCTTTACACATCAGATAGCTGCTCCTGACAAAAATAGCTGGTTTGGATGACTTTTCATTAAAGTATATTGTGGCCTTAACTGTAAAGAACCCTTTCTTATATTCATGACTGAATCATCCTTCTTCTTTACGTTTTGGAAGATTTTGTACCTTCTTTACAGGAAATCATAATATGGAAGAAATGAAAGTCTGCTTACATTTAGGATCAAAGTAACAAACCATTAATGTATAAGTTTAGTTTCAAAATTTATACATTTATCATTACTATTTCCGTATTTCAAAATGTTAGAATTACTTTTTTAGGTCACCCCATCTCCAAGAAAAATTGAATAAAAATTGTTTTTACCTCAAAATGGTACAAATAGAAATTACAGATCTCCCCACAAAAAACAATCCTTCACACAAGCCCATCCAGGGTAAAACAAAAAAGTTATGGGAGTCAGAAGATGGAGACAGAAAGTAACTTTTTAAAGTATTTTTTTTTAAATAGTACAACATAAAACACCTGCATAAATTTGGCATCGTCATAATCATACTGACCCACAGAATAAAGATATCATGTCATTTTTACTGCATCATCAACATACAACGGCCCTTATTCCCAAGCAGATTCCACATTGAGGCCTCAGTCAGACGGGCGATTTTTTGCGTGATTTGCGCATGCGCATGCGTCCGGCGATTTTTTAAAACCATTGCTTTTCATTGGTATCGGACACATGAGCGCTTTTTATGCGCTCGTCCGATAAATTATAGAACAGAAATCGCAGATCGCACCTATCTGCGATCTGCGATTCCTGTTCTCTTCTCTATATGCTCTCAATGGGGCCGGCGGCAGCAGCGCCAACCCCATTGAGAACATATAGAAGACAAATCATTCTTCTCTGCCACAGCTGATGTTTGCCCATTAAATTCAATGGAGCCGGCAATACATCCGGCTCCATTGAAAGCAATGGGCTGCCGGACAGCGCTGGATGAATTGTCGGTAAGGGCCTAAATATATAAGCCCTTCCCTGCAATTCATCCAGAAAGTGTTAAAATAAAAAAAATATATATACTCACCTTGTCCCGGCAGCCGGAGTTCAGCGCGGCCGGCCTGCAGTGGGTGTGAAGGGGGTGTGACTCAAAGCTGCCCCTGATTGGCTCAGCGCTGAGCCAATCAGAGGCAGGTCTCACTCACACCCATTCATGAATTCAAGCAAGCTCCCTCTGTGAAGTTGCTGGGCTCTTGCAATATAATCGCAAAGTGTCATGCTGGTTGCCATGGCAACAGGACGCCAGATACCAGTGTCCTGTATTGCCAGAGCCTGTGATCGCTGTATAAGCAATAAGGCATTGCAGGTAAGAAGTCCTGCAGTGCTTTATCACAGCGATCATAAGTGCTGTGCTGTAAGTCCTCCAGAGGGACACAAATAGTGTACAAAAAAGATAATAAAAATGTACAAAAAAAAGTTAAAAAGAAACCTTTTTAGGTGCTTTTACTCATATTACCATAAAAAAAGGTAAAAAAAAAAAAAAAATCCCACATATTTTGTATCGTTTCATATGTAACGACGTGTACAATAAGTTGCACATGCTTTCTATTCTGCACGGCAAAAAGCGTAAAAAAAAACGCTAAAAAACTGAGGCAAAATGCTAATTTTTTAGCATTTTGCCTCCCAAAAACCGCAATAAAAGTGATCAAAAAAGCCATATGTACCCCAAAATGGTACCAATAAAAACTACAGCTTGTCTCACAAAAAATAAGCCCGTACAGAGCTCCGTACATAGAAAAATAAAAAAAGTTATAGAACTTTGAATGTAGCGATTTAAAAAAAAATTTCAAAAAAAGGGTTTTGATTGCAGAAAAGTGGAAAAAACCTAAAAATAATATAAGAATTTTGGTATCGTTGTAATCGTACTGGCCCACAGAAAAATTGGATTGTCTCGTTTATGCTGCATGATTAACGCTGTAAAAAAAAAGCCCTAAAAATCTATAGCAGAATTGATGCTTTTTCTCTTCCTGCTATCTTAAAAAAATAATAAAAGTTTTACAATATAGTCTATGCACACAAAAATGGCACCCTTAACCCCTTAGTGACGAAGCTTGTTTGCGCCTTAGTGACGGAGCCAAATTTTGGAAATCTGACATGCATCGTTCAACGTAGCATAACTCCGTAAAGGCTTTACATATCCAAGTGATTCTGACAATGTTTTTTCGCCACATGTTGTACTTCATTTTGGTTGTAAAAAGAGACCGATATAATTTGTGTATATTTATTAAAAGCGCCAAAATTGGGAACATTTTGAAAAAATTGACATTTTTTTCACATTTTCAACTGTAATATCTCAAATATGTCCAAACATTTTGTACAAATTTTTGATAAGATATATATTTCCATCTGTTTACTTTATTCTGAATGCACATTTGAAAAACTTTTGTGTTTTTTTTAACCATTTAGATGACGTACAAATTTAACATTACTTTTCAGCATTTTGAGGAACACTTTGTTTTCCTGCACCAAGCCAAGTTTGCAAAGGCTCATTAGTGTCAGAATAATAGATACCCCCCCAAATGACCCCATTTTAAAAATTACACCCCTTAATGTATCCACTGAGGAGTGTCATGAGTATTTTGACCCCACCGTTTTTTTTCAGGAATTAATTAAATTTAGAGGAGAAAAAATAAAATTTCATATTTTTGCAAATATGTCATTTTAAAGACATATTTTTTTCCTATAGTGCCCATGAAAATGAGGATTTACACCCCAAAATGGATACCCCTGTTTCTCCCGTGTTCAGAGACATACCCATTGTGGCCCTAATCTTATGTCTGGATGCTCAACGGGGCCCAAAACGAAAGGAGTAGTCGGTGTCTTTCAGAACATAAATTTTCCTTGAAGGCGTTTTAGGCCCCGTAGCACACTTGTAGACCTCTTGAGCGGCCAAAACAATAGAGAACCCCACAAGTGACCCCATTTTGAAAACTAGACCCCTTAACGAATTTATCATTCTTCTCTGCCACAGCTGATGTTTGCCCATTGAATTCAATGGAGCCGGCAATACAGCCGGCTCCATTGAAAGCAATGGGCTGCCGGACAGCGCTGGATGAATTGTCGAGAAGGGCTTTTGTTTGCACGGAAAATTTTATGAAGTTAAGGTTACTTTAGAGTGACCCAGGAATAAAATATATATACACATAGAGGAGCATTAGATTCTCCTCAGGCTGCATGTACCGATATCCTTCTGCAGAATGTGCCACCCCCTCCCACTCTCCTCATTTAGGACCTGAAGAATGCTCGCGCCAAATTTCACGCTTGTACGACACTGAGAAGTTACATTACATAGGAGTGCACTTACTTTTGCAATTAGCATTGAATAATCGAGTTGTGACCCCTTTTCTTTTCCTATTTAGGAGCTAAAGAAGGGTCATGCCAAATTTTATGTTTGTATGACTCCGGGAAGTTAGAGAATTACATTAAGTACATTACATAGGGGTGCCAATACTTTTGCAATTAACATTGAATAATCGAGTTGTGACCCCTTTACTTTTCTTATTTAGGACCTAAAGAATGCTCATGCCGAATTTCATTTTTGTACGACACTGGGAAGTTAGAGAATTAGATTTGGTACATTATACAGGGGTGCTAATACTCTTGCACTTGGCATTGAATTTTCAGGTTACTTTTTCTATTTAGGGCCTTTAGAATGCTTGTGCCAAATTTCATGTCTGTACGACATCAGGAAGTTAGAGAATCAGTGGCGAGTCAGTCAGCCAGTCAGTCAGTCAGTCAGTCAGTGAGGGCTTTCACCTTTATATAAATAGATATATATTTGGCTGTCTAGCAGAACTTTACTACAGTACAATGTGGTACTACATGTCTTATATAACAATGTGGTACTGCATGTCCTGGACTGCTCTTTACGAGATGAGCGAACACCAAAATGATCCAATGCTCGTTACTCGAGTCAAACTTTTTGTAATGCTCGAGAGCTCGTTTTGAGTAATGAACCCCATTGAAGTTAATGGGAGACTTGAGCATTTTTCAAGGTGACCGATGCTCCGCATAAGGGTGGTTGTGTGAATCACCTGAAAACATCAGAAAGTGATGGAAATGCCACTGAAACGGATAGGGAATGGCAGGGGCAGCATGCATGGATGCATCTGAGGCTCCCAGGTCACACTATTAAGCCAAATTGTGGGCAAGAGCCTCCTGGTCACCCCCCTAACAATTTAGTTGGGACAGACCATAATCAGCAAGGCAGACGCGCTGGCACATCTTAGCTGAGCACCACACTTGGTGCAACGAAGCCAATCACCGCCTGCGGGTGACACCACTGCCTCTTCTCCTGTGTTACATGCTGGCATTGCTGTCCAATCTCCCCTGTGTCCACAGCGTACTCAAATTTTTCTCAGCGCAGCGTCCAGCTGCCCTCATGCCACACTCGCTTTATAGTCACACCACCCTCATGTCTATTTATAAGTGCGTATTGGATGAGGAGGAACAGGAGACACACACTGCCAAGGGTTGGCAGGGCCTGGCAGCGCCCCTCTCTGAAATTGTGGGCGATAGCCCACGATGCTGATGAGAATTTCTGATAAATTAGCGTACGATCAGAATTCCAATCCTATGCCACCTCCGTCACAAAATTTCATGAGCCACAAATGTGGGCATAAAGGGGACCCAGATGCCAGTACTTTTACACATCTCCACAATTCTGCAATGCATTGTAAAACCAAAGATTTGTTTGAAGCAGCAGGTGTCGCCAAAATAGCCACCACAGGTATACAGTGACCCTGTGAAAGTCTCATTAAATCAGTTATGAACGCTCCAATCCAGTATCTCGGATAACTGTGGTAAAATGAGACATAATACATGGCGTCCAGAGCTGACCCCCAGGGATGCGTGCGTTTATCAGGCCTAAACCAATCTAGCTGTTTACCACTCCGGGCATTATACGTCAGCGAACATCCAAAAACAGACAGTGTAGAATGAGTTGTCTTGTCATACAGCCAGGATGCTTGTGAATGCCTAGTGCGCACTACTAGGCACAACAAACGTGGGCATAAAGCAGACTCCGATGCTAGTACTTCCAAGCATCAGCAAAATTCAGCAACCCTTTCTAAAATGAAAGATTTCTTTAAAGCAGGAGGTGTCCCAAAAGTTGTCACCACAGCAATACAGTGACCCTGTGAAAGTCTCATTAAATCAGTTATGGTTCCTTTGATCGCTCCATGGACAGCATGAAGTATGAAGAAATTAGAGTGGCCAAACATGGCAGAGTTGCACCCCACCCAGGACCTTGGCCTTTGCCCACACCCTCAACAAACGTGGGCATAAAGCAGACTCAGATGCTAGTACTTCTAAGCATCAGTAAAATTCAACAACCCTTTCTAAAATAAAAGATTTCTTTTAAGCAGGAGGTGTCCCAAAAGTTGTCCCCACAGCAATATAGTGACCCAGTGAAAGTCTCATTAAATCAGTTACACTTCTTTTGATTGTTCCAAACAAGTGTCTCAGATAACTGTGGTAACACAAGAGCTAATACATGGTGACCAGCGCTGACCCCCAGGGATGCATGCGTCCATCAGACCCAAACCAAAGTTGTATACAACTCAGGGTATTTTACGTCTGCTTTAATCCTAAAATACGCAGTGTACAATGAGTTCAGTCTGATTACACAGTGCTGATCAGAATTGCAACCCTGTGCCACCTCCGTCACAACATTGTCAGGAGCCACAAACGTGGGCATAAAGCAGATGCTAGTACTTCTACCCATCTGCACAATTCAATAACCCATTCTAAAACAAAAGATTGGCTTGAAGCTGGAGGTGTCACAAAATTTTCCACCACAGGTATACAGTGAAAGTGTGAAAGTCTCAATAAATCAGTTACAGTTCCTTTGATTGCTCTAAAGACTGCATGAACCATGAAGAAATTGGAGTGGGCAAAGCAGGACAATTCATTCTGTTTATGTGTCAGATAGCTGAAGACTGCGCTGGGAAACCTTTATGTGTACACAGAGTATAGGCGAACCCCTTAAACATTTCTGTAGCAAAAGTATAGGCGACCCCCCTGAAACATTTCTGTAGCAAAAGTATAGGCGACCCCCCTGAAACATTTCTGTAGCAAACTAATCACAGGGACGGAAAAAGTCTATAGAACTAAAGCTAAGCCCTTTTCACAGTAACAGACTAAAATATAAATTATTTATTAGGGATATATTAAAAGACATAAATGGGCTAACACACAAACAAAAATATATAAACCAAAAAGGTCCGTAACTTTTTGGTGTACCACTGGCTTCCACTCAAAAAACAGAAATGTGTGTGGGGCCAGATGACAGATCAGTGCTACAGACAAGTGGTAGGAAGAACTTAGTCACTTCCAAAACTGGTAGAGATCATACAGCATCAAGATTTGGAGGTGTGGTGCTCCTCCAACTTGATATTAAAGTGCTGTAGTGATCTACCAGAATGATTGCTGTCTTAGACAGTATCCGACATAGGGACGTGTCGATGTCTCAAACTCTTTAACACCAATCACGGGCAAAGAGAAAAAGTTTTCCTATAATAAGGATTTTTCACAATCGGGCACTCATAATCAGAGTGTTTAAATGAACTGTGCTCGACGCGTTTCCCCACAGTGAAACTTGTGGTTCATCAGGAGCTCAGATGAATTCGACAGGCATTCATATAGCACTGTTTATAGTAATTAGTTGACCAGAGATGTTTAAGATAGAGTCAGATAGTACAGATAGTGCAGTGACTTGGAGACGATCTGTGTGGATGCTCAATATATCAGATGCATAGAAGCGAAATTGCATATTAGGCACCAACTTAGGAGATACAGGTGTACTCCCAGCATTAGTATGTAGAGTATGGTCTCTCTGCTCAATCTTAGCTAGTGGGAGCCTGTCAGTAGGAAGTCTGAGAGATATTAGCTCAGTATATTATAGAAACTGCAGCCAGAGTATAAGCTCCCTGGGTAACAGAGAGCTATACAGCTGTAAATCTGGATGCAGCGTCAGCTTGGCAGTTTCAATGATAGCCCAGAGTCATCAGGACTGTCTCATCTTAAAGGGGTTGTCCCGCGAAACAAAGTAGGGGTAAGCACTTCTGTATGGCCATATTAATGCACTTTGTAATGTACATTGTGCATTAATTATGAGCCATACAGAAGTTATTAGAAGTTATTCACTTACCTGTTCCGTTGTTAGCGTCCTCGTCTCCATGGTGCCGTCTAATTTTCAGCGTCTAATCGCTGGATTAGACGCGCTTGCGCAGTCCGGTCTTCTTCTTTTCTGAATGGGGCCGCTCGTGCCGGAGAGCGGCTCCTCGTAGCTCCGCCCCGTCACGTGCCGATTCCAGCCAATCAGGAGGCTGGAATCGGCAATGGACCGCACAGAAGCCCTGCGGTCCACCGAGGGTGAAGATCCCAGCGGCCATCTTCACCAGGTAAGTAAGAAGTCACCGGAGTGCGGGGATTCAGGTAAGCACTGTCCGGTTTTCTTTTTTAACCCCTGCATCGGGTTTGTCTCGCGCCGAACGGGGGGGCTATTGAGAAAAAAAAAAAACCGTTTCGGCGCGGGACAACCCCTTTAATGATATAACAGAAATAAGATGAGGATGTTAGGTATATAGAAGAATGGTCACCATATAAGTGTGGCCACCTCTATAACCAGACTAAACTTCAGACCTAAGCTGGAAATATAGACTTAGTATCAAATGGTATAAAGAGCCTTCCTGCATGCTGCCAGATATAAAGTAGCAGCAGGTTTCTCTGATCTACTCCTTCCTACAGAAGATAGTTGTTATGCCCATGCATCAAGAAGTCACAAAGCACCAAAAGTAAATAAATAAATAAAAAGGTAAAGCCTGTAGCTCGGATGGTCTCAATAAATCAGTTACGGTTCCTTTGATTGCTCTAAAGACTGCATGAACCATGAAGAAATTGGAGTGGGCAAAGCAGGACAATTCATTCTGTTTATGTGTCAGATAGCTGAAGACTGCGCTGGGAAACCTTTATGTGTACACAGAGTATAGGCGAACCCCTTAAACATTTCTGTAGCAAAAGTATAGGCGACCCCCCTGAAACATTTCTGTAGCAAAAGTATAGGCGACCCCCTGAAACATTTGTGTACCAAAAGTATAAGTGACCCCGTGAAACATTTGTGTGCCAAGAGTAAAGGTGAGCCCCTGAAACCTTTCTGTAGCAAGAGTATAGGCGAACCCCCTGAAACATTTCTGTAGCAAAAGTATAGGCAAACCCCTGAAACATTTGTGTACCAAAAGTATAGGCGACCCCTTGAAACATTTGTGTACCAAGAGTAAAGGTAAACCCCTGAAACATTTCTGTAGCAAGAGTATAGGCAAACCCCTGAAACATTTCTGCAGCAAGAGTATAGACGAACCCCTGAAACCTTTCTGAAGCAAGAGTATAGACTAACCCTGAAACATTTCTGCAGTAAGAGTATAGGCAAACCCCTGAAACCTTTCTGTAGCAAGAGTATAGGCGAACTCCTGAAACCTTTCTGTAGCAAGAGTATAGGCAAACTCCTGAAACCTTTCTGTAGCAAGAGTATAGGCGTACCCCTGAAACCATTCTGTAGCAAGAGTATAGGCGAAACCCTGAAACATTTCTGTAGCAAGAGTATAGGGGAACCCCTGAAACGTTTCTCTAGCAAGAGGATAGGCGAACCCCTGAAACATTTCTGTAGCAACTGTATAGCTGAACCCCTGAAACATTTGGGTACAAAGAGTATAGGTGTACCCCTGAAAAATTGCTATACCAAGAGTATAGGCAAACCCCTGAAAAACTGGTGTACCAAGAGTATAGGCGAAGCCCGACAAAATTAGTTTGCTAAGAGTACAGGCGAAGGTCTGAAAAATTTGTGTACCAAGAGTACAGATGTACCCCTGAAAAGTTTGTTTACCTAGAGTGCAGGTGAAACCCAGAAACATTTTTTAAAGATAGAGCTCGTAGTTGCTTAATTTGCTAACAGACCCTGGAGGCAGCCCTCTGAAAAAATTAGTTTTAACAGAGCCTTTTGGCCCTCTGAAAAATTGGCTGTTCAGCGAGATGACATGCTGGTTTAGGAGTGGGAAGATCAGAGAGGAATAAACCAAGCTACTTCTTCCCTTTTTTGGGGTGGTAGAGGGTGCATGGTTCTCCTGTTCCAGCTTTAGAATCTTTATGTTCCGCTGCTTTCCACTGGTGGAGAAGAGAAGTCAGAGGAAATCCAGCCTTTGTTCATCTTAATGAGTGTAAGCCTGTCGGTACTGTCAGTTGACAGGCGGGTACACTTATCCGTGATGATCCCCCCAGCAGCACTAAACACCCTCTCTGATAAGACTCTAGCGGCAGGGCAAGCCAGCACCTCCAAGGCGTACAGCACAAGTTCGTGCAACGTGTCAAGCTTTGACACCCAATAGTTGTATGGAGCAGAGGCATCACGGAGGACATTGGTACGGTCGGCTATGTACTGCCTCACCATATTTTTACACTGTTCCCTCCTACTCAGCCTGGACTGGGGACTGGTGACACAGTCTGGCTGGGGAGCCATAATACTGGCAAAGGCCTTGGAGAGAGTTCCCCTGCCTGCGCTGGACATGCTGCCTGTTCCCCTCATCTCCCCTGCTAGTTGGCCCACTGAAGTACGTCCTCTACTGCTAGTGCTGTCAGATGGGAAGTTTAGTATAAACTTTTCCACCGAGGCCTTGTGGTATAGCATCACTCTCGTACTCCTTTCTTCTTTGGGAATGAGAGTGGAAAGGTTCTCCTTATACTGGGGGTCGAGAAGGGTGAACACCCAGTAATCCTGATTGGCCATAATGCGTCTAATGCGAGGGTCATGAGAAAGGCAGCTTAACATGAAGTCAGCCATGTGTGCCAGAGTTCCAGTACACAACACATCACTGTCCTCACTAGGAGGATGACTTTCATGATCTTCCTCCTCCTTTTCAGCCCATACACGCTGAACAGATGTGAGGGAAGTAGCATGGCTACCCTCTGCAGTGTGGGCAGCAATCTCTTCCCCCTCTTCCTCCTCCAATATGTGCTGAGAAACAGGCGTGAGGGTGCTCTGGCTATCAAGCAACATATTGTCATCCCCGATCTCCTGTTCTAACCGCAAAGCGTCAGCCTTAACCCCTTGAGTGGCACGCCCGGAAAATTTCCGGGGACGAGCTCCACTGCTCATAGCAACATAGCCCGGAAGATTTCCGGGCTATGCATCACCATGGGAGCTGCAGAGCACAATGCCACAAGCTGTGACAGTGTGCTCTGCCTGCACAGTCCCACACAGAGCAGTGCAAGGGCTTTGAAAAACCAGCAGAAGATATTGCCGACATGTCGGCAATGTCCTGCTTTGTTTACAAGTTGCCATAGAGACCATCGGCTTGTCAGAAGCAAGCCGATGGTCTCTGTGGCAGGGAGAGCTGGTTGTTAGCTGTCAGAGGACAGCTAGGTACTAGCTCTTACAGCAGAGATCAGAGAAAACCTCTGATCTCTGCTGTGTTAACCCCTTACATGCTGCAGTCTATGTGACGGCAGCATGTAAAGGGCTGTCACTGCAGCATGTAAAGGGCTGTCACCATCGGACCCCCGGAATGTGATCAGGGGTCCTGATGGGTCCCTGTGGAAGTCCCCTAAAGGGACAAAAAAAGTCAAAAAATTAAAAAAAATAAAAATAAAAAAAAGTCAAAAAATTATTAAAAAAATTTAAAAAAACACTTGTCTCCCTTAACTTTGTAAAAAATCAAAAATACAATCACACATGTGGTATCCGTGTGCGTCGTAATGACCCAGAGAAGGAAGTTAATACATTATTTAACCCCTTAATGACATGGCCCCTTTTTTTCTTTCTTCCCCATTTCTTTTTTTCCTCCCCCCTGTTTAAAAAATCACAACTTGTCCCGCAAAAAACAAGCCCTCATATGGCCATGTCAATGGAAAAATGAAAAAGTTATGGCTCTTGAGACGCAACTGCAAAACTAGTTGAAATTCAATGATTAGACCATTTTAAAAAACCTGCCCTGGTGGGCACGACAGGGTGGTAGGAAACCTGCCACTCAAGGGGTTAATGCTTAGCAGCGAACTTCTCAGCAGGCAAAGCAGCGAGATGGTTACGCTGATAATGGCCACATCGCTGCTCACCATTTGTGTAGACTCCTCAAAGCTTCCTAGGACCTGACAGATGTCTGCCATCCATGCCCACTCTTCTGTGAAGAACTGCGGAGGCTGACTACCACTCCACCGGCCATGTTGCAGCTGGTATTCTACAATGGCTCTACGCTACTCATACAGCCTGGCCAACATGTGCAACGTAGAATTCCAGCACGTGGGCACGTCGCACAACAGTCGGTGCACTGGCAGCTAAAAGCAATATTGCAGTGTCCTGAGGGTGGCAGCATCTGTAGTGGACTTCCTGAAATGGGCGCACACGCGACGCACCTTGCTGAGCAGGTCAGACAAATGGTGGTAGTTTTTTAGAAAGCGATGAACCACCAGATTGAACACGTGGGCTAGGCATGACACATGTGTCAGTCTGCCAAGCTGCAGAGCCGCCACCAGGTTACGCCCATTATCACACACGACCATGCCTGGTTGGAGGTTCAACTGCGAAAGCCACTGGACCACGGCCTCTGCCCACACCCTCATTCAGATGCATGCGTCCACATCCATGTCCTCGACCTTGACCCTTAACCATAGTCTTCATCATGTAGGATAATGGATAGAGCTGGGCCAGAAAAAATTTAATCACTGTATACCGCTGATGACCTAGGGCTAATTCACCACCCACAGAGACTTGTAGATTTCAGAGGCTCTATGCAGAGCCAGAAAAAATACGCTACTCATACAGCCTGGCCAACATGTGCAACGTAGAATTCCAACACGTGGGCACGTCGCACAACAGTCGGTGCACTGGCAGCTAGAAGCAATATTGCAGTGTCCGGAGGGTGGCAGCATCTGTGGTGGACTTCCTGAAATGGGCGCACACGTCAGACAAATGGTGGTAGTTTTTCAGAAAGCGATGAACCACCAGATTGAACATGTGGGCTAGGCATGGCACATGTGTCAGTCTGCCAAGCTGCAGAGCCGCCACCAGGTTATGCCCATTATCACACACGACCATGCCTGGTTGGAGGTTCAGCTGCGAAAGCCCCTGGTCGGTCTGCTCCGTCAAACCCTGCAACAGCTCTTGTGCGGTGTGCCTCTTGTCTCCCAAGCTGAGTAGTTTCAGCACGGCCTGCTGACGCTTGCCCACCGCTGTGCTGCCACAACGCGCGACACCGACTGCTGACGCTTCCCCACCGCAGTGCTGCAGCGCTTTGAGCTACCGACTGCCGGCGACGTGCTCACACGTGGTAGTTGAGAGGTGGAGGGGGTGGAGGAGGAGGGGGTTGTTTGGAGGAGGTGGCATAATAAGCCAGAGAAACCTTCACCGAGGTAGGACCTGCAATCCTTGATGTGGGTAACACGTGACTGGACCCAGGGTCAGTCTCGGTCCCAACCTCCACCAAGTTGACCCAATATGCCATCAGGGAGATGTAGTGTCCCTGCCCACCAGAACTTGCCTATGTGTCCATGGTTAAGTGGACCTTCCCAGTAACCACATTGGTGAGGGCACAGTTTATGTTGCGTGAGATGTGCTGGTGAAGGGCGGGGATGGCAAAAATAGTGGCGACTGGGGACCGAGTACTGAGGGACCACCGCCACCATCATGTTGTGGAAAGCCTTCATTTCTACTAGCCTGTATGGCAGCATCTCCAGGCTGAGTAACTTTGCAATGTGCACGTTTAAAGATTATGCATGCGGGTGGGTGGCCGCGTATTTCTGCTTTCGTTCCAATGCTTGGGTTAGCAACAGCTGAACGCTGCACTGGGAGACATTGCTGGATGCAGTGGAGGACCCTGGAGGTGAGGGTGTGGGTGCAGGCTGGGAGATGCTTGTGCCAGCGTCCTGGGAGGGGGATTGGATGTGAATGACAGGGTGTGACATGGGGAAAGAGGCAGTGATGTGAGCCGCAGGCGGTGAATGGCCTTCGTTCCACGTCGTCGGGTGCTTAGCCATCATATGGCTGCGCATGCTGGTGGTGGTCAGGCTGGTAGTGGTGGCTCCCCTGCTGATCTTGGTTTGGCATAGGTTGCACACCACTGTTCATCAGTCATCCGCGCTCTCAATAAAAAAGCTCCAGACCTTCAAACACCTAGTCCTGTGCACGGAGGCTTGCTGCGAGGGGGTGCTGTGGGGAACAGTTGGTGGATTATTTGCTGTGGCCCTGCTTCTCCCCCTGGCCACCCCACTGCCTCTTCCAACCTGTTCTGCTACTGGTCTTGCCTCCCCCTCTGAAGCCCTGTCTTCAGTAGGCTTAGCAAGCCAGGTGGGGTCAGTCACCTCATCATCCACCAGCTCTTCCTCTGAACCCTCTGTCTGCTCCTCCCTCAGACTTACTGCCCTAACAACAACTTCACAGACAGACAACTGTGTCTCATCCTCATCATTCACAAATAGCTCTTGAGACAGTAATTCGAAGTCCCCACCCTCATCACCCTGAGTCTGTGAAAGGTCCAAAATTTTTGGTATCGGTCACGACAAACTCCTCACGTGGCTGGGAACCGTTTTTTCTGACTCTGGGCAGGGACCCGAGAAGAGTTCTGGGGTGTTTGCAGTTCATAATCTCTCCTTTTCCTGGAGTGATCAGGCAGGGAGGAAGGAGGTACAGCCTGAGGATTCAGAGGAGCAGTGCCTTGGCTGGCGTGAGTGGACTGCGTGGAAGACTGGGTGTTGGATAAAGTACTGGAGGCATTATCCGCTATCCACGTCAGCAGCTGATTGCACTGTTGTGCTTTTAATAATGGTCTATCACGCGGACCTGTAAAATGTGAGATGAAGATGGGGAGGGGAGATACGCAGTGCTCAACTAATCCCTCAGCAGCAGGCAGTTTCACCCTGCCCAGGACCACGGCCTCTGCCCACACCCTCATTCGGACGTATGCGTCCACATCCACGTCCTCGACCTCGACCCTTACCCATAGTCTTCATCATGTAGGATAATGGATAGAGCAGGGCCAGAAAAAATTTAATCACTGTATACTGCTGATAATTCACCGCCCACAGAGACTGGAAGATTTGAGAGGCTCTGAGCTGCACCAGAAATAATTAAACCCACTGTTTATCACAGATACCTAGGCCTAATTCATCGCCCACAGAGACTTGTAGATTTGAGAGGCTTTGAGCAGGGCCAGAAAAAATTAACCCACTGTATAGCGCTGATACCTAGGGCTTATTCACCGCCCACAGAGACTGGTAGATTTGAGAGGCTCTGAGCTGCGCCAGAAATAATTAACCCACTGTATACCACAGATACCTAGGCCTAATTCACCGCCCACAGAGACTTGTAGATTTATGAGGCTTTGAGCAGGGCCAGAAAAAATTTAAGCAGTGTATAATGCTGAGACCTAGGCCTAAATCACCACCCACAGAGACTGGTAGATTTGAGAGTCTCTGACCAGGGCCAGAAAAAATTTACCCACTGTATAGCGCTGATACCTAGGGCTAATTCACCGCCCACAGAGACTGGTAGATTTGAGAGGCTCTGAGCTGTACCAGAAATAATTAACCCACTGTATACCACTGAGAACTAGTGGTAATTCACTGCCCACAGAGACTGGTAGATATAAGAGGCTCTATGCAGTGCCAGAAAAAATTAAACCACTGTATAGCGCTGATACCCAAGAAATAGTAGGAGTTTTGTAAATTCCTATATACTCTCTGTACACACCTGGCAGTACACTGCATAAAACCTCTAACAGTGGGCAGAATACAGCCGGGATGCTTGAAAAACAAAAATTGGTGCACTACTGGTCCCAGCCAGCCAAAATGCTAATGCACACAATGAGAGGAGTAGTCCGAAGAAGGACTATTGGGTTCTTGTAGTCAGGATCCCTGCCTAACCGCAACCTAATCGCTACACTAATGCTTTACCTATCTCAGCAGCTCTATCCTAAACTCTGCCAGCATGCGTCTGAGGCGAGACGCGAGCAGCAACAGTTTAAGTACTAGGCGGTCACCTGATCCCGCCAGCCACTCACTGCTGTAGACGTGCAGAGGGTTGGCACGTCACAACAGGAAGTGGTAATGCCGTCCCTGCATGTTTATTGGCTAAAAAATGGCGCTAAACTTGCGGGGAAGGGAAATGAAATTTACTCGAGCACTGTGTGGTGCTTGACTCAAGTAACGAGCATCTCGAGTAGCCTAAAACTCGACCAGCTCTACTCTTTACATGTCCCGAGTTGATCTGCTTTTCTGGATATCAGATGAAGGTAGCACCATGTTATTTTTCTGCTGCACTGTGTATAAGAAGCTCCTGTCCTATACATGGACAGTGATTTACAGCTTCTGGCAGCTCTTTCTATCTGTTATATATAAGGAGTAGCTTTATCTGTATTAGTCATCTGTTTAACGCCCCCAATCTTCATTTTGTATTACTTTTAGCTGACCTAAAAAAAGAAAAGTTGACAAATATTAGTTTCCGGTTTGGGTTTCTTGCACTTCCTTTTTTAAAGTCTTACAACTGCTGTCTTGCACTTCTATCTCTCGGGTAGCTTTCAATGACAAGCACTGAGAATATATTTGCGTCTTTAAATCATTGGAACTTATAATAATTTTAGTTTTCTAGGTGTATTTTCGGAATGGGGAATTGTGTAGCAAAGTCCAGGTGAGTACACTGTCATTTCTTAATTCTTCATAAGCTATAGGGAACCGTGACTTCTGCTCTGAAGTTACGATGGTAAATGTAGCTTTTTATACTTCTTTGTATTGGCATTAGCAAACCAACAGTGAGACAACGGTGAGATCCCACAGACCCACGACTTTTAAATGGATTCTGTTATCGAATTATTGCTGGCTGTACCACGGACAGCATGAACCTGAGACTAGGGTACCTGTTGTCTCATCTGAGTGTGTTATTCTGAAACGCATTTGAAGTTTGACTCGGAGTCGAGCTCCGAGTCATGAGGGTGGGCCATGCTGGCCTCTCAACGCTCGCTGTATGCCAAGTGGCAGCTCTCTCCCTATATACAAGCCTGCATGGTCCATCCCCATGACTCGGAACTCAGCTTGGAGTGTATTTATTCTGAAACGTGGTTTGGGCAGCATGAGCCTGATGATAGAATCCCTTTACTGATTGAACCAACATCCCATTCCTCGGCCACATACAAAGATGTGCCTTCCACAGAGGTAGAACTTGGGGTTTTAATTGGGTCCACTGAGCAGTGCTGCCCATTTTATGTCCCTAATCTCTCTTCATTTTCCAATGCACTCTGGAACTTCCATAAGTCTCAATGTCTATACAGTCATGGCATGATTAGCCATGACAACGGAGGGGAAACTGTCTAAGTGTATACCAGTTTTAATACCGTGATCTTATTATGTGACAGACAAGCTTTTGGGCCCCCTCATGCACCAGGGCTCCGAAGTGACTGTAACCTCTGCACCTCTTGTAGCTACTCCCCTGATAGCAACCAAAAAAAGACATTCATTGCATAATGAAAATGTATACAATTATCCAATATATTTTCTGTATCAAGATCAATTTCACAATCTCGGATTGCTTATAGAAAGAATAACCTTTGTTTGCTAAAACTGAAATACCCTTTTAGCTTCTCTTTCCCAATGACAGAAATTAACATGCACACGAATGCTGTATAATGAAAGTATGCACAAGTAAGGGAGCAATCACACAAGGTTTTTGTACACACTATGGGATTCCGTGTAGGGCACACATGTCAAACACAAGGTCCGCAGGCCAAATCCGTCCCGCCACCTCCTTATATGTAGCACTCCAGCCATACTGAACCTAACAGGCATTCCACTCACCCCACCTGCAGCAACGGTTCCACAATCATCCCAATCCCCATGTTATATGCAACCCCCCAGTTATCCCAGCACCCACGTACTATGCCTCCCCAGTTATCCCAGGCCACATAGACTATACACACACTATGCAGTCAGCCCAGCACCCCCCATGTATTATGCACCCACCCTAGTCATCTCAGGCCCCATGGAACATGCACACAACATGCAGTAGTCCCAGCCCACCCATGTACTATGTACACAACCCCTAAATATCTCAGCCTCCCATGTACTATGCACACACCCCTCAATCATTCCAGCACCCGTGTACTATGCACACATCCCATCACAGCCCCCACACATGATATTGAGCAATAATTTTGGGACATCCACCAATCATGTGCTGTCAGGGAATATGCAAACGAGTTGAGAAGGACTAGGGCCATTGGTTATAGCGAAGTCCACCCTCAATGCCAATGGGTACAGAGACATTCTGGACAATGTGGCATTACCTACCCTTTGGCAGTACTTTGGTACAACTCCATGTCTCTCCCAACATAACCGAGCACCATGTCATACGGTGCAGCATCCGAGGAGCAGACCCTCAGCCGAGGAGACAGCGGGGTATTGAGATACCTTGTCACGGGCCTCTACCTATGAGTCCTATGAGCGCAGGATCCTTTTTAACTAAATGTTTTTTTCTTATTTCGTGGTTACCTAAAATCCGGTTTGTCAATCATGACACCAATGTTCCATCCTCTGAGGTGAATCTCTCAGCTGTCATAACATAGAATAAAGTAGTCCACCTTCAAAGTGTCTTTTCTGAGTGAGAACCGGGAACGGTCGGTTCTGTCCGTTTACTTAAACGCTTGTAGCAAACAACAATGAACAGTTCTTACAGTTAAGCCCTTCTCTGAAAATCATCACTGGTTTGTGTAAAAAAATAAAATATTTACTCACCTCTCCACCGCTGCCCTGTAAATATTCCCTATGGGGAGTCCCCTTGTCACTGAACACTGTGACAGCACTGTCACAGTGCTCAGTGACAAGGGAACTCCCTGCGGGAAGTAAAGAATTCCCTGCCACTGCTGTCATAGCGATTAGTGATTGGTCACAGCGATTGAATTCAATGAATGGCTGAGTGCTGCCTGTGATTGGCTCAGCCCTGTGACCAATCGTAGGCAGCGCTCAGCTGTCATTCAATGGCTGGGCACTACCTGTGATTGGCTGAGTGCTCAGCCAATGACACTCATTGAAATCAATGGATGCCCAAGCGCAATCAATCAGATACAGCCCTTTCAGCAGGTGGGGATTTTAAATCCCCACCTGCTGAAACAGATTCAGAGCAGTGCAGGGAGAAGATGGGGCTGGACGCGCCTGAGCCCCGGCAGCTGAGGAGAGGCGAGTATATATATTTTTTATTTTTAACACATTTTAGGGATGATCTTAAGGGAAGGGCTTATATTTAAAGCCCTTCCCTGAAAATCCCTGCAGAGGTTGCCGACAGCCCATTGCTTTCAATGGAACTGCAAAGCGCCGGTCCCATTGAAAGCAATAGCAGAACATCGCGATCCTCTGCCACAGCTGTCACAGGGGATTCTTTACTCCCCGTGGGGAGTCCCCTTGTCACTGAACACTGTGACAGTGCTGTCACACTGTTCAGTGACAAGGGGACTCCCCGCTGGGGAATATTGACACACGCCACGGACCAAGTCCTCTTTAAAGCAATTCATAGTTTGGTAAAAAGTAGAATTACCATTCTATCCTCTCATCTTCAGAGTATTTGATGAATCACCTCTCCACCAAGTGAAATTCTGCTGAATTTTCTAAAATAAAATAAAAAATCCATAAACCCATTGTTTCTGCAAATATTGCAGGTTTCAGATGTTTATCAATATTATATGACTCCAAGATGACGAAATTGTTAAAAATAAACTAATGAATAACCCTGACTTCTGTTTTCTACAGAAAGATGTCACTTCAAAGAAGTCAAGGTAAATTTCTGTGTACTTTACCCCTTAGTGACCAAGCCTGTTTGTACCTTAATGACCAGGCCAAAATTTGGAAATCTTAAAAGTGTCACTTTAAGGGTGCCCACCCACTGGCGTTTGAGATTCTCGTGCGTGAAAAACGCCGCGTTTTCGCGGCGTTTTTAGCGGCGTTTTTCGCGGCGTTTTCGCGGCTTTTCCATTAATTTCCATTGACTTTCATGGGTGCATTAGGAGAAAAATAAGGACACATATGCAACTGACAGTTCCTATGTTAAAAAACGCAACGCAACGCAAAACGCCAGTGGACAGGAGTACATTCAATTCTAATGGCTCTGGAGGAAAAACGCAAAACGCAAAGAAAAAAAAATCGCCAGTGGGTGGGTGCCCTAACATAGAGAAAAACTCAGTAAATTTTGAAAACTAGACCCCTAACGAATTCAACTAGGGGGGTGTACTGCATATTTTGACCCTACAGTTTTTGAATGAATCTAAGCAGAAAGAAAAAAATATGATTTTCATTTTTTTGGCAAGTGTGTCATTTAAAAAAAAAAATTTTTTGTACAGCACACATATGAATGACGACTTGTAGCCCAACGTGGATACCCCTACTTGTCCTGTGTTCGGAAACACACCCATTGTGGCCCTAATCTACTTACAGGACACATGGCAAGGCCTATAATGGAGAGAACACCCATTGGATTTCAGGGCACAACTGAATAAATTCCAGCCCCATTTCTCCCTTGTGTGGAAAAAAAATGGATTCCCTAAAAATAATTCCCCCCTTCCTGAGGGGTAATTACAGAGACCTGGTTGGGATGGGCACATGGAGCAATAAAACCAGGTATCCCCCCTCCTCTCATGCTTTTTGGGGGTATTTCTTGACCTCAGTGGCAGGGATGGGGTGTAGGAAGTGGCGCTCTGTGAGGCTTTGTAATCTTGCTGAGGTGTGGCGGTCTTGCACAGAAGACGCTCAACAAGCTGCTCCTGGAACTGCAGGAAGGCGAACGTTCCCGGGGCTTCTTGTAAATGACGTATTACAAATAGTGATCTGAATAATGCTGGGCTCACACGGCCATATGTGGAATCCGATTGCGGAGGCCCACAGCGGATTCCAACCCTAAGCCCAGGCCATGGCCCTGCATATGACCGCGTAACGTACTGCGCATAACTGCGTACTCACACAGGCGGTCATGCGCAGTACACCTTTTTTTGTTTAGATTTCCCACGTATGGGCTGTGGGTATATCTGTGACCATAGTGCACAATAGGCTCTATGTCGCAGATATACGCGGCAAAAAAGAACCTGCTGCGTTCTGTTTTCTGCTAGTTGTTACGTAATTCCTACCCTCTAATGTGAGCAGAACTGTGTAATCCAATGCATTTGATTGATCTGCGGATTACCGTGGATCAAACGCATCCGGAATCCGCAATTTCTCTCCGGTCATGTGAGACCGGCCTAAGGTAGATCGCTACCTTTTTATCATGGGATCGGATACCGCTCAACGAGGCCACCGGTTACTTCTCCAGACTCTCGGTGGCCTTTGGTAGCTGGGAGCAAGGAGATTTTAAATTTCCCGGGCTCCCCGCCTCCTGCGCATGTGTCCAGAATTTTATCAGAGGGAGCAAAAGCCGGGGAAGGTCCGTGGAAGAGGATAGCGTCGGGGTTAAAATGCGGAGACCTCTGGTAGCCAGGAGCAAGGAGATTTTTAATTTGTTAGGCCCTCCCCAGCTTCTGCACATATTGGCAACAGGAGCATGCGCCGAAGCGTAGGAAAGGTCTGTGGATAAATGCTTCGCCGAAGACATCGCCGGAGGTCGTACTAAAGCAATTTCGCCTTCCCTCATGGATCGGATCCGTAATGGGAGGTGAAACGTTAACCTTTCTTTACATTTACATGATTGCCATTATTCATTGGATAACAGCGATCACATGACCAGGTACCGTATATCGTGGCCCCCCCCTAAAATCTCCAGGATCTCAGCTAGGCTTGGTAGCCAGGAGCAGAGAGATTTTAAATTACACCGGCAATCCTTGGCCTTTGCGCATCCGTTCGCCATTTTTTTGCGGCGTGCGCATGTGCACAAGCCCAGGGCCTTAGGCTAGCTCCACACGGGCAATCGCGATTTTGCCGTGAGAGAATCGCAGCAAAATCGCATCTTTATTCACTGCGATGTGTGATCTTCAGCAATGTTTTTTTAAAAAAATAATCTAGCATCGCATCACTGCAGTCCACGATAAAATCGTGTGATTTTTTTTATTGCAAAAGTCAACGGGACTTTGTAATGTTAAAATCGCATCGCAACACACGTTTGTAGCGTTGCGATGATATAAAAAGAAGCCTCCATAGGAATACATGGGGATAAAAAAAATAACACCTCGCAGAAACATAGAGCAAGCGACAGTGAAAACATCGCAGATGGGAATGAAACCGTTGTAAATCATTGGTTCTATATTCTGCTTTTTACTGACTATTGCAGCAAGTGAAAATCCTGTGATTTTCTCACCTGTGTAGAGCAAGCCTTAGGTACGTAATTTCATCTCCCAAGCACATAAGTCCGCAGCAGGTCCTGAAAGGTCCAGAAAGCTGCAAAACATTGTGGAGGACGGAGGTAAGTAGTTTCAGCTCCCCTCATGTATCCGATCTGAAACCTTAACTTTATTTAACTTTTTAAAACTTTTTTTTGCTTTGCTGTTATAGCTGATAATAGTGATCTCTTGCCTGTGGACTGCAAACCGCAGACCCTCGGTGTCTTTCCTCTGCTCTCCGCTGCCTTTAGGGGCTGCAGTGGATGCGGTTGCACCCGGGCCCAGGAGCCTTAGGGGGCCCATAAGGCCTCTTTTCTCCATATAGGGAGCCCAGTACTATGAATGAAGCATTATAGTTGGGGGCCCCATAACAGGTTTTGCATTGGGGCCCAGGACCTTCAAATTACGCCTCTGCCGGCACGTGCAGGGACACCGGACCCTGGAAAGGCAGAAGGTGGTGGGAGACTGCGGCAGCCTTCAGGTAAGCCGTTTCAGCCCCCCAAAGTCATCAAATCACTGAGGGGAGCTGAAAAAAGAACCCTTAGTGCATCGCAATGCACTTTCAGTCAGTCGCCGATATCTGTTAGATATTGGCGATCGGATGACTGGGGACCACAAACCGCAGCCCTCAGTGTGTGCTCCTGACTCCCACCTACCTCTAGATAAGTGAGATCCTGGAGCTGCGACACCCCCTGGGCCCGTGGCTCTATTCCATAGTGACGCCGTCTTTTGATGGCCGCGTGGAATAAGGCCCAGCCAGTGAGGCCGCCAAAGAGCATATTGGCGGTCATTAAGGGGTTAAGAAAAAACTCTGACAATATTATTTCTATATACTAATCCGCCCACAATCTCACAAGCCAAGAATCCAACTATCCTGGACATTTAAAGGGGATCACTCACCATGACAAGCCCTTCTAAAAATAAAGCCAGCATGGGGCGGCCTCAGAAACACTCCTTGTTTTCTAAACATTGTAGGTTCCCTTTTTGTGGTGATTCATATTAGTAATCTCTACTCTAATTAAAGTTTTCAGGTTTTTTTTTTCTAAGGCCCAATGTTCATGGGCAGATTTGATTTGTGGAATTGGTGCGGGCCACTCATGCGGAGGATCCGCAAGTCAAGCCGCCCATAAGGAAGCAAGGGCGTCTGCTGCTGAATTAAAGCATGCAAATTTGTTTTGCTGACCTTTTGGTGTGCAATATCAGGTGCAGAATTAAAGACAAAACTTTATTTCTTTTACATGTGGCGTTTTGACCTCATTGGTCTTTATCAAGCATAAAAACAAGCAGTATGCGCATATCAAGCATATACACTCATTGTAAAACCAAAATCCTTCCCCTAGAAGGAGTTGTCGAAATCGAATGAAACTTTCTATATGTGATTGTATCATTGATATAAGTTTAGGCATGGAGGCTCTAGTACCCTGTTGTACCGCTTCTAGCTTGGATACAAAATGTGATACGGACAGGTATGGAGGCTCTAGTACCCTGTTGTACCACCTCTAGCATGGATACAAGATGTGATACGGGCAGGCATGGAAGCTCTAGTACCCTGTTGCACCACCTCCAGTTTAGATGTAAGATGTGATACAGGAGGGCATGGAGACTCTAGTACCCTGTTGTATCAAATCTAGCTTGGATACAAGATGTGATCCGGGCAGGCATCAAGGCTC
Organism: Eleutherodactylus coqui; assembly: GCF_035609145.1. Taxonomy (NCBI): domain Eukaryota; kingdom Metazoa; phylum Chordata; class Amphibia; order Anura; family Eleutherodactylidae; genus Eleutherodactylus; species Eleutherodactylus coqui. Next base: position 49,337,502 of record NC_089840.1, read on the forward strand.
TAGTGCCCTTTTGGGCCACCTCTAGGTTGGATACAAGATGTGATATGGGCATACATGGAAGCATACAGGTTCTGTATGGTATTCTGTGGCATATCAGTCACATTTGCTGTAACTGAGAAAACTCATAGGCTGTAGAAGTTGGTGTCCCAGATTCTCCTATACATTTTCTTTTGGTGATAAAGCTGGCAAATCGGGCAGAGCAAGGAAGTGTGGCAATGTTGTGAAGGCATTCTTGTGACACCCTCGTGTGTTTGGCTGAGCATTATCTTGCTGGAAAATGCATCTTGGAAGCCCAGCCATGAGAGGAACACATGTGGCTGCACGACGTCTTGAACTATCACTGAGCTGTCATTGTCACTCGTACCAATTCAAGGGTCGACTGACTGTTGTATATTATGGCTACCCAGACGATCATACCAGCAGTGGGGGCAGTGTGTCGCTCCACAACAAAGGCAGGATTGAGGTGCTCACACTTAGGTCTCCAGACATGAACACAGCTGTCATCAGCTCCCAAACTAAATCTGGATTCGTAGCTGAATACAACCTGATTCCACTCAATAACATCCAGTTTCATTGTTTATCGGAAACAGAGGTGATGGTGGGTGGGTGTCAAATACAGTACACTTAATGGGTGCCGTGAGGCCAAGTGTCCTTCAGCTAAGCACCTGGAAATGCTTCCGACAGACACAAGGGCCAGTAATGATGGTGCCACCTGTCTCTGGATGGCGGACAGCAAAATAGTTGGAGCTGTTCGATCTTATTGGACCATCAGATGATTCTCTCTACTGGTAAGCTGTTGAGTGCATCCTGAGCCCGGTCACTTTCTGTGCCCTCACACATACACTGGTGCCAACACCTCCTAACAGTCTGGTCAGAACAGTCCAGGTGGTGGGCAATTGGTCGATATGACCATCCAGTCTCTCGCATTGCAATAATGCACCCCTCTCAAGCTCTGTTGAGTGGGCAAAATCTCTTCCATTGCATTTTAGAGGTGTCTAGTGGTCAATCTCTACACAAGCGAAAAAGAGGTCCACTTCACAAAAGTTGCCTCCGAGAGCCATCTAATAACGCCACAACTCTCATAATTTTCATATCTACCTGAGATGTAACTGCATGCCGAGTTTTGCAGCAAATTGACAACTCCTTCTAGGTGCTTGATTTTTTTTGCAAAGAGTGTATATACCACCCTTAGTTGCATCAATCATGCAATTAATCAATACATGTGTATTATCACAAGTGCATGTATAATAAAATCTACCTGCCCCCAAGAGACTGATGTTATGACAGCACGCTAATCTCAACATTTGCCTGGACTCAGTGTGCCTGAAAATCCTAAACCAATAAGTGTCATAAACAGCACCGATCACCCAGTAATAACCAGTCAGCTGACCGCACCATGTCATTCACATCTAATCACGTGAGCGCACAAATTCTCACCTTCCACAGTACTAGAAGCGCCTGCGCTCTATCAAACTAGTAAGCTGGATAAACATCTGGTCACTCTGCAACAGCAGTCAACTGACATCAATATGTCACAAGACCAGGAGCGCCATGTGAAGATAAATAGGAAGCAACTGACACAGTAATGTCCATAAATAAATGTATTGTCAGGGTGTGCTGCTGGGATCTGTTGTATTACAGGGTTCCAGGAGCATACTTCCTCAGGTTGGGGTTAATTAAGATGGCTGGGTGTGGTAGTTCTCCAGCAGACAGTCTCCTTTAAACCCAGCTCCTGTCAGTATTTGGCTGGTGTTCAGGGTGAGCAGTCATGTTACTTCAGCTTGCTGTGTGACTTGTGTCCTGTTTTCTGTCCTGTACTACTTGCGGTGTTACTTGTGTCCTGTTGCCTGTCCTGTTGCAGCTTGCTGTGTGACTTGTGTCCTGGTGTCTGTGCTGTTGCAGCTTGCGATGTGACCTGTGTCCTGTTGTCTGTGCGGTTGCAGCTTGCGGTGGGACCTGTGTCCTGTTGTCTGTGCTGTTGCAGCTTGCGGTGTGAACTGTGTCCAGTGCCACTGAACTCCTGGTTAGTGTAGGGACTAGCGGTATAGGCAGTAGCCATAAAGTGGCCCGCTAGCTTCCATGTTTTCATCAAAATGTCAACTAATACCTGGTATTTATATTCAGCTTACCATCTGCTATTAGTGTTTGTATTTTGGCTGCTGTATGCTGTGTTTTCTGGCTCTGTGTGTCTTCTTGTTCTGTCTACTTGTCCCTGTCATGTGGCATGGTTCCTAGGAGCAGCTAGGGCCCAGATCCGAAGACCGCTGGGCCACCCTTTGTTGGGGCGAAGTCACTGCTTAGGTAGGCCCATGTCATCCTCATTGTAGCCAGGCCCAGTTGTCTGAAACCCATGTGTGTATTCTTTGGTCACGATCATGTGGGCCCCATGCTTAGTTGCCCACTCGATCGTAACACATATGTAACTGTATATGTGTGTGTATAAAAAATAAGGGTCATGAACAGAACCAATTATTCATATTACACCCTTATATTAGAGTCTGTTTGTGTACGGGATACCATATTACCACTGAGAATACTAGTTATGATTCTTGAAAAGGGGGGACTAAAAAAATGAAAAGCAAAAAGGGGCCGGTCCACGAGTCAACTGTCAATGAGTCCCCATGCGTTAAAATAACAAACCAACAGTTACCTACTGTAACTCTCCCCCAACTCTGGACTCCCTGTGACGTCACTTTGCTTGCAGCAGCAGCCAATGACAGAGCTCTGCAATCATAGTTGAGTGTTGTCATTGGCTGCTAAAGCAGGTTCACATGATGTCACAGCAGTCTGTAAATAGATAGTGCAGACCAGAGCCAGTGGATGAGAGGTACAGTAAGTAACTGCTGATATGTTATTTTCATGCATGGGGGACCCATTGACAGGGGTTTCCTCAACTCGGACAACCCCTTTAAGACATAACATACTGACTTCTTGCAGCCACCACGAGAGGGTGCTTAGAAGCGTACTGCATACTTTCTATACATTGTACTCAATAATAATAGAGTAAGCTCCCTCCACATCCTTACAGGGGATATGGAGCTCTGCATTAGAGAAATACATTCTAGACTTGTATAAAAGTATACTAAGAAGTGAATCGGCACAGAATTTTGGACCAAACAATAATCTGATGATAGAAGAGAATTAATTTTTAAGCCCAAAATGGACTTTATAATTTGGAAAATGATACATTTCTTTTTATTTTACTTGTTATACGTTTTTATTTGCCTTTTCAGAGACAGAGAATCTCCACGCGGAGTCAGAGGTACAGAATGTGTTATTTTACGTAATGTGAACAATAATCAATGGGTTATACTTCTTGAAATGCATAGCCATGTATTGCTCTTTTATATAATTTGATCCTTTTATGATGTTTTCATACAATAGCAACTTTATCAAGAAGATCAGCAATGCAACACCCTTTATATCAATGGCAGCCACAGTGCCGAGCTAAAAAGTCAAAAAAGCACCTGTATTTTGCAAACTATCCATGAATTAAAGCAATTGTTCGAGTGAAGGAAACCCCTGTCAATGGATCCCCCAGCATTAAAATAAAAAATCCATAGTTACTTACCTCTCCCCACTCCCCCGTTCATCCTCTGGTCTCCCTGGGGCAACACTCTGCATACTGAGCCTACCCATAAACAAGCTGCAGCAGCCATTGACAGCGTACAGCGATCATGGCTGAGTGCTGTCATTGGCTGATACAGCAGGTTTACGGGATGTCCCAGCTGCCTGTAAACAGACAGCGGAAATCGGACTCAGCAGCTAGGGATAAACGGGGTATGTAAGTAATTGCTGTTTTTTTTTTAATGTATGGAGGACCCCATCCCTTTAATGCTGCCAATTACAGTTACCAACTGTAGATAGAAGAGGCAGAGTATCGACTAAGGGTAGCAACACTAAACTGCTACACACTAAGGACTGGAGTATTAACCTCCAGTAACCAGGAATAGTCACACTAAACCATTGAACAGCAGAGATACTGAAAGTCACAATGAGTTGCCTATTAAGGGTATGGGTATTGTTCCCTAAATTCAATTCTATTACTCTTGGTCATCTTACGAAATTATATATGAATTGCTGATATTATGGATAGTTATTATATATTTATTGAGTGCTACATGAATTGGATTGTTTATGAACTATTCATGAATTGATACATTTTATCCTATTTTTTAACCAATGTGCATCAGTCCTTTTAATTCATGGACTAATAAGAATATTTGTCTCCTGAAGAACCTATATTTATAGGGAAAACATGACAGCACTGTATGGAATATACACATTAGGAAATTGAGAAAACAACATAGGATAAGGATTCTGAATGGGGTTGCCCTTGTCAGGGTAGCTGCTCTGTGTTTATTTAAGGCTTCTAGGGACTTTATTAGTGGCAGATTTTTATTGCTACTGCAACTGTTTCCTGTTCTGTCCTACTCTCTTCCCACATCCGCTCCACTCTATATTGTTTTTGTATCAACCTTGGTTTTTCACATTGACGATTGTGCACCTATATATTTTTAATTAGTGATATTAAAAATTATGTTTTAGTATGTTAAGTCTTCAGTTATATATGTTACATACAACATGACCCTTTATATATTTCCATTTTGTTATGACAGTAATAGGGTCAGCAGTAATAGAGTCAATTAAACAATAGTCACTAGGGATAGTGACACTAAACTACTGGACACCAGCAATTGCAGCACTAAACACCAGGACACCAGAGACAGTGGCACTAAGCCAATAGACAGCAGGATTAGTCAATAAACTACTAGACATCAGGGACAGCGGCACTAAACTACTAGATACCCATGATGGATAGCAATAAACAACAAGACACTAAGCATAGACACACTAAATCTCTAGACACCAAGAACACCAGTACTAAACCACTGAATATCAGGGATCACAAGTATTGGCCACATACTAGGTAAATTACCACATTGAGGATGAAAGAGTCTTGTCTGCCGCTAGTTTAGGAGAAATAGAAAGTAGTAAGACTTCTGTAAGGTTTTTCTATACTCAGGTGGACCATAGCATGTTCTATTAATTTACTGCATTTCAGATGGAACTACTATAGAGGTGAACATGATAAGTTTTTCACACTTTTTTTCCAGACACCCCCAACTGATCAGTCCCAAAGCGTTCCCGAAATACATTATGCAACTATTGGTTTTGAGGATGCCAAAGCAGAAAATGTTGTAGACTCAACCACAGAAACAACTACTAGTTTGGAAGAAATGGAGAGTAGTTCTGTAAGGCTTCTAAATACTCAGTTGGATCACTGCATTTTCTTTTCAGTTACCATATTAAGATGGAACTACTATAGATGCGAATGTGCTAAGTTTTTTCATTCTTTTGCAGACACCCCCAGCTGATTATTGCCAAAGTTTTCCTGAAGTACATTATGCAACTATTGATTTTGGGGATGCCGAACCAAAAAATGTTGTAAAGTCATCTAAAGAGACCACTACATATGCCACAATAAGGACAGAAAATGATTATGCGGATTATGATATGATTATAGTCAAGTAAAGAGAAAACTAATGGAACGGATATGAATGAATTTATGATTAATAATAGAACATATTAAAACATCTAGTATTTTTTCATTTTCAGTCTTTTACTATGTAATTATTTTAATCGCCGGTATTCGTACATAGCTCTTATAAGGAGTGAATATTTTAATTCAACAGCGGTCACAGTTGTGACTGGGCCCCTAAAGTTGGGGAACCCAAATGTCCCCCTCATTACAGTAGCAGCCAAAACTGCCCATCTACCACATGCCACTCCTGCAACTCCTGAGAGCATATAACCAAATTTTCTTCCAACTCACTCACTGCTGCCTGACAACACACATAGTGTGACCGCTGGCATGTTTCTCAAAACTGAACTCCTCCTGTTGCCTTGCCTCAGAGTACAGTGAGCATGAGAGACAGGGAAAGCGTTGGGCTATGCTATACATGCTACTACGCTGTCTAGGCTGTCAGGCAGCAGTCAGTGAGCAGTAAGGAAAGTTTGTGAGGTGCCTTCCAGATTGAAAAGTTGGGGGTGCACATTGGGGACCCTCATAGAATTTAGGGGGACAGAGCAGGCCCTATTAGTCTGTGGGGGCACAGAGGGGTCACTATTTAGTGTGATGACACATGGGGACCCTATTAGTATGTGGGGACACAGAGGGGGCTCTAGTGGTATGTGGAAGTATTATTGGTATGTGAGGGCACGGGGGGGGGGGGCACTGTAGGTATTGGGGCACAGAGGTGGTATTATTGGTCTGTGGTGGTGCAAAGGGATATTTTAGTTATCATTGCCATTTACCTACTATGTTTTTAAAAGATTGTATTCAAAAATTCATCAGTTCCAATAATTTCAATTGATTACTAATGTTATATTTCTTTACATATTTGTTTGTTTATTTTTATTATTTATCCTTTCACCTTTCTTATTTTCACAATTATCCTTAAGGGTGGATCGGATTCTGGATGTGGACTTCCGCAGTGGAAACTATTTTTAAACGCGGATGTATGCAGATGCACTGCGGATCATAAGCGCGGAAAAAATTCTGCAACCCCACCTCCCTGGCTTTTCTCCGCCTCCCTAATTAATTTTAATCTTCAAATCCACAGTGCATCTGCAATTCTATTTGCGGATGCACTGCAGATCTTCTGCACCAATTGACTTCTACTGAGCCTGTCTGCGCGGAATCCGCACTGAAATGGAGCATGCTGCGATTTGTTTTCCACACCAAATGGTCCTTAAATCAAATCTGCATGCTTAACTTTAGTTGCGGATGCGAATGCTTCCCTATGGGCACTTTGAATTGCAAATCTTCTACGTGGGTGACCCGTGCGAATTTCGCAAATCAAATCCCCCCGTGGACATGAGGCCTCATTATAATTCATTCTTATGTTTATGTAACTATTATGCCATTATCCCCGGCTAAAATACTGAGGAAGTGGCACGACGGTTCCAAAGCACATTTATTGTATGCTTGATTTATCAATAATGATAAAAACAGAGGGACTGAGCTTAATACTATGTCTCATGCTTATATAAAAAGGAATTGTGCCTACAAGCATTTTTTCACTACATTTACTCTATGGTACAGGGGAGAAGCATTGGTGCAGTGACTGGCACAGGGTAGAAGCATTGGCGCAGTCACTGGCACAGGGTAGAAGTGCAGCGCCCCAGATCTCGGAGAGGTTTAAGCAGTGAGGGTAACTTAATCTGGTAGTCACGGTGGCTCTGCTGGTCTTCCTGAAAAGGTGTTAGAGTGGGTCTGGAACTGAAACTACTGCAGTTGAAATTATCGTGGCAGTTTTCAATGTGGGCTGCCCATGGAGTCGGGCAGGGTAAGAAATTGTCTTTCGTGATGCCAGCTCATGTACGGTTAGGGACCCATTCCAAGTAAAAACTTTGGAGAACTAAACAAAAATGGGTTTGGTAGTCCTGGGATCTGAAGCATGTAGTGTGGTACCTCAGTGCAGATTTTGCGGTTAGTGGGAAGTACTTCAGGATGCAGACTTAGATGGTGCAAACAATTTACCACTTTTATTGGCAGGGAGAGAGAGTTCTTGTACTTTGCAGCAGTTACTTGTATTACTTTTACGTAAGGCAGATGATGGACTTGAATTACATTTACTTGCAAGTTGATGACGATTGAGACAAATAAAAGAAACAGTTTTCTTAGGTTTCAGGATTTGGGATTTGCTCTTCCCTAGTCCCTGTCCACGTGCATTATTCACTATAGCTTTGGTTATCTGGCTAGGACTGGACCGGGTTAACTTGTTATTTGCTTCCAGGTACCTACTCCTTGCTGCTATTTCTTTTACTGAACTTTTTCCTTCTTCCCTCTCTCCATCTCTCTCCTCTGCTAACTCCTCTGAATAACTTGGCTTGGTACTCACACTGTAGATGTTCTCCTTCCCACCGCACTGACTTCTGAGTAAAGAAGTTCTTTTGGTTCCCTTCCCCCCCCCCCCCATATCTATCTCAGGCTCCCCTGGACTAGCGTCTCTCCAGGCCTCGACTAGACTAGCTTACCCCGCCCACTCTCTACCTTTTATACCTTCTACCTCAATCAATCCTAGGCTAAGGAAAAGCGATTTATCCAATCCCTGTACTGGTTAGGGATGATTGACAGGTATGAGAGCAGGTTAGGGTGGATTTCCCTAAATGATGCGAGGTTGGCTTGCATGAATGCTTAACTAACACATTTAAAGTTATATACACACTCTTCCCAGCTGTTACAGTCTTTATACACTCTTGATTACATAAGTGACTAGCAAATTGCTGTAGTGCCCACTCTGGGTCACTACAGTTCCCCCTACATAAAGAACAGCCATCCTTGCCATTTGCTCCAAAAGGACGATACAGGTTGACTGACAGCTTGATATTTATAGAATAGATCGATCTCCCTTGCAAGTGCTAATAGATTGTGCTAAGGCGGAACTCTAGGCCTTAAATTGCTATGGGGTTCATTCATTCTACTTCTCCCTAAAGATTACATTATACAATTCATTTTTCAGCATAAAATACAGTATATATATTATCAAACAAATTGTTGTACGACCTGGAAAGGAAGAAAATACAGTCAAATTATGTATTACCTCCAAGGTTTACTGAGTGTATGAACCAATTACAAAATCAGGTTCTCATTTTCTTCATTCACCTGGGCAACCATTATGTGACATACCAAACCCTTTCCGCATTTAACCTCCTGTACCTTTCCTAAAATGTTACAAAACATGATAAAACATCATCTTACTCCTCCAGCACATTTTGTAACATAATTACTTCATTCCGCCGATATAGCAGCAGTCAGTATAAACTCCTCACATTAGTCCATTTTTCAATCTCCTTAGTCTTTGCAGAACGTTGGTGGACAATGATGGATAACACAGCCATGAAATTTAAAAAATGCACATACTGCTTAGGTATCATCCCCGAGGCAGGCTGGGGACACACAGACCATGATATGATAAATCACCTGCAGCATTATTGAAGAATAATGGCTCAGGATACGGGAGTACTTGCAGAAGTTATACCTGGACTGTGGATTTAAAGACGTGGTGGATTGCAAATAAAGACTCAACAACAACTGGAGTTCTTTAGAACTTGAAAATGCTAACTGGCTCTACTGGCCTGGGAGTCTACGAATAAATGAACTTATGTAGCAGGAATGTCTCAACTCGTAGTGGGAGTCTCTGCAAACAAACAATGACCAGCATGATTGTCTCTACCAGTGTAGGGAGTTTCCTTTACTTAGAGTAATAACAGATCAAACGTCTGCCAGATCTTGGACAAGGAGGTGGCAGATTTCTAAGTGCAGCTGGCGCATCCGGATTCTTGAATGGGTGTATTACTCCATACGCACAGGGTCCCCTCTCACTCTCCGTTTTATTAAAATACACCTTTTCACCAAGCTGCAAATAGTAAAAATGTGCGGAAATTGAGGGCCTCTTGGCAGCCTGTCTATTAACGAACACGATCTTCTGTGAAATATTTATACCCAAGAATAATTTTTTATAGTACTCAACCTCTCTAGATTAGCAGTCTCTCATAAGGCAATGGAGGCCCTCCATCTCGCTAGGGACTGTGGAGACATTGGATGATCCCCTTGCACAGTTTGGTACAGGGGAGCCTTTTTTACCTGCAGAAGTCATTGGGCCTGTAATTTTAACGGGAACCGCGGGACTGGCAGTGTCGGCAGAGCCCAAGAGGGCTGCAGCGGCACATGTCAGGGATGGAGTGTGGCCTGTAATAACGGGTTTACCCCCGTAGGGAGTAGAGACTGCGGCAGGTGTTTCTCCAGTCCAGTCTGACTGAACGGCTGCAGGAAGGTTAAGGTCTGGAGCGGCAGGCATCTCCGCGGCCGTGGAGGGATCTGCGGTGGCAACGGGGGTCTAGCAGGGCCAATGGAGGTCAATTACCCTGTCCTACATCTACTCCAGAATCAGTGTCGTCCCCAGCAATGGCAGTGGTGGCTACATCACTGGAGCAACACGGCGCTCAGCAAGGGAACAGCAGACCTCAGTGATAGGGCTGGAGCTGCTGCGAACTCCCAGGAACTCCTCTGGCAGAAACTTGACCACCTACTCCTCGTCTCCAAACATCCAAGTAGGCTCAGATTGTGGATAGCCGGCAGGCATGCCTCCAAAAGACATCCTGACAAGAATCTTCTGGCGGGTATTGGCCTTGTTTGGTTGGCAGATAAACAGCGCTGGTCCTTCCTGTTCTCTTGCTGAAACAAAGCTGAATTTGCCCAGTAGGGATATGGTGCCCAGTGGAGTACAGGACTGCCCAGGGGCAGGGCTTAGCTATCTGTTCTCTGGATTCCATTACGGGGGATTTGTGCCCTCCTACTTTGACTGCAGTTTTCACAGGTTTTTCTCTCAGCTCTGGTTTGGCGGGCTTTTGTAGGAAGATCCACAAGTAGTTTTCCCGCACTTGGGCACCAATTTGGACGCTTGTGGCACAGTTAAAATTGAATTCCTTCTGGCTGTTATTTTGAAACTTTCTGATGCGGCAGTACAGTAAAAAAAACAGTCCTTTGTACAGCACTAAACACTTTGAAGCATTCTTTAATTGTCGTTCAATTTAGCTTTTAGGAGGTTGCTTAAAACTTTATCTGTAGAATGCAGAGTAGGAAAGCCAGATTGTAAGGGGTGAAGAAGAGTTAAGCCCCCTGTCCACGGCCAAGGCGGAATATCAACGTAGGAGAGCAGGGGGAAGAGCTTCAGTCCTCTGCAGTGAGCCTATCTGATAGGCTCACTGCAGAGAATCGCGGCATACCGTGATTTGAATCCCGCCAGAGGAGAATTGCTATGAAAAGCGATTGCTGCATTACCCGCGGTTATCGCCACGGATGACGCAATGAACTATCGCCCGTGGACAGGCAGCCTTAGCAGAGAGATAGCAATTGCTAATCAAACATTTCTACCATTTCCTATCAATAGGAAAACCCCTTAAAATACGCGGGAAATACACTTAATAAGGGCAGTAGATTCCCACACATGGCTTCAGCTCACATGATGACACATCCCCAGACTGAATTTTTATATTTATATACAAATTTGCTTAGTCATTAAGGGAAGAGAAGTCTTATCATACGGTGTCATGTTGCAAAAGTATACTGACTTATTAGGTTGGGGCTACCACAGACCTTCATAGGGAAATAGTCATGGGACAGTTGCGACATCTGCCCTTTATATGTTTTGGTTGAACTAGCACTCTTATTATGATATGTTGGGGGAGATTTACTAAACTAAAGTGCGTAGTGGCTCAATTTGCAATTAACAAAAACTTAGTTATATTCATCATGTGTTTTTGAAACTTACTGCACTTCTCTCAGAAAAGGGACATAGTTTATTGGAAATAGGGCATGGCTTGTCTGAAAAGGTGTGTGGCAATAATGTGCCAACATGCCACAGAACAGCATCTGAATTTATGATAGCCAATAGATGACATAAAGTTAAACAAAAGTGTCTTAAGATGCACCAAACGTATCATGCAGCACTTGTCACTCTGACAAATTTAGCATTTTTTTAGACTGTAAGTCTAGGTTTACATTCTCTAATGGTCCTTTTACATGGACAGTTAATCTGCCCGTGCTACCGGACGGCTTTTACAACCACATGACATCCAAACCTGAGCCACACGGTCTCACAACAGGGATGCCAGCAGATGGTACTGATGGACCAGTATGATTATGACAGAAAAAACAGGCCCCATCAGCGCCCAAAATCTCTTTAAGCAAAGGATCCTTAGAAAAGTTGTGCGGACGCTGGAAAGAAAAAATGGCACAATCTGCAACCAGGAGCAGCTGCAGAAATGGAAAGAACTGAAACTCAAGGAGCCAGACCGCTTGAGGGCAAAAAGGATGTTTTCCTTTTTGATTTTTGGCTATAGGCAAACACCGCAGACACAGAGCAGAGGGAGGAGGCCTCCATGACCTCATGCCCCTCCACCACAACCATCTATGGAGGAACCTGGAAGGTACAAGCACAGTACGATTTGTTGCTAAGCTCTTTGGTGCTGTCCTAATATTAAAAATCTTTATTTGTATAGCCCCAGCTTATTCTACAGCTGTGCTGAATTATCTTGCTAACCTGCTTTTTTCCTTGTAGTAGAGGCAGCAGAAGAAGAGAGAGCCTCTGGCCAATTTTCTCCAGAGCTGGAGGCTTCCCCGGAGCCAGTGCCTAGAAGGTCCCCAGAACCCCTTGTGGAGGAGCCTGATGTGGTGGAGCCCCACTCTGTGCCAAATGCTTTATCTCACTTATTTATGACAGGTTTCAGATATTGTGACCAGGGCCTCCACTCACATAGCAATAATCGTTCTTGTGTAACAGCACAGTAACAATGATCATTGGGGCGGCCTGTCGGGCATCTGTCGTCCCTTGCAAAAGAGCCCTAACATATTCATAATATTCTTTTTCATACCAATGTGCTTCACCTTACCTGATCTATGGTTCTGGAAATCTTATCTCTGCATTGCTTTTCTATGTATCTGTATGGTTTGTCCATTATCATGGTAATCTTTGGTCGACATACTGTCTAATGTCCTTGTGTCTGCTAATGTCAGAATTTTATGCATCTGTATTATCAGATTTTGCCTCTAGCCTTACATGAATACCCCGCAACAGTCCTCCTTTTATGCGTTTCATCCGCAAATATTTAATGGGGGTCTATCTATCTTTCAATATACTTACCTCATTCTAACGCTTATCTTCATGATGTAATTTGTATTTATCTACATTCTTTATAGCGGACTGAAAAAAATACCGGTCTGTGCACGTGCTGGTTAATCCAGCCAAAACGATTATATCATGTACATCTTCTATAAACGGATCGGATGAGAATTGCCGATCTGCGCCTGCGTGAGTGAATCCAGCCAAATCGACTATATCAGGGATTAACTGAGAGTCCGGGATGAGTCATGTGACGTTCTAACGTCATCAATCTATAGTCACGTGATCGCGCTGTGACACGTCATTACGTTGTAGCGCGATGACGTTGCACTAACACCCGGAACATACGGGGGTGTGTATCAAAGAAAGCGTTTGATTGGAGTAATGGTATCCACCCAATGGGTGGGGGAAGGCGGAGCTTTGTGGATAAAAGAACGGCGCTAGCACCTACATACCATCTATGTCCTAATATCCTGGCCGGTGCGGCTGGCATGTGTGCTCCCTGCATAGGGGTTTTGAGCCTACGCTGCTAAACTATCTAATTATGCAGTGGTTGGCTCTGACAGCTTTCTCTGGTCTTAGCTCATACATTTATCCCAGTAATTATCTATCTTAGGGATATGAACATAGACCAGCGATTTGTGTTCTTTTTCTAATCAGTTACATGGAGTCACACATTTGATTGCATCAATGTGAATTTGATCATTGGTATCTGCTCTGATTAGCAATAGTGATCTATCTACAATTTAAAAGTCTGCTGTTATCAATACAGATTTTTGTATTTGAATTGCCCCGTAAATGTGGGCAGGAGCACACTTGTCTACTTGAATTTATCATTGGGAGTTTTTGACTCTTGTCATCCTGAGTCAATTTCATCCAGTTGATTATTCATATTTTGAAACTCTGTTTTCATCAATACAGATTTTCACTAAGCAAATTGCCCCATAAATGAGGGCTGGAGCATACATTTCCATTGGAACTTACCTTTTTGAGTGTTTAAGGCCTCCTTCCCACGAACGGATTTACGCCGCGTAAATTCGCGGCAAAAATCCGCTGCGTGGCCCCCTGCTATTAGGTTCTATTGAACCTAATAGCACAATGCTCACGATGCGTAATTCCACCGCGGAATTACGCACCGCGATTTCTCCCGTCCTCACCCGCAGCATGCTCTATTTGCTGCGGGTGAGGACGGGCTGTACGCGCTGACGGCTTCCATTGCAGTCAATGGAAGCCGTCCGTTCACGCTATCTCCCGCTGTAACCAGCGGGAGATAGCGTGAAAAAACGCTTCCCCACCTACCGCCGCAGCGTCATTTGACGCGGCCGGCGCGTCACGTGACACTGCCGGCCGCGTCACGTGACGCCGTGGGCGTGTCACACGACGCAACGGCGGTGGGCGGGGAAGCGGCTTCACGCTATCTCCCGCAGGTAAGTATAGGGGCTCTGGGGGGCGCCGTGACGGGCTTCACTGCGTAATATTACGCGGCGGAGCCCGTCACGCTCGTGGGAAGGAGGCCTAACTCTTACTTACCTCGAGTGAATAACACCATTACACCATTATTGTCAATATGTGTCTCTATCTATGACAATATCAGTGTTAATAAGCCCCCTCTGCTGAGGGTTGGAGCAATAAACTGTCTATAATATGTCAATCAGTTGGCTCTTTATACCCAATTGATTTGATAGTATCCATCCTGATGAAATAGTGTACTTTGTTGGCACTAAAGGAAACGCGTCGATGTGATGTCTGTTTAAATAAGCTCTGGCGATTAGTGATATCAGATATAAGAGAGAAGAGATTGCTCTATATAGTCATCTGGTTCATCTATACCCATTATGGACATATGAGAAACCGAATTAATTTGGTGGGTCATTATATGAAATTATCTCTCCCTCTGGTTGTGGGTGTCAGCACATCCCCAAGATTGTTGCTGGTGGAGTCGTATGACTTCTTTTATTTTACTTATAAGCTCTTTTAACTAATTTAATAAAAGTTATTTTTTATATCTTAGTAAAGTTCTTTTCGGTGATTAGCTGGCTATAATAGTTAAAAGAACCTTTCTGCTACAGTGAATTATTTTAACATATTCATAATATGGGTCCACATTACCAATAACATTACTAGAAAACCAAAAAATTCTGAAATTGGTCAAAACGAGAGAGAGAGAGAGAGAGAACGAGAGAGAGAGAGAGAACAGAAAAAAAAAACGGCGGGTCACACACAAAAATGCTTGAGTCTCTCATTAAAGTCAATGGGCTTCGTTACTGGAATAAAGCTCTCAAATTTTACGAAAAGCTCGACTTGAATAACGAGGACCTGATCATTTTGGTGCTCGCTCATCTCTACTAGAAACCCTAAGCTAACTTCACAAGGGTAAGTGCAATGAATCACGGACTAATATTGCGTTCACCAACATATGATTTCCCCATGGATGTGAGTCGTTTTTATCTCAAAACCGTCTTGCATTACTTCAGTTTCGTTGAGTTTCTCTCATTGTTTTCAATGGGGAGACCTTGCATCGCCTGCACAGGAAAAAAAAAAAAAATTGCTCATGTGTATGACCCCATTCAAAAGAATGGGGTTCATATTAGTGTGAGATTTATGCTGCTTGCAATGCACAAAATCTCACACGATTTTCTCGACTATGTAAGAATGGCCTAAGACAACTGCTTGTGTCCCTGTTAAAGGGGTTGTCTCGAGGAAGCAGTGAATTTTTTTTTTTGCCCAGTCCCCCTAATTAAGCATACGTTACTAAGCCCCCCTGTAAATGACTTTTCTAGCTGGTTTCTACTTACAGTTCCAGCGTTTCAGCAACTTATAAAAGTTTCCCCAAGATGGCCGCCGGCTCTTTTCCCTTCGCTTGCTGCAGCCCGACGTGCGCGCTCCCGAGACGCTACCAGCTGTGTCTCCCTGACAACCAGACGCCCCGCAGCCGCCGACCGGACCCCTGGATTGAACGCCGCCGACCAGTCACCCACCGCCAGGCAGCAGGTAACCGGCGCTAGCCCCCGGCTCCCCAGCGCTAGCCCCCAGCTCCCCAGCGCTAGCCCCCGGCTCCCCAGCGCTACCCCCCGGCTCCCCAGCGCTACCCCCCGGCTCCCCAGCGCTAGACCCTGACAACAGACGAAGGCCTCTTGGCCCAGCGCTAGGTTCCGGGGCCTAGCGCTGGGCTCCGGGGCCTTCACCTGTTAGTGAACATCACCCCCGACCCACCACTTACCTGGGCGGCTTCTCGGGACAGCTGGGCAGCTTCTCGGCTGGGCAGCTCCAGTTTCTGCACCTTCCTCTAACAGAGGATGGTACAGAATGGCCGCTCCAGCGCGCTCCCGAGCAGTGACAGCTCGTCTGCGCATGCGCAGAAGAGCTGTAGCGGGGAGCACACTGAAGCGGCTCGTGCTGAAAGGAGAAGACCGGACTGCACAAGCGCGTCTAAAAAAGCAAGCTGCCAGCGAATTTAGACGGAACCATGGAGACGAGGACGCTAGCAACGGAGCAGGTAAGTGGAATAACTTCTGTATGGCTCATATTTAATGCACGATGTATATTACAAAGTGCATTAATATGGCCATACAGAAGTGTATAACCCCACTTGATTTCGCGAGACAACCCCTTTAAGTTGGAATACAGACACTTTTCTGCCTGGTCTGTGTTCTCCCATAGAGATAAATTGCCGAGCGCAACCACAGTGTGTGCGTAAAATAGTCACTTCTTGTCCACTCTGAAACTGAACAGGGGCACAGAGACAGGGGGTGCAATGAGTATGAAACGGCACTACCTGTTCCCTGACCTTAACGGCCCAATATGTAGTTTTTGGGGGTCAAAAGTCATGATGGGTTTCCTTTGCAGGGACCCTGTCATGTCCTTTGAGCAACATAAGCTTCGTTATGGGACTCAAAGGTCAGGGAACGGGAAGCACTGTTTCATGCGCATCGTATGCCCCCCCTGCGCAATCAATGAACTATGCTATAACACATTTTATTAACACAGTTTATTAGAGCAGGCTGTGTCCCCGTTAATGAAAATGTGTTAATTGCATAGGAACAGCGAAGGCATTGAGAATGAAGCAGTGCTCCCCATTCCCTGTCATTTAGAGTGAGTGCGTTGGGGATAACAGACTAATGATACTTAGGAGGCAATAATATTTCTTCAAGGCCATACGGCGCCGCACTCTGTAGGTTAACACCATGCAGAGCTACAGGGCATCCAGGAGAAGCTGGCCTGCTTTGGGCAGTGGGAAGAGGACTTATTTTGCCCATGAGCTTTACATTGCTAAACCTCACGATAGTGCCAAAGACCCTTTCCAGTGGCCTCCTGGATGAGGATCCGTTGCTTCCGAATAGTCAGATGCTGACGTGTAGTATGACCGTATATGCAACACCCAACAGGCCAGCACTACCTTGTCTATTTTGTTTATGCAAGGAGATTGATTCAAGTGTGAAAAATGTGGAATCGGTTGGCCATAATGCCAAAAGCATTTTCCACCACACTTCTGGCTCTGGCATTGCTCTGTAGTCCTAGTCTGTCTGCTTGCAACAGCTCCATGAATTTGGTGTGCTCCAAAACACCACCATCCGATACTCGTCTGTTTTTGTCAACATCTACCATCAGAAATTCGTAGTTAGTATTCATGAGGGTCATCAATATTATACTAAAGCAGCCCTTGTAGTTATAGTAGTGTGACCCTGAGAGATCCTAGCATGTTTGCCATCAAGGGCACCTCCAAAGCTGGGAAATTGCCACCGATGATCAAAGTCCTCTGCAACAATCTTCCCCTTCTCAAAAAAAAAATTAGTTACAAAAATGAACACAGCAATAATGAAGCTCACAAACAAATGCAAACATTCATCAACCACTGTGCACCCCATTCTGTTAGGTTTCATTTTCGCAGGGCAAAGCGAGTTGTGCCCGAGATTCCTGCACCCTATCCGTGTGGTGTCAGGTGTGTGACTGCACATTACATGCCCTGTTATTGTTCGATTCTCACACAAATTCAGTGTGATGGCTGTGATTGGTTCATTGGTGGCTGAAGACTACAAACAAGTGCAGCAGAACTGCGGGAGGAGAAGTGCGGCGGAGCGAACAGTGCCTGTTAGGTAATGTATTATTTTTCATTTTTATTACAGCTAGGGCTTATTTTAGGGACAAACAGTAGGACTTCCTACTGAAAAAGTTGCACTGCATGTAGGCAATTGAGCAGCAAACATTTTCATGCATGCATAAACACACCAATCAATTGACAAACGAGCATCTCCTAGTTTGACAGCTGATGTAACGTGGCAAAACAGGGACATGAACAAATGTCTCCTTTTCTGTGTACCTGTGCATTCTGTAACGTCACTCTAGGGCATGAACATTCAGCAGAGTCTTACTGACACATGAACGGCAGAACTGCGAAGTGGACACGAAACTCGCGGACATGACTGAGAAACAGACATAAACATTACGCCATTCACACTCACAAACTGGCGAAACCAGACTGAACAGCAGAACTGCAGAACAGACTTCATACTCGTAGACAGACACAAACCAATGAGGATAAACGTTCAAAACACGCACCAAGCATACCTGCATATATTACAGATGGAATAGAAACAATGCGAAATACTTAAGTCCACAAGCTCACTTCAAGGGTCCTTGTTGTCTCTCGGATCCCTACATTAACAAGGCAACTAACCCCAAGAACCCTGCCTGCAATGTGGGTGATCGTCCTGATAGGGACGACCCCGTGCTGGAACCTAAGGACCTACCTCATTCTAGATTATAAAGGACCCACAGCAAGACACAGTTTACACTACACGTACCGAGAGCTGCACAGACACACAGGAGCATGAAACTGTTCCCACTGAACATCCTGAATGATGTACCAGCCCCTAGCAGAGAAGCTGGTATAAATATGCAACACAGATTGGGAATTGGCGGGCTGGAGCAATTCACAACCAGCCAGCTCAATCAATACCACCTGTGAAGCTATGCTGCTGAAAACCCATGTAATACAACACATCCCAGCGGTGAACTCTAATAGCTAATTGTTGACCTCATTACACAGCCCGATTATCAGGCAAACGAGGGTTTAGAGGTACACTTGGCTAAAATAATCAGCCCCTATAAAGGAACTGTAACTGTTAGACAAGATTTTTAAGCACATAAACTGTTATGTTTCAGAATGCAATAAGTGTATGTATTTCTTATCTGATTGGGCTATTGGCCCTTACATAGAAGCTAAAACCTATGCTATGTAGTCTCGGAATTAGGGATTAAAAGATAAAGAGAAGTCAATAGGAAAAATAGCAATACTAAATTATGTTAACAAAGACATTGTTAGTCACCAGAAATAGAGTATAGTAAGAGAACAATACCCTTACTGCTGCTATTTTCTTGTCTAGACGAGCCTTAAGAGCTTTGAGACTGTTTTGTAGATGTCAATAAGCCTTATGATCAATAATATTTGTAACCTTTGTAATAGTAACCTTTGTATGATAACGCCCTCTTTCTGTATAAAAACTGGCAATGTCTTCAATTAAACAGAATTCTCTCTTGAGTTCTCATGAGATGCATCTTGATATTACGCGGATTGCCTTTTGTGTTTTTCATAGATATTGCTAACAATCTCCTCATCACGGGCTTCCATATCTACCAATTTGGCACCTGGCAACGAGGTCATCAGATCGGTACCGGTGTGGTCCTATAACAATTACAGAATTTGCTTGTTTTCATGCAATTTTTTTGTTGTCTTTGTCACAGCAATGCACAACCACAACAACAGATTTACTGCCCATCAATACTGTCATATCCATGAAACGCATACATTTTTTACATAAAAATCAAAAATGGTTGAAAACGTAGCATTTAACGGATCCTGAGGGCTCAGTCACACGGACGCCGAGCCGACCGTGTTTCTGTACGAGAAGACGGACGCACTGTATGCGGACGTCTCTCGGCATGACCGGCTCCATTGCCGGCCATGTGTTCTAGGGAGAGTGAGAGACAGACAGAGAGGGACAGACAGACAGAGAGAGACAGAAAGAGAACGAAAGAGACAGACAGAGTGATACCGAGACAGAAAGAGAGAGAGAGAGAGAGAGAGAGAGAGAGAGAGAGAGAGATACAGACAGAAACAGACAGACAATGAAAGAGACAGAGAGAGAGAGAGGCAGAGAGAGAGAGAGAGAGAGACAAACAGATAGAGAGCGGGATCTGTGATGGAACCTCCGGCCGGAGTTTTCAGGGCAGATGTGAAAGCGGCCGTTATGCTGCGGATTTTCTCTGCAGCATGTGGATGGGATTTCTTACAATCTCAACGCACAATGCCTTTACTGTAAATGCTGTGAATTTCCATAGCTACTTCTGCTGTGGAAAAACTACTGCATTTCTGACCCACATGAACACAAGAGATGGTAAGAAGAAATGTATACATCAGATAAGGATTTATTAGGGACTAGCAGCAATCCGATAAACATGATCAAGTAGACCAGTAGATTTCTGCTTGCCATCGGTCAATTAAACACAGCCTGGTACCTTGCTGCTCACACAGAATATCAGGTAGGGTTATGAAGGGTTGCCTCCTTTCTTACCAAAATATATTTGCTAGGATTAAAAAGGTGCATGGTGTATTTTAAAAAGAGTCTGTCACATAGATATATATGGGTCCTGTTCCCTGGATTCTACCAGCTTTCTGCAGTTAGACGCTGTGATAGACCCCAGCAATCAAGAAACAAACTTTTGGTGCCACAGCTGCACAACCCTTCAAGGTGGGACTTCTTGCTCAAGACCTCTCCATCTGTGCTTTTACACTCCCTTCCCCTGTCCCTAACTAGAACCACCAGCAATTTTGCAGATGTACCGGTAAAACTTTAGGGTTTTGTTTCGTGACAAATGGCAATTTTTAGGTGACGTTTTGCGTTACACGTGGATTAGAATTTCATTTATATCTATAAATACAAAGCAATTCTGATATTTTTAATGTAATTTCCCAATCACCTTAAATGATTCAAACTATTGATGATAAATCTATAGGATATAAAACAGAGAAAAACAGAGGCAGAGCGCTTCCTTGGATACTATATCTCAAAAATTAGATTGAAAGAAAATAGGAAATTTTCTCACTTTAGGGGTGACTACTAGAGATGAGCGAACGTGTTCTTCCGAGCTTGATATTCGTGCGAATATTAGGGTGTTCGGGATGTTCGTTATTCGTAACGAACACCATGCGGTGTTCTGGTTACTTTCACTTCCTTCCCTGAGACGTTAGCGCGCTTTTCTGGCCAATTGAAAGACAGGAAAGGCATTACAACTTCCCCCTGTGACGTTCAAGCCCTATACCACCCCCCTGCAGTGAGTGGCTGGGAAGATCAGGTGTCACCCGAACATAAAAGTCGGCCCCTCCCGCGGTTCGCCTCAGATGCCGTGTGAGTTAGATGAGGGACAGTGCTGTTTGTACCGGAGCTGCTGTAGGGAAAGAATTGGTAGTTAGTGTAGGCTTCAAGACCCCCCAAAGGTCCTTATTAGGGCCACTGATAGCTGTGTGTTGGCTGCTGTTAGCAGTGGCAATTTTTTTTTTCTCAAAATCGGCTCTGCAGAGCGTTGCACCCGGCATTAGGGACAGAAGTGCTGCATAGGCAGGGAGAGTGTTAGGAGTGAGTGTAGCCTTCAAGAACCTCAACGGTCCTTTCTAGGGCCACATTTAACCGTGTGCAGTACTGTCCAGGCTGCTGTTAGCTGTGCTGCATTTTTTTTTGCTTCTCAAAATCGCCTCTGCAGAGCATTGCACCCTCCATTGATACTGCAGGGAAAGAATTGTATAGGCAGGGCCACAACACAGTTATTATTCATTGAATATACGCAGTGCTGCCTTTTGCTTGTAAAACAAGTGAAAATAATTCTATTTGTCCTGCCTCTGTCCGTCCTAAGGGCGGTGGACACGTGTCGGCTGCGTGTGCAACCTGTAAAAATCAGACGCACCCAGCTACGTTTTACTCCTGGCTTTGCCATTTGCTTTCCTTAATTGGGAAAAAAAATACCTGCTCTGCCACAGTTAATAACTCTGCTACCCTCACGTTCTGTGACACATTAGCAGGGACACAGCACAGTTATTAAACTTCTCATGTTCATAGAATATACGCAGTGCTGCCTTTTGGTGCCAAAAAACGGAAAATAATTCTATTTGTCCTGCCTCTGTCCATCCTAAGGGCGGTGGACACGTCTCGGCTGCGTGTGCAACCTTTAAAAATCAGACGCACCCAGCTACGTTTTACTCCTGGCTTTGCCATTTGCTTTCCTTAATTGGGAAAAAAAATACCTGCTCTGCCACAGTTAATAACTCTGCTACCCTCACGTTCTGTGACACATTAGCAGGGACACAGCACAGTTATTAAACTTCTCATGTTCATAGAATATACGCAGTGCTGCCTTTTGGTGCAAAAAAACGGAAAATAATTCTATTTGTCCTGCCTCTGTCCATCCTAAGGGCGGTGGACACGTCTCGGCTGCGTGTGCAACCTTTAAAAATCAGACGCACCCAGCTACGTTTTACTCCTGGCTTTGCCATTTGCTTTCCTTAATTGGGAAAAAAAATACCTGCTCTGCCACAGTTAATAACTCTGCTACCCTCACGTTCTGTGACACATTAGCAGGGACACAGCACAGTTATTAAACTTCTCATGTTCATAGAATATACGCAGTGCTGCCTTTTGGTGCAAAAAAACGGAAAATAATTCTATTTGTCCTGCCTCTGTCCGTCCTAAGGGCGGTGGACACGTCTCGGCTGCGTGTGCAACCTTTAAAAATCAGACGCACCCAGCTACGTTTTACTCCTGGCTTTGCCATTTGCTTTCCTTAATTGGGAAAAAAAATACCTGCTCTGCCACAGTTAATAACTCTGCTACCCTCACGTTCTGTGACACATTAGCAGGGACACAGCACAGTTATTAAACTTCTCATGTTCATAGAATATACGCAGTGCTGCCTTTTGGTGCAAAAAAACGGAAAATAATTCTATTTGTCCTGCCTCTGTCCGTCCTAAGGGCGGTGGACACGTGTCGGCTGCGTGTGCAACCTTTAAAAATCATACGCACCCAGCTACGTTTTACTCCTGGCTTCGCCATTTGCTTTCCTTAATTGGGAAAAAAAATACCTGCTCTGCCACAGTTAATAACTCTGCTACCCTCACGTTCTGTGACACATTAGCAGGGACACAGCACAGTTATTAAACTTAGATTATACATTCACTAGAGGCAGTGGGGCCTTTCGTTTTCAAAAAAGGGAAAAAATTATATTTGGCCTGCAGTCTTGCGCCAATTTATTAGCTGCCTGTGAAATCAAATCACTGGTAATACAGCATGCTGAGGGGTAGGGGTAGGCCTAGAGGACGTGGACGCGGCCGAGGACGCGGAGGGCCAAGTCAGGGTGTGGGCACAGGCCGAGCTCCTGATCCAGGTGTGTCGCAGCCGACTGCTGCGCGATTAGGAGAGAGGCACGTTTCTGGTGTCCCCACATTCATCGCCCAATTAATGGGTCCACGCGGGAGACGGTTATTAGAAAATGAGCAGTGTGAGCAGGTCCTGTCCTGGATGGCAGAAAGTGCTTCGAGCAACCTATCGTCAACCCGCAGTTCTGCGCCGTCCACTGCTGCAAATCCGAATCCTCTGTCTGCTGCTCCTCCTTCCTCCCAGCCTCCTCACTCCACTACAATGACACCTGCTCAGGAGCGGGAACACTCCCAGGAACTGTTCTCGGGCCCCTGCTTAGATTGGGCAGCAGCGGTTCCTCTCCCACCAGAGGAGTTTATCGTCACTGATGCCCAACCATTCGAAAGTTCCCTGGGGCCGGGGGAAGAGGCTGGGGACTTCCGCCAACTGTCTCAATAACTTTCTGTGGGTGAGGAGGACGATGACGATCAGACACAGTTGTCTTGCAGTGAGGTAGTAGTAAGGGCAGTAAGTCCGAGGGAGCAGCGCACAGAGGATTCGGAGGAAGAGCAGCAGGACGATGAGGTGACTGACCCCACCTGGTGTGCAACGCTTACTCAGGAGGACAGGTCTTCAGAGGGGGAGTCAAGGGCATCAGCAGGGCAGGTTGCAAGAGGCAGTGCGGTGGCCAGGGGTAGAGGCAGGACCAGACCGAATAATCCACCAAGTGTTTCCCAAAGCGCCCCCTCGCGCCATGCCACCCTGCAGAGGCCGAGGTGCTCTAAGGTCTGGCAGTTTTTCACAGAGACGCCTGACGACCGACGAACAGTGGTGTGCAACCTTTGTTGCGCAAAGCTCAGCCGGGGAGCCAACACCAACAGCCTCACCACCACCACCATGCGCAGACATATGATGGCCAAGCACCCCACAAGGTGGGACGAAGGCCGTTCAGCGCCTCCGGTTTGCACCCCTGCCTCTCCCCCTGTGCCCCAACCTGCCACTGAGATGCAACCCCCCTCTCAGGACACAGGCACTACCGTCTCCTGGCCTGCACCCACACCCTCACCTCCGCTGTCCTCGGCCCCATCCAGCAGTGTAGTTCAGCGCACCGTCCAGCCGTCGCTTGCGCAACTGTTGGAGCGCAAGCGCAAGTACGCCGCCACGCACCCGCACGCTCAAACGTTAACCGTCCGCATAGCAAAATTCATCAGCCTTGAGATGCTGCCATATAGGGTTGTGGAAACGGAGTCCTTCAAAAGTATCATGGAGGCGGCGGCCCCGCGCTACTCAGTTCCCAGTCGCCACTACTTTTCCCGATGTGCCGTCCCAGCCCTGCACGACCACGTCTCCCGCAACATTGTACGCGCCCTCACCAACGCGGTTACTGCCACGGTCCACTTAACTACGGACACGTGGACAAGCACAGGCGGGCAGGGCCACTACATCTCCCTGACGGCACATTGGGTGAATTTAGTGGAGGCTGGGACAGAGTCAGAGCCTGGGACCGCTCATGTCCTACCCACCCCCAGAATTGCGGGCCCCAGCTCGGTGGTGGTATCTGCGGAGGTGTATGCTTCCTCCACTAAAGCACCCTCCTCCTCCTCCTCCTCCTCTGTCTCGCAATCAAGATGTGTTAGCAGCAGCATGTCGCCAGCAGTCGGTGTCGCGCGGTGTGGCAGCACAGCGGTGGGCAAGCGTCAGCAGGCCGTGCTGAAACTACTCAGCTTAGGCGATAAGAGGCACACGGCCCACGAACAGCTGCAGGGTCTGACACAGCAGACCGACCGCTGGCTTGCGCCGCTGAGCCTCCAACCGGGCATGGTCGTGTGTGACAACGGCCGTAACCTGGTGGCGGCTCTGCAGCTCGGCAGCCTCACGCACGTGCCATGCCTGGCCCACATCTTTAATTTGGTGGTTCAGCGCTTTCTGAAAAGCTACCCACGCTTGTCAGACCTGCTCGTAAAGGCGCGCCGGCTCTGCGCACATTTTCGCAAGTCCCACACGGACGCTACCACCCTGCGCACCCTGCAACATCACTTTAAGCTGCCAGTGCACCGACTGCTGTGCGACGTGCCCACACGGTGGAACTCTACGCTCCACATGTTGGCCAGGCTCTATGAACAGCGTAGAGCTATAGTCGAATACCAACTCCAACATGGGCGGCGCAGTGGGAGTCAGCCTCCTCAATTCCTTTCAGAAGAGTGGGCCTGGTTGGCAGACATCTGCCATGTCCTTGGTAATTTTGAGGAGTCTACCCAGGTGGTGAGCGGCGATGCTACAATCATTAGCGTCACCATTCCTCTGCTATGCATCTTGAGAAATTCCCTGCAAACCATAAAGGCAGCTGCTTTGCGCTCGGAAACGGGGGCGGGGGAAGACAGTATGCCGCTGGATAGTCAGGGCACCCTCCTGTCTATTTCTCAGCGCGTACAGGAGGAGGGGGAGGAGCATGAGGAGGATGAGGAGGAGGGGGAAGAGACAGCTTGGGCCGCTGCTGACGGTACACCGGCTGATTGCCTGTCATCCTTTCAGCGTGTATGGCCTGAGGAGGAGGAGGAGGAGGAGGAGGAGGATCCTGAAAGTGATCTTCCTAGTGAAGACAGCCATGTGTTGCGTACAGGTACCCTGGCACACATGGCTGACTTCATGTTAGGATGCCTTTCTCGTGACCCTCGCGTTGCACGCATTCTGGCCACGACGGATTACTGGGTGTACACACTGCTCGATCCACGGTATAAGGAGAACCTGCCCACTCTGATTCCCGAAGAGGAAAGGGGTTCGAGAGTGTTGCTATACCACAGGACCCTTGCGGACAAGCTGATGGTAAAATTCCCAGCCGACAGCGCTAGTGGCAGAAGGCGCAGTACCGAGGGCAAGGTAGCAGGGGATGTGCGTAGATCGAGCAGCATGTACATCCCAGGCAGTGCAACAGTCTTTAAGGGCCTGGCCAGCTTTATGGCTCCCCACCAAGACTGTGTCACCGCTCCCCAGTCACGGCTGAGTCGGCGGGAGCACTGTAAAAGGATGGTGAGGGAGTACGTAGCCGATCGCACGACCATCCTCGGTGACGCCTCTGCCCCCTACAACTACTGGGTGTCGAAGCTGGACACGTGGCCTGAACTAGCGCTGTATGCCCTGGAGGTGCTTGCTTGTCCTGCGGCTAGCGTCTTGTCGGAGAGGGTGTTTAGTGCGGCTGGGGGAATCATCACAGATAAGCGTAGCCGCTTGTCAACCGACAGTGCCGACAGGCTAACACTCATCAAGATGAACAAAGGCTGGATTTCCCCAGACTTCTGTTCTCCACCAGCGGACAGCAGCGATACGTAAGCAATACGTAGGCTGCACCCGCGGATGGAAGCTACGTTGTCTCTCACCATCCAAAACGGGGACATTTCTGCTTCATCAATCTGTGTCTAATATTCCTCCTCCTCCTCCTCCTGCTCCTCCTCCTGAAACCTCACGTAATCACGCTGAACGGGCAATTTTTCTTAGGGCCACAAGGCTCACTCAAATAATTTTTCTGAACAATTTTTATAAGTTTCAATGCGCTTAAAAGCGTTGGAACTTTAACTTGAACCAATTTTTCGTTACACTGGGCTGCCTCCAGGCCTAGTTACCACTTAAGCCACATTAACCAAAGCGATTAATGGGTTTCACCTGCCCTCTTGGCTGGCCATGGCCAATTTTTGGGATGTACATTAGTACTGTTGATACAGCAATTTTTGTGGGCCCTCGCCTACAGTGTAATCAAATTAATTTTTAGCAAACCTGCATTACAGCTGACGTTACCTCAGCTATGTTGGGCAATGCAATGGGATATTTTTGTGTACCGCCGGTGGGTTCCAGGGAGCCACCCATGCTGTAGGTGCACACGGAGTTTTTAATACATCTGTACACTTCTAAAGAACCCCAGTCAGACTGGGGCATGCAGTGTGGGCCGAAGCCCACCTGTATTACGCACGACATTACTACCTCAGCTGTGTTGGGCAATGCAATGGGATATTTCTATGTACCGCCGGTGGCTTCCTGGCACCCACCCAGGCAGTGGGTCCACAGGGAGTTTAACCTACATGTGTCCACTTGTAAAGAACCCCAGTCTGACTGGGGCATGCAGTGTGGGCCGAAGCCCACCTGCATTATGCACGACATTACTACCTCAGCTGTGTTGGGCAATGCAATGGGATATTTTTGTGTACCGCCGGTGGGTTCCAGGGAGCCACCCATGCTGTAGGTGCACACGGAGTTTTTAATAAATCTGTACACTTCTAAAGAACCCCAGTCTGACTGGGGCATGCAGTGTGGGCCGAAGCCCACCTGTATTATGCACGACATTACTACCTCAGCTGTGTTGGGCAATGCAATGGGATATTTCTATGTACCGCCGGTGGCTTCTTGGCACCCACCCAGGCAGTGGGTCCACAGGGAGTTTAACCTACATGTGTCCACTTGTAAAGAACCCCAGTCTGACTGGGGCATGCAGTGTGGGCCGAAGCCCACCTGCATTATGCACGACATTACTACCTCAGCTGTGTTGGGCAATGCAATGGGATATTTTTGTGTACCGCCGGTGGGTTCCAGGGAGCCACCCATGCTGTAGGTGCACACGGAGTTTTTAATAAATCTGTACACTTCTAAAGAACCCCAGTCTGACTGGGGCATGCAGTGTGGGCCGAAGCCCACCTGTATTATGCACGACATTACTACCTCAGCTGTGTTGGGCAATGCAATGGGATATTTCTATGTACCGCCGGTGGCTTCCTGGCACCCACCCAGGCAGTGGGTCCACAGGGACTTCACAATAGGGAGTTGTACCTGCCTGTGCCTATGAATTAAAAAGCCCGGTCTAACTGGGGCATGCAGACACCTTGACAGAATGAATAGTGTGTGGCACATAGGTTCCCCATTGCTATGCCCACGTGTGCAGCTCCTGATGGCGGTGGCACAGGATTCTATTTCTCATTGCTTCTGTACAGCATTGTGGGCTATTGCCCCGCCCCTTTTAAAGAGGGTCGCTGCCTAGCCATGCCAACCCTCTGCAGTGTGTGCCTGCGGTTCCTCCTCATGGCAGACGCACTTCTAAATAGACATGAGTGTGGCGTGGCATGAGGGCAGCTGAAGGCTGCGCAGGGACACTTTGGTGTGCTCTGTGGGGGGGAGGGGGGGCGGTTGGTCAGCATGTAACCCAGGAGAAGTGGCAGCGGAGTGTCATCCAGGCAGTGATTGTGCTTTGTTGTAGCTAGTGTGGTGCTTAGCAAAGGTATGCCATGCTAATGAGGGCTTTTCAGAAGTAAAAGTTGTTGGGAGGGGGGGGGGCCCACTCTTGCCGGTATTGTGGCTTAATAGTGGGACCTGTGAACTTGAGATGCAGCCCAACATGTAGCCCCTCGCCTGCCCTATCCGTTTCTGTGTCATTCCCATCACTTTCTTGAATTGCCCAGATTTTCACACATGAAAACCTTAGCGAGCATCGGCGAAATACAAAAATGCTCTGGTCGCCCATTGACTTCAATGGGGTTCGTTGTTCGAAACGAACCCTCGAGCATCGCGGGAAGTTCCGAATAACGAACACCCGAACATTTTGGTGTTCGCTCATCTCTAGTGACTACCCACTGCAGTTTTTTTTTTAATGTGAAATTTGCAGCGTTTTTTTTTCTCCAGGGGTCTATGGGACTTGTAATGTTAAAATTGCATCGCCCAAAATCGCAATTTCGCGGGAAATTGCGATTTTGCCACGATGCGTTTTTAACATAAGAAAGCCCCATAGACACCTGGAAAAAAAAACGCAGCAAATTTGCAAACGCTAGTGGGTAGTCACCCTAATGGTAGTGTTTCCCAACTCCAGTCCTCAAGACACCCCAACTGGTCATATTTTCAGCATTTCCTACGTATTGCACAGGATCATACTATAGGATAACCTGAAAACATGACATGTTGGAGAGTCTTTAGGACTGGAGTTGAAAAACACTGAGTTAGGCCCAATTTCCATGGGCATTTTGGTTTGCGGAATCTGTATAGGAGATCCACAAATCAAGCCACCCGTATGGAAGCATTGGGCGTCTGCACTTCATTTAACACCTGCGGATTTGTTTTTATTTGATTTGTGGATGTCACGCATGGATAATAAATCGCAGCATACTCCATTTTATCGTGGATCACATGCGAATCTGGCTCCATTCATCTCTATGGGAGCTGAGGATCCGCAGTGCATCCGCGAATACATTTGCGGATTTAATGTGAATTTGAAGGATAAAATCAATTAGGGAGGTGGGGAAAAGGCTTAGAGGTGGGGTTGCGGACTTTTTCTGCGCAGATGATCCACAGTGTATCCATGTACATCCTCACGGAAAGAAAATGCAATCCACAATCTCCCACAAGCAATAAAAAAATCAATTTAATGATGACTCACAGTGCATCCACTGTGGAAATCTGCATTAAAAATCTACACGTGCCGTAGACATGAGGCCTTATGGTGTTGTGCTAAGAGCACCACACCCGAAATAACCACAAGATGCAATGCTACAAAGTATCCTGTGATTGTTCCCAGCAGGAGAAACCACGTAATCTTGTAGATATGATACCTTTTAATAGCTAACAAAAATACATGATGTAATAGTGAGATTCCGAACCAACTCAGGGTTCTTCTTCAGGCTCAAATGAAATAGATCCAAAGAGGAATGCATATTTATACACACTTATGACATACATATGATAAGACACAGACATGGATGTGATTGGTTTGCACTTTAAGGAATACTGCAAGAGAAACAGAAAACATTTTTAACTAAACACTGATAAGAGAGTGAGAGTTTTATGGGACCTGAATTACTGTTGGGGGGGGGGGGGGGGGGTCACCAGGCCAGCAGTGTTATCTGTGCTATAGATTTCTCATACTTCCCATTCACGCATAAATCCTCATGAATAATTTAGCCCTCTATTAAGAGTGTCAAAAGTTGTTATAAATTTATATTTCCAAATTCTTCTATAGCTTTGCGATTTGAAACCACCGTTCAATATCATAACTCTCATATCTCCTGTGTCATGTCCATAACTAAAAAAGTGCTCCGCCAGAGGTAGTTCTCTTTCTCTGTTTAATTGTGTGTCGATGACATCTCATCCTGGCTTTCAGTTTTTAACCTGTTTCTCCAACATAAAGGCCCCCAACAGGCCATGGACTGCACATGATCAGGTACACAACATCAAACGTGGAAGGCGTGAATGTTCCCGGGATCTTATAGTCCTGCTGTGTGTTGGGGATTTCCAGTGGTTTGCTGGAGCAGGAGGCCAGAAAGTCACTCTCCAGTTTTGCCATGAAAAGGTTGGCATATTGCAGTGCCATTTTCCTGCCCATGGCGGTTCCAGTGAGTTGCAGAAATATCTCTTTGCCAAAGCAGAGATAATTGTGTGTGAGGCTGAATCTTGTAAGTTGTAACACAGATTTAGACGCAACCCTATCGGCCTAAGGTGTGCCTGGTAAGCGGTCAGTCCATCTTTGTGTGGGATGTTGGAATACAAGGATTCCACATCCATAGTGGCCAGCATGGTGCCATTGGGGAGTGGGCCTATGGTTTCCTGCACCGACTGGAAAATCCTGTAAACTTCAGGACCACAGCTGAATACCAGTAGAAATTAAAAAAAAAACAGCTACTATGCTCCCCAAGTGGCAATAGAGAAATGTAGCAGCTCAAGGACCAGTAATTAATGAGTTGAACCCCTTAGTGACGGCGCTATCGTAAAACTACGTCCTGCTGTTGCAGGACATGTATGGAGGAAGGTAGCGCCGCTATCTCCCTCCATACAGCGCGGGCGTCAGCTGTTTATTACGGCCTATCGCAGCTATTAACCCTTTAAATGCCCTGAACGCTGTTTGGGGGTCCCGCACGACCCCCCGCGGTGAGATCGGGGGAGCCGTGCAAGTGTCATGGCAGCCGGGGGCCTAATGAATGGCCCCAGGGCTGCCTTAGCAGACTGCCTATCAAGCCATCCAGACAGGGTGGCTTGGTAGACTGCCTGTAAAAAAGCAGTATGACGTAATGCTATAGCATTACGTCAAAGTGCAGGAGCGATCAAAGCATCGCATGTTAAAGTCCCCCAGGGGGACTTTAAAGTAGAGTAAGAAAAAAGATCAATAAAGTTTTTTAAATTGTAAAAAAAAAAAAAGTTATAAAAGTTTAAATCACCCCCCTTTTGCCATATCAATTATTAAAAAATCTAAATCATAAAATAAAAATATGTATTTAGTATCGCCGCGTCCGTAAAAGTCCGATCTATCAAAGTAGTGCATTATTTTTCCTGCACGGTGAACGTCGTCCGAAAAAAAAAAAAAATGACAGAAATACACTTTTTTAGTTACCCTGTCTTCCAGAAAAAATGCAATAAAAAGCGATCAAAAAGTTGTATGTATTCCAAATCGATACTATCAGAAACTACAGGACATCCTGCAAAAAATGAGCCCTTGCACAACTACGTCGACAGAAAAATAAAAAAGTTATTGCGCGCACAAAATGACCGCAGAAAATAATTGAAAAAAATTAAATATCTTTAAAAAAAAATACAAGTACTACAGCAAAAAAAAAAACTATATAAGTTTGGTATCGTAGTAATCGTACTGACCCATAGAATAAAAATATCAGGTCTTTTTTGTTGCAGTTTGTGCGCCGTAGAAACAGGACGCACCGAAAGATGGTGGAATGTCGTTTTTTTCCCATTTCTCTCCGCTAAGAATTTTTAAAAAAATTTTCAGTAAATTATATGGTACAATAAATAGTGCCATTGAAAAATACAACTCGTTCCGCAAAAAACAAGCCCTCATACAGCGACTTCGATGGATAAATAAAGGAGCTACGATTTTTTAAAAGGGAGTAGGAAAAAACTAAAATGGAAAAAAGCAAAAAAGCTCCGTCACTAAGGGGTCAATCTTAAAAGGGAACCTGTCAGCAGATTTTTTAATGTAATTCAAGTATAGCACTACAATGTGCACAGTGCGCTCTTCTACACAATTATATGGCTTATCATGTTAATAAAAGCATATTGGAGTAATCAGCTTCCAAAGATCTCCCAAACCGTATGTAAAACATGCAAAGCAGTCCAGTGGGTGGGCCGGATCCACTCTTTTTAGGAAAATACTAAATCTATGATTATTGAGACTTCATTCAGCCATTATAATTACAGGTTTGAGCCTTTGACCAGAATATACTGAGTACGTGGCTAAACCAGTTCTATGTGCAAATCAGTAGAGAGGTATCCTCTTTTGATGTGCAAATTCTATTGACTTTAACACAAGGGTGAACTCAACATGATGGACATTTAAGATTACATCCTGGTCTAGGAAGAGGTGTAATTAGGTTTGTATTTAGACAATGTGGAGTCAATATTTATGACCATGTGCAACTCTTTGATGTCCACTTCACACAGGAATGTGCTGGTACCTTTCGGTTTAGAAGGTTTTGGTATGCAGATATATGGCCACTAGAGATGAGCGAACGTACTCGTCCGAGCTTGATACTCGTTCGAGTATTAGCGTGTTCGAGATGCTCGTTACTCGTAACGAGCACCACGCGATGTTCGAGTTACTTTAACTTTCATCTCTGAGACGTTAGCGCGCTTTTCTGGCCAATAGAAAGACAGGGAAGGCATTACAACTTCCCCCTGTGACGTTCAAGCCCTATACCACCCCCCTGCAGTGAGTGGCTGGCGAGATCAGGTGTCACCCGAGTATATAAATCGGCCCCTCCCGCGGCTCGCCAGAGATGCATTCTGACAGAGATCAGGGACAGTGCTGCTGGTGCCAGAGCTGCTATAGGGAGAGCGTTAGGAGTTATTTTAGGCTTCAAGAACCCCAATGGTCCTTCTTAGGGCCACATCTAACCGTGTGCAGTAGTGTGGAGGCTGCTTTTTGCAGTGTTGCACTTTTTTTTTTTTTTGTATATCGGCCGTGCAGAGCATTGCGTCCTGCAGTAATTTTACATTGTCCAGGGCCAGTAGTGGTGAGGCAGGGACAGAAGACATATTTAGTGTATATAGTCAGTGGGCCTTTCCAGAAACATTTGGGAAAAAAAATCTATTTGGGCTGCCTGTGACCGTCCTCAGTGTACTGGGTCTCTGCTGGGGGTAGTTGTCCTAATTCATACGCAGCCAGTTAAGTGTTACAGCAGGCTTGCGCAAAATTCTTTCCTGCCTCTGTGTTGCCTCTTACATCACCGCTGTATTCCTGTCCACAAGTGTACTGGGTCTCTGCTGGGGGTAGTTGTCCTAATTCATATGCAGCCAGCTAAGTGTTACAGCAGGCTTGCGCAAAATTCTTTCCTGCCTCTGCGTTGCCTCTTACATCACCGCTGTATTCCTGTCCACAAGTGTACTGGGTCTCTGCTGGGGGTAGTTGTCCTAATTCATACGCAGCCAGCTAAGTGTTACAGCAGGCTTGCGCAAAATTCTTTCCTGCCTCTGTGTTGCCTCTTACATCACCGCTGTATTCCTGTCCACAAGTGAACTGGGTCTCTGCTGGCGGTAGTTGTCCTAATTCATACGCAGCCAGCTAAGTGTTACAGCAGGCTTGCGCAAAATTCTTTCCTGCCTCTGCTGTGCGTTCCGTAAGCGAAGTCAGCCTCCAACCACAGGCCAATAAGCGGCACATTTAATTACAGCGTTCTGTTTCTGCACTACTGGTAATACACCATGCTGAGGGGTAGGGGTAGGCCTAGAGGACGTGGACGCGGCCGAGGACGCGGAGGCCCAAGTCAGGGTGTGGGCACAGGCCGAACTCCTGATCCAGGTGTATCGCAGCCGACTGCTGCGGGATTAGGAGAGAGGCACGTTTCTGGCGTCCCCACATTCATCTCACAATTAATGGGTCCACGCGGTAGACCTTTATTAGAAAATGAGCAGTGTGAGCAGGTCCTGTCGTGGATGGCAGAAAGTGCATCCAGCAATCTATCGACCACCCAGAGTTCTGCGCCGTCCACTGCTGCAACTCTGAATCCTCTGGCTGCTGCTCCTCCTTCCTCCCAGCCTCCTCACTCCATTACAATGACACATTCTGAGGAGCAGGCAGACTCCCAGGAACTGTTCCCGGGCCCCTGCCCAGAATGGCCAGCAATGGTTCCTCTCCCACCGGAGGAGTTTGTCGTGACCGATGCCCAACCTTTGGAAAGTTCCCGGCGTCCGGGGGATGAGGCTGGGGACTTCCGGCAACTGTCTCAAGAGCTTTCAGTGGGTGAGGAGGACGATGACGATGAGACACAGTTGTCTAACACTCAGGTAGTAGTAATTGGAGTAAGTCCGAGGGAGGAGCGCACAGAGGATTCTGAGGAAGAGCAGCAGGACGATGAGGTGACTGACCCCACCTGGTTTGCTACGCCTACTGAGGACAGGTCTTCAGAGGGGGAGGCAAGTGCAGCAGCAGGGCAGGTTGGAAGAGGCAGTGCAGTGGCCAGGGGTAGAGGCAGGGCCAGACCGAATAATCCACCAACTGTTTCCCAAAGCGCACCCTCGTGCCATGCCACCCTACAGAGGCCGAGGTGCTCAAAGGTCTGGCAGTTTTTCACTGAGAGTGCAGACGACCGATGAACAGTGGTGTGCAACCTTTGTCGCACCAAGATCAGCCGGGGAGCCACCACCACCAGCCTCACCACCACCAGCATGCGCAGACATATGATGGCCAAGCACTCCACAAGGTGGGACGAAGGCCGTTCACCACCTCCGGTTTGCACCGCTGCCTCTCCCCCTGTGCCCCAACCTGCCACTGAGATCCAACCCCCCTCTCAGGACACAGGCACTACCATCTCCTGGCCTGCACCCACACCTTCACCTCCGCTGTGCTCGGCCCCATCCACCAATGTCTCTCAGCGCACCGTCCAGCCGTCGCTAGCGCAAGTGTTGGAGCGCAAGCGCAAGTACGCCGCCACGCACCCGCACGCTCAAGCTTTAAACGTTCACATAGCCAAATTTATCAACCTGCAGATGCTGCCGTATAGGGTTGTGGAAACGGAGGCTTTCAAAGGTATGATGGCGGCGGCGGCCCCGTGCTACTCAGTTCCCAGTCGCCACTACGTTTCCCGATGTGCCGTCCCAGCCCTGCACGACCACGTCTCCCGCAACATTGTACGCGCCCTCACCAACGCGGTTACTGCCAAGGTCCACTTAACAACGGACACGTGGGCAAGCACAGGCGGGCAGGGCCACTATATCTCCCTGACAGCACATTGGGTGAATTTAGTGGAGGCTGGGACAGAGTCAGAGCCTGGGACCGCTCACGTCCTACCCACCCCCAGAATTGTGGGCCCCAGCTCGGTGCTGGTATCTGCGGCGGTATATGCTTCCTCCACTAAACCACCCTCCTCCTCCTCCTCCTCCTCCTCCTCCTCCTACGCAACCTCTGTCTCGCAATCTAGATGTGTCAGCAGCAGCAGGACGTCGCCAGCAGTCGGTGTCGCGCGGCGTGGCAGCACAGCGGTGGGCAAGCGTCAGCAGGCCGTGCTGAAACTACTCAGCTTAGGAGAGAAGAGGCACACGGCCCACGAACTGCTGCAGGGTCTGACAGAGCAGACCGACCGCTGGCTTGCGCCGCTGAGCCTCCAACCGGGCATGGTCGTGTGTGACAACGGCCGTAACCTGGTGGCGGCTCTGCAGCTCGGCAGCCTCACGCACGTGCCATGCCTGGCCCACGTCTTTAATTTGGTGGTTCAGCGCTTTCTGATAAGCTACCCCCACTTGTCAGACCTGCTTGGAAAGGTGCGCCGGCTCTGCACACATTTCCGCAAGTCCCACACGGACGCTGCCACCCTGCGCACCCTGCAACATTGGTTTCATCTGCCAGTGCACCGACTGCTATGCGACGTGCCCACACGGTGGAACTCTACGCTCCACATGTTGGCAAGGCTCTATGAGCAGCGTAGAGCTATAGTGGAATACCAACTCCAACATGGGCGGCGCAGTGGGAGTCAGCCTCCTCAATTCTTTACAGAAGAGTGGGCCTGGTTGGCAGACATCTGCGATGCTGCAATCATTAGCGTCACCATTCCTCTGCTATGCCTCTTGAGAAATTCCCTGCAAAGCATAAAGGCAGACGCTTTGCGCTCGGAAACAGAGCCGGGGGAAGACAGTATGTCGCTGGATAGTCAGAGCACCCTCCTGTCTATATCTCAGCGCGTTGAGGAGGAGGAGGAGGAGGAGCATGAGGAGGATGAGGAGGAGGGGGAAGAGACAGCTTGGCCCACTGCTGAGGGTACCCATGCTGCTTGCCTGTCATCCTTTCAGCGTGTATGGCCTGAGGAGGAGGAGGAGGAGGAGGAGGACCCTGAAAGTGATCTTCCTAGTGAGGACAGCCATGTGTTGCGTACAGGTACCCTGGCACACATGGCTGACTTCATGTTAGGATGCCTTTCTCGTGACCCTCGCGTTACACGCATTCTGGCCACTACGGATTACTGGGTGTACACACTGCTCGGCCCACGGTATAAGGAGAACCTTTCCACTCTCATACCCAAAGAGGAAAGGGGTTCGAGAGTAATGCTATACCACAGGACCCTGGCGGACAAACTGATGGTAAAATTCCCATCCGACAGCGCTAGTGGCCGAAGGGGCAGTTCCGAGGGCCAGGTAGCAGGGGGGCACAGAGATCAGGCAGCATGTACAGCACAGGCAGGGGAACACTCTCTAAGGCCTTTGACAGCATTTTGGCTCCCCAGCAAGACTGTGTCACCGCTCCCCAGTCAAGGCTGAGTCGGCGGGAGCACTGTAAAAGGATGGTGAGGGAGTACGTAGCCGATCGCACGACCGTCCTCCGTGACGCCTCTTCCCCCTACAACTACTGGGTGTCGAAGCTGGACACGTGGCCTGAACTCGCGCTGTATGCCCTGGAGGTGCTTGCTTGTCCTGCTGCTAGCGTCTTGTCAGAGAGGGTGTTTAGTGCGGCTGGGGGAATCATCACGGATAAGCGTGCCCGCCTGGCAACCGACAGTGCCGACAGGCTTACACTCATCAAGATGAACAAAGCCTGGATTTCCCCAGACTTCTCTTCTCCACCAGCGGATAGCAGCGATACCTAAACAATACGTAGGCTGCACCCGCGGATGGAAGCATTATTCTCTATCACCATCAAAAACGTGGACCTTTTAGCTTCATCAATCTGTGTATAATATTCATCCTCCTCCTCCTGCTCCTCCTCCTGAAACCTCACGTAATCACGCCGAACGGGCAATTTTTCTTAGGCCCACAAGGCTCAGTCATATAATTTTTGTAAACAATTTTTATACGTTTCAATGCTCATTAAAGCGTTGAAACTTTCACCTGAACCAATTTTTATTTTAACTGGGCTGCCTCCAGGCCTAGTTACCAATTAAGCCACATTAACCAAAGCGATTAATGGGTTTCACCTGCCCTCTTGGTTGGGCTTGGGCAATTTTTCTGACGTACATTAGTACTGTTGGTACGCCAATTTTTTGGGGCCCTCGCCTACAGTGTAATCCAATTAATTTTGCCACCTGCATTAAAGCTGACGTTACATCAGCTGTGTTGGGCACTGCAATGGGATATATTTATGTACCGCCGGTGTGTTCCAGGGAGCCATCCATGCTGTGGGTCCACAGGGAGTTGTAACTGCATGTGTCTACTTCTAAAGAACCCCAGTCTGACTGGGGCATGCAGTGTGGGCCGAAGCCCACCTGCATTTAATCGGACGTTACCTCAGCTGTGATGGGCACTGCAATGGGATACATTTATGTACAACCGGTGGGTTCCAGGGAGCCACCCATGCTGTGGGTGCACACGGAATTTCCATTGCGGAATTGTACCTGCCTGTGACTATTTATAAAAAAACGCGGTCTGACTGGGGCATGCAGACACCTTGACAGAATGAATAGTGTGTGGCACATAGGTTCCCCATTGCTATGCCCACGTGTGCAGCTCCTGATGGAGGTGGCACAGGATCTGTACAGCATTGTGGGCTATCGCCCCACCCCTTTAAAAGAGGGTCGCTGCCTAGCCGTGCCAACCCTCTGCAGTGTGTGCCTGCGGTTCCTCCTCATGGCAGACGCACTTATAAATAGACATGAGGGTGGTGTGGCATGAGGGCAGCTGAAGGCTGCGCAGGGACACTTTGGTGTGCGCTGTGGACACTGCGTCATGCGGGGGGGGGGGGGGTTGGGCAGCATGTAACCCAGGAGAAGTGGCAGCGGAGTGTCATGCAGGCAGTGATTGTGCTTTGTTGGAGGTAGTGTGGTGCTTAGCTAAGGTATGCATTGCTAATGAGGGCTTTTCAGAAGTATAAATTGTTGGGAGGGGGGCCACTCTTGCCGGTATTGTGGCTTAATAGTGGGACCTGGGAACTTGAGATGCAGCCCAACATGTAGCCCCTTGCCTGCCCTATCCGTTGCTGTGTCGTTCCCATCACTTTCTTGAATTGCCCAGATTTTCACAAATGAAAACCTTAGCGAGCATCGGCGATATACAAAAATGCTCGGGTCGCCATTTGACTTCATTGGGGTTCGTTACTCGAAACGAACCCTCGAGCATCGCGATAATTTCGTCCCGAGTAACGAGCACCCGAGCATTTTGGTGCTCGCTCATCTCTAATGGCCACCTGTTGCAATGCTGACATATGGTCATTTGTATGGGCATAAAAAGGTCCTATCTTCTCAAGTAAAGTGGGAGTAGTAGCTTTTGGAAGCTATGAGGAGAAGTCTTAGAATCTCTAATGGAAGGAGGAGAAACTCTGAGTAGTACAGGCGAGACAGAGACAGAATGAGGATGTCATCAGTTGAACCCCTAGAAGTGAGGGAATCTTTGGTGATGGTAATATGTGATCTGTAACCTTTTAGTTGATAATGTGTAGCTAATGATGTAATGTAACTTGCTATCTTTATACTTTGTAATGTGACGGCTGCAACCTTTATGCTTTGTATATAGATCCAATAGTCTACAAACGTAAGACAATTATTCACCACTAGGCTTAATCATCATTTGATTTTAATAAATTCTTATTGTTAAACCTTCCAGAGTGTCTTACTCTCTATAAAGCGTAATCTGAACTAAGTCTTGCTCCTTGCAGCAATACAACGCTGTGCTTCAAAATCTTGCGTCGCTGCTGACCAGCACATGCACAGATGACTGTGGTGCTTCTATCCATA
This sequence comes from Eleutherodactylus coqui, assembly GCF_035609145.1. NCBI lineage: Eukaryota > Metazoa > Chordata > Amphibia > Anura > Eleutherodactylidae > Eleutherodactylus > Eleutherodactylus coqui. Next base: position 49,376,715 of record NC_089840.1, read on the forward strand.
TAAGGGAGCACTCATCTGTGCATGCACCGCCCGATGGTGGTCTCCTCCTTGACCACGCTTCCCTCCAGTACTAGCTACAACAGGTGACTCTAGTTCTGCACAAGATTGTGAGATGTCTTAATAGATAACCCAGTCCCTTGTGATAACCAGGTTATCAATAAAGTGCAAAGTATCGATACGTCAAGTTAGTCAATTCCCAGAGGAACATCCACACTTATAAAATGTGATACTCCCAATAATAGGAACCAACTAACTCAAGTATAGCATCCACATTCAATGAACGGGCATAATGCAGCAAAAATAATAAAGTCGAAAGCAAACCGCTTCTAACCATAAGGCTGGATTCACACAAGCATTGTATCACGGCAATTTTGCCACGATAAAACGCTGGCCAAAAATCGCAGCCATCTGATTCAGATGGGCATTTACCGATGCGTAAAATGGTCAACCCAAAACAGATAGTGCATATGGAGCGCATTCCGGCCAGCCGCTTTTATGCCCCGCCTGGAAAAGATAGGTCTGGACCTATCTTTTGCTGGAATATGCCGACCGGTCCCATAGACTCCTATGGGAGCCTATGAGAGCTGCCGGAAAAGGGAGATGGGAGGGAGTTTAGCAGTGGCTCTGCTAAACTCCCTCCCCCTTTCCGCCCCTTGCCAACTGCCGGCAAAGGGAGGGGCAGGACGGGGCGGGAGATTAGCACACTATCACCACTAAGCTCCCCCACTGCCCCCTTCCCTTGCCAGCAGTTGTCAAGCAGCAGAGAGGGGTAGGTGTTTAACACACTAGCTCCCAGCCCATCTTGCCCCCTCCCTTTGCCGGCAGCCGGCAAGGGGCGAAGAGGGGGAGAGAGTTTAGCTAAGCTAAACCCTCTCTCCCCACCCAACGGTATTTCAGGCTGCGGCGTGTACATGCTGCACCCAGCCGTCTGAATGGGCATTAAAACTTGAGATGGTTGGAAGCGATTTGCTTTTGACTTTATTATTTTGCTGCTCTAAGCATTATGCACTTTCGTTGAATGTGGATGCTATACTTGAGTCAGTCAGTTCATACTGGTAGTATCCAAGTGTGGAATGTTCCTCTGGGAATTGACTGACCTGACTTCCAATCTTCTTCACTTATCGATACTTTGCACTTTATTGATGACCTGGTTATCACAAGGGACTAGGTTGTCTATTGAGACACCTTCTCTATTGAGCATATATGTTTAGAATATCAATTCATTTTTGACATACCCACGGGACTATGAAACCACCCAGATGGGACCGGAACTAAACTTTTGGATTCTATAAAGTGACTAGATGCTGGATTTCTACACTCCATCACACCAAGTACTGATTGGTTGGTTTGACCCTTTGGTATCTCTATCCATAAGTGTCGTTGTGTAGCCCTGCATATTAATCATTATTAGTCAAATTTAATTTTAGGAAGTTGTCTTTTGTGAGGGGCTTTTTTGTAATTTTGATACGCTCCCTGCTGCAGTGATTTCTTTGTATTGTCTGGGTATGTTTATTATCCTATACAGTATTTGATACATTTATAAAAATTCCCCTACAAGAGGTTTCTTAATGATGCGTTTCATGTGATCTTCTTCCTCTTCCTTATTATAGGACAATAAGAGTCATTGTACTCATTTAGGTTTCTACTACAAACTCAGCATGAAGCATCTCAGCATACTTGCCGTTCTTTTTTGCTGTGCACAAGGTGAGTGTTGCAATTGTGGGGTCCTGGGGCTGTCACTGTTATGAGGTCTCGTCACTCTTATGGGGGTCTCCTAGCTGTCATTAATATATGTCTCACGGTTGTCACTGTTTTCGGTATTTTCTAGTGGTACCTGTCAATGTTATCAAGTCCATGTAGCAGACACTTCATGTAATCGTAATTATTGGTACACTAGAGAGAACGTCTCACAAAGATGATCTCAGATTTGGGCACACAGACTATCATAACTCTATGTGCTGCTCATCTGAATGTATTTTATAGTTTCCTGATATCCTCTGTTTCATGTTGGAGACAGGTTACTGCAGCAATGGAAAACAAAGAGTTTCCCCACGGGCACACCAGCCATTGTAACTTCCAAAAGTACAGAAAACATGTAAGTTGCCAAGATGCAACACCTCAAAGGCTAACTTAAAGCATAACCTTTTTTTTAAACCTATTAAAGACGACCTCAGAAAAAATACGTAAAACTATAGAATTAATGCATCATTAAAGGGGTTGTACCAACATTACAAGTTATCCCCTATCTCACTGCTGAGACCCCCGTCGATCTCGAGATCAGAGCTCCCGTGTCCCCTAACTACGGGGTTACTGCACCCCGAACAGTGAGGAGGAGACTGAATGATGTGCTTGCGCATTCACTATCATGGGGACTGTGGAGATACTCGAGCGGCACCTAGTTGAGTATTTCTATCAGCCTCATTGAAATTAATGGAGCGCTGACCACACATGCTCAGCCAGCTTATCCTATCATGCTGATGTCACTGTGGGGGAAAAAAGAGACTCCCGCAATGACAGTAAAGTAGGACCAGAGGTGTCGTTCTTGAGATCGGCTGGGATCTGAGTGGCAGGCGTCGGGGGGTAGCGGGTTGGGGAGGAGAACGCTCGGAGGAGAAGGCAGTTACTCGAGATGAGCGAGGCTTGCTCGAGTAACTGACCTTACCGAGTGTGCTCGCTCATCTCTAGTGAGAACCCCACTGATCAGCAAGGTATCCCCTTATCCTGTGGCAGGAAGTTAAAATGCTCATCTCTCGCCAATGTAAAGTTGTAAATATAGCTGTCAAAGTGAGTCGAATTAACAGTAATGACAGGAAATACAAGATAAATAAAAATGGAAATAGGTTTTTAATTAGGGTCACAACCTTTGAGTTAGTGTTGCCTCACGGCAACTTACATGTTCTCTGTACTGATTTTTCTTGTTAGTCTAGTTCTGAAAATCTCTGAACAGGTATGGATGATATTAGCAGTTTTTCTGCACTGACTTCATGTTTGAATGACTACCAACAGAACCTAAAAAGGTCCAAAATTCTGTGCTGATTTAATTCGTAAGGGGGTATTCCATGGGGTAGATGATAAATGCTACATTGCTGGGGGGTTAGACTTCTGGGACTCTGTTCCCTTGTTACCCACCACTGCAAGATCATGGGTAGTAAGACTCTGAATGAAGCATGCACCCTGCTACTTTATTCAAAGTCTACGGCACAACACGGCTGTTGGGGTCCTAGGACCTATTTAGCATTTAACCCTTTCCAATCCACTGTCTGACCTCTGAAGACATTATGATTTAAGGCTGTACAGCTCCGATGCTGGAAGATGTCTGTCGGGGTTCTCTTACTGTATATTGCCAGCCTCTCTACTGTCGAAACCTATCCAATGTGTCACCTCATGCAGTACTGGCTCTAGCCAGCATATAGCGCCGTTGTATAATGGCAGAAAAAGAGTAAGCTCCCTAGGAAAACCAGGATACTAATTGGATTGGAAAGGGTTAACACCTATCTAGCGGATAGATGAAAGATTCTTAGAATGGTTGTGGTTGAGAGATTCATGACTATCCTCCATTTTATTTTTGGACAATCACTGGTCAAAAAATGCAGGTATTCTGAAGATCATTGACCTTTGAGGAACATGGGAAATTGCCATAAGATTACACCATTTGGATGACCAACACTTGACATACTCATTTACCGCATTATTGACCTATAAGATGTTTTTTTTTCAATGGATGTTCAATCCTTTTTCAAAAAACAGTAGAGAGGGACCAGGGGGGGCATTCAATGAAGCTTATAACATATCCTACTTTACATTATTGAATTACCTCCCTTTCTTCACACTGTTTTAATGTATTTCCTTACTAAAGGGGCAATAAAAGTTAAACATGTTGCAAAAGAAACAGCAAGAATTGGCGACAATGTGACTCTTCAGTGCCAATTGATGACATCCGAACTACATGTCATCCAAATCACATGGCGTAAAGAATCCGGCAAATTTAACGGGACTGTGGCTACCACCAGTAAAGTTTATGGGCAGAAACTTCTCGGTTACTACTCTAATCGGACAAAGTACTCTGGAAGCAACACATTTAATGTCTCAGCAATAACCATCAGCTCTGTGACTCCAGAGGACGAGGGATGCTTTAAATGTATCTTCAACTTGTTTCCATTGGGAGCTTCCACTGGAACAATCTGCCTCGAAGTCTACGGTAAGAGAATTATTGGGGTACGGACAGCAGATTCTGAATGTACTTTAACTAGAGATGAGCGAACGCGTTCGTCCGAGCTTGATATTCGTGCGAATATTAGGGTGTTCGGGATGTTCGTTATTCGTAACGAACACCATGCGGTGTTCTGGTTACTTTCACTTCCTTCCCTGAGACGTTAGCGCGCTTTTCTGGCCAATTGAAAGACAGGGAAGGCATTACAACTTCCCCCTGCAACGTTTAAGCCCTATACCACCCCCCTGCTGTGAGTGGCTGGCGAGATCAGGTGTTCGCCTAATATAAAAGTCGGCCCCTCCCGCGGCTCGCCTCAGATGCGGTGTGAGTTAGATGAGGGACAGTGCTGTTTATACCGGAGCTGCTGTAGGGAAAGAATTGGTAGTTAGTGTAGGCTTCAAGACCCCCCAAAGGTCCTTATTAGGGCCACTGATAGCTGTGTGTTGGCTGCTGTTAGCAGTGGAATTTTTTTTTTTCTCAAAATCGGCTCTGCAGAGCGTTGCACCTGGCATTAGGGACAGAAGTGCTGCATAGGCAGGGAGAGTGTTAGGAGTGCGTGTAGCCTTCAAGAACCTCAACGGTCCTTTCTAGGGCCATATTTATCCGTGTGCAGTACTGTCCAGGCTGCTGTTAGCTGTGCTGCATTTTTTTTGGGCTTCTCAAAATCGCCTCTGCAGAGCATTCCACCCTCCATTGATACTGCAGGGAAAGAATTGTATAGGCAGGGCCACAACACAGTTATTATTCATAGAATATACGCAGTGCTGCCTGTTGGTGGGAAAACAAGTGGAAACAAATCTATTTGTCCAGCCTGTGTCCGTCCTTACGGGCGGTGGACACGTGTGAGCTGCGTGAAAAACATTGCTAAATCATACGCACCCAGCTACGCTTTACTGCTGGCTTCGCCATTTGCTTTCCTTAATTGGGAAAAAAAATACCTGCTCTGCCAGAGTTATAATAACTCTGCTACCCTCACGTTCTGTGACACATAAGCAGGGACACAGCACAGTTATTACACTTCTCATGTTCATTGAATATACGCAGTGCTGCCTTTTGGTGGGAAAAAACTGAAAACAAATCTATTTGTCCTGCCTCTGTCCGTCCTAACGCCTGTGGACACGTGTGAGCTGCGTGAAAAACATTGCTAAATCATACGCACCCAGCTACGCTTTACTGCTGGCTTCGCCATTTGCTTTCCTTAATTGGGAAAAAAAATACCTGCTCTGCCAGAGTTATAATAACTCTGCTACCCTCACGTTCTGTGACACATTAGCAGGGACACAGCACAGTTATTAAACTTCTCATGTTCATTGAATATACGCAGTGCTGCCTTTTGGTGGAAAAACAAGTGAAAACAAATCTATTTGTCCAGCCTCTGTCCGTCCTTACGGGCGGTGGACACGTGTGAGCTGCGTGAAAAACATTGCTAAATCATACGCACCCAGCTACGCTTTACTGCTGGCTTCGCCATTTGCTTTCCTTAATTGGGAAAAAAAATACCTGCTCTGCCAGAGTTAATAACTCTGCTACCCTCACGTTCTGTGACACATAAGCAGGGACACAGCACAGTTATTAAACTTAGATTATTCATTCACTAGAGGCAGTGGGGCCTTTCGTTTTCCCAAAAGGGCAAAAATTATATTTGGCCTGCAGTCTTGCGCCAATTTATTTCCTGCCTGTTAAATCAAATCACTGGTAATACAGCATGCTGAGGGGTAGGGGTAGGCCTAGAGGACGTGGACGCGGCCGAGGACGCGGAGGGCCAAGTCAGGGTGTGGGCACAGCCCGAGCTCCTGATCCCGGTGTGTCGCAGCCGACTGCTGCGCGATTAGGAGAGAGGCACGTTTCTGGCGTCCCCACATTCATCGCCCAATTAATGGGTCCACGCGGGAGACGGTTATTAGAAAATGAGCAGTGTGAGCAGGTCCTGTCCTGGATGGCAGAAAGTGCTTCGAGCAACCTATCGTCAACACGCAGTTCTGCGCCGTCCACTGCTGCAAATCCGAATCCTCTGTCTGCTGCTCCTCCTTCCTCCCAGCCTCCTCACTCCACTACAATGACACCTGCTCAGGAGCGGGAACACTCCCAGGAACTGTTCTCGGGCCCCTGCTTAGATTGGGCAGCAGCGGTTCCTCTCCCACCAGAGGAGTTTATCGTCACTGATGCCCAACCATTCGAAAGTTCCCGGGGTCCGAGGGAAGAGGCTGGGGACTTCCGCCAACTGTCTCAACAACTTTCTGTGGGTGAGGAGGATGATGACGATCAGACACAGTTGTCTTGCAGTGAGGTAGTAGTAAGGGCAGTAAGTCCAAGGGAGCAGCGCACAGAGGATTCGGAGGAAGAGCAGCAGGACGATGAGGTGACTGACCCCACCTGGTGTGCAACGCTTACTCAGGAGGACAGGTCTTCAGAGGGGGAGTCAAGGGCATCAGCAGGGCAGGTTGCAAGAGGCAGTGCGGTGTCCAGGGGTAGAGGCAGGGCCAGACCGAATAATCCACCAAGTGTTTCCCAAAGCGCCCCCTCGCGCCATGCCACCCTGCAGAGGCCGAGGTGCTCTAAGGTCTGGCAGTTTTTCACAGAGACGCCTGACGACCGACGAACAGTGGTGTGCAACCTTTGTTGCGCAAAGCTCAGCCGGGGAGCCAACACCAACAGCCTCACCACCACCACCATGCGCAGACATATGATGGCCAAGCACCCCACAAGGTGGGACGAAGGCCGTTCACCGCCTCCGGTTTGCACCCCTGCCTCTCCCCCTGTGCCCCAACCTGCCACTGAGATGCAACCCCCCTCTCAGGACACAGGCACTACCGCCTCATGGCCTGCACCCACACCCTCATCTCCGCTGTCCTCGGCCCCATCCAGCAGTGTAGTTCAGCGCACCGTTCAGCCGTCGCTTGCGCAAGTGTTCGAGCGCAAGCGCAAGTACGCCGCCACGCACCCGCACGCTCAAACGTTAACCGTCCGCATAGCAAAATTCATCAGCCTTGAGATGCTGCCGTATAGGGCTGTGGAAACGGAGTTCTTCAAAAGTATCATGGAGGCGGCGGCCCCGCGCTACTCAGTTCCCAGTCGCCACTACTTTTCCCGATGTGCCGTCCCAGCCCTGCACGACCACGTCTCCCGCAACATTGTGCGCGCCCTCACCAACGCGGTTACTGCCACGGTCCACTTAACTACGGACACGTGGACAAGCACAGGCGGGCAGGGCCACTACATCTCCCTGACGGCACATTGGGTGAATTTAGTGGAGGCTGGGACAGAGTCAGAGCCTGGGACCGCTCACGTCCTACCAACCCCCAGAATTGCGGGCCCCAGCTCGGTGGTGGTATCTGCGGAGGTGTATGCTTCCTCCACTAAAGCACCCTCCTCCTCCTCCTCCTCCTCCTCTGTCTCGCAATCAAGATGTGTTAGCAGCAGCATGTCGCCAGCAGTCGGTGTCGCGCGGTGTGGCAGCACAGCGGTGGGCAAGCGTCAGCAGGCCGTGCTGAAACTACTCAGCTTAGGCGATAAGAGGCACACGGCCCACGAACTGCTGCAGGGTCTGACACAGCAGACCGACCGCTGGCTTGCGCCGCTGAGCCTCCAACCGGGCATGGTCGTGTGTGACAACGGGCGTAACCTGGTGGCGGCTCTGCAGCTTGGCAGCCTCACGCACGTGCCATGCCTGGCCCACGTCTTTAATTTGGTGGTTCAGCGGTTTCTGAAAAGCTACCCACGCTTGTCAGACCTGCTCGTAAAGGCGCGCCGGCTCTGCGCACATTTCCGCAAGTCCCACACGGACGCTGCCACCCTGCGCACCCTGCAACATCACTTTAAGCTGCCAGTGCACCGACTGCTGTGCGACGTGCCCACACGGTGGAACTCTACGCTCCACATGTTGGCTAGGCTCTATGAGCAGCGTAGAGCAATAGTGGAATACCAACTCCAACATGGGCGGCGCAGTGGGAGTCAGCCTCCTCAATTCCTTTCAGAAGAGTGGGCCTGGTTGGCAGACATCTGCCATGTCCTTGGTAATTTTGAGGAGTCTACCCAGGTGGTGAGCGGCGATGCTACAATCATTAGCGTCACCATTCCTCTGCTATGCATCTTGAGAAATTCCCTGCAAACCATAAAGGCAGCTGCTTTGCGCTCGGAAACGGGGGCGGGGGAAGACAGTATGCCGCTGGATAGTCAGGGCACCCTCCTGTCTATTTCTCAGCGCGTACAGGAGGAGGAGGAGGAGCATGAGGAGGATGAGGAGGAGGGGGAAGAGACAGCTTGGGCCGCTGCTGACGGTACACCGGCTGATTGCCTGTCATCCTTTCAGCGTGTATGGCCTGAGGAGGAGGAGGAGGAGGAGGATCCTGAAAGTGATCTTCCTAGTGAAGACAGCCATGTGTTGCGTACAGGTACCCTGGCACACATGGCTGACTTCATGTTAGGATGCCTTTCTCGTGACCCTCGCGTTGCACGCATTCTGGCCACTACGGATTACTGGGTGTACACACTGCTCGATCCACGGTATAAGGAGAACCTGCCCACTCTGATTCCCGAAGAGGAAAGGGGTTCGAGAGCGTTGCTATACCACAGGACCCTTGCGGACAAGCTGATGGTAAAATTCCCAGCCGACAGCGCTAGTGGCAGAAGGCGCAGTACCGAGGGCAAGGTAGCAGGGGATGTGCGTAGATCGAGCAGCATGTACATCCCAGGCAGTGCAACAGTCTTTAAGGGCCTGGCCAGCTTTATGGCTCCCCACCAAGACTGTGTCACCGCTCCCCAGTCACGGCTGAGTCGGCGGGAGCACTGTAAAAGGATGGTGAGGGAGTACGTAGCGGATCGCACGACCATCCTTGGTGATGCCTCTGCCCCCTACAACTACTGGGTGTCGAAGCTGGACATGTGGCCTGAACTAGCGCTGTATGCCCTGGAGGTGCTTGCTTGTCCTGCGGCTAGCGTCTTGTCGGAGAGGGTGTTTAGTGCGGCTGGGGGAATCATCACAGATAAGCGTAGCCGCTTGTCAACCGACAGTGCCGACAGGCTAACACTCATCAAGATGAACAAAGGCTGGATTTCCCCAGACTTCTGTTCTCCACCAGCGGACAGCAGCGATACGTAAGCAATACGTAGGCTGCACCCGCGGATGGAAGCTACGTTCTCTCTCACCATCCAAAACGGGGACATTTCTGCTTCATCAATCTGTGTCTAATATTCCTCCTCCTCCTCCTCCTGCTCCTCCTCCTGAAACCTCACGTAATCACGCTGAACGGGCAATTTTTCTTAGGGCCACAAGGCTCACTCAAATAATTTTTCAGAACAATTTTTATAAGTTTCAATGCGCTTAAAAGCATTGGAACTTTAACTTGAACCAATTTTTCGTTACACTGGGCTGCCTCCAGGCCTAGTTACCACTTAAGCCACATTAACCAAAGCGATTAATGGGTTTCACCTGCCCTCTTGGCTGGCCATGGCCAATTTTTGGGATGTACATTAGTACTGTTGATACAGCAATTTTTGTGGGCCCTCGCCTACAGTGTAATCAAATTAATTTTTAGGCCACCTGCATTACAGCTGACGTTACCTCAGCTGTGTTGGGCAATGCAATGGGATATTTTTATGTACCGCCGGTGGGTTCCAGGGAGCCACCCATGCTGTAGGTGCACACTGAGTTTTTAATACATCTGTACACTTCTAAAGAACCCGTCTGACTGGGGCATGCAGTGTGGGCCGAAGCCCACCTGTATTACGCACGACATTACTACCTCAGCTGTGTTGGGCAATGCAATGGGATATTTCTATGTACCGCCGGTGGCTTCCTGGCACCCACCCAGGCAGTGGGTCCACAGGGAGTTTAACCTACATGTGTCCACTTGTAAAGAACCCCAGTCTGACTGGGGCATGCAGTGTGGGCCGAAGCCCACCTGCATTAAGCACGACATTACTACCTCAGCTGTGTTGGGCAATGCAATGGGATATTTCTATGTACCGCCGGTGGCTTCCTGGCACCCACCCAGGCAGTGGGTCCACAGGGAGTTTAACCTACATGTGTCCACTTGTAAAGAACCCCAGTCTGACTGGGGCATGCAGTGTGGGCCGAAACCCACCTGCATTAACCCTTTCCAGTCCACTGTGTGACCTGTGAAGACATTAGGGTTTAAGGCTGTACAGCTCCGTTGTTGGTAGACGTCCGTCGGGGTTCTCTTACTGTATATTGCCAGCCTCTCTGCTGTCGGAGCCTATCCTACGTGTCAGCTCATGCAGTACTGGCTTTAGCCAGCATATAGCGCCGTTGTATAACAGCAGAAAAAGAGTAAGCCCCCTAGGAAAACCATATACAAATTGGATTGGAAAGGGTTAAGCACAACATTACTACCTCAGCTGTGTTGGGCAATGCAATGGGATATTTCTATGTACCGCCGGTGGCTTCCTGGCACCCACCCATGCTGTAGGTGCACACGGAGTTTTTACTACATCTGTACACTTATAAAGAACCCCAGTCAGACTGGGGCATGCAGTGTGGGCCGAAGCCCACCTGCATTAAGCACGACATTACTACCTCAGCTGTGTTGGGCAATGCAATGGGATATTTCTGTGTACCGCCGGTGGGTTCCAGGGAGCCACCCATGCTGTGGGTCGACAGGGACTTCACAATAGGGAGTTGTACCTGCCTGTGTCTATGAATTAAAAAGCCCGGTCTGACTGGGGCATGCAGACACCTTGACAGAATGAATAGTGTGTGGCACATAGGTTCCCCATTGCTATGCCCACGTGTGCAGCTCCTGATGGCGGTGGCACAGGATTCTATTTCTCATTGCTTCTGTACAGCATTGTGGGCTATCGCTCCGCCACTTTTAAAGAGGGTCGCTGCCTAGCCGTGCCAACCTCTGCAGTGTGTGCCTGCGGTCCCTCGTCATGGCAGACGCAATTCTAAATAGACATGAGCGTGGTGTGGCATGAGGGCAGCTGAAGGCTGCCCAGGGACACTTTGGTGTGCGCTGTGGGGGGGGGAGGGGGGGCGGTTGGGCAGCATGTAACCCAGGAGAAGTGTCAGTGGAGTGTCATGCAGGCAGTGATTGTGCTTTGTTGGAGGTAGTGTGGTGCTTAGCAAAGGTATGCCATGCTAATGAGGGCTTTTCAGAAGTAAAAGTTGTTGGGAGGGGGGGGGGCACTCTTGCCGGTATTGTGGCTTAATAGTGGGACCTGTGAACTTGAGATGCAGCCCAACACGTAGCCCCTCGCCTGCCCTATCCGTCACTGTGTCATTCCCATCACTTTCCTGAATTGCCCAGATTTTCACACATGAAAACCTTAGCGAGCATCGGCGAAATACAAAAATGTTCTGGTCGCCCATTGACTTCAATGGGGTTCGTTGTTCGAAACGAACCCTCGAGCATCACGGGAAGTTCGTTCCGAATAACGAACACCCGAACATTTTGGTGTTCGCTCATCTCTAACTTTAACAAATTCATTCCAGGAGTTAAAGGGGCATTCCACTAAAAATCTCCCCGCGACTTAGGAAGAAATTCTCTAAATTTAGACCTGTCCTGAAACTGAGACTGAATCACACTTAAGTGCAAGAGCCGCAAATCCAAAGCAATACCATTATGTAAGGTATTGCGCTACTCTTTCTATGTAGTTTCATTATATTTTGGAAAGTTCTCAGGCATTTACAAACCCAACCTATTAGTGTAAATAATGACATCATGGGGTAAAACACTGCCAATTGTAGGATATCATCCCACATACACAATGAATCTGTGCTGAAAATCTGGGGCAGGGGAGTTTATAGTGCAAATGCTGTGGAGTTAACCCCTTCACTCCTGAGACAATTTTTTTCCTTTTTTTGTTTTTCCCTTCACGTCTTAAAAAAAAAAATCACAACTTCTTTATTTACCTGTCAAGTACAGACATCTGAGGGCTTGTTTTTTGTGGGATGACTTGTATTTTTCAGTTGTATCATTTAATGTACCATACTTACAATGTTAGAAAATTTCTAAGTGATATGAAAGTAAAAAACATCCTCAATGTCACAATTTTTTGGTGAAGGGAGGGGCTGTCATGTTTTCATGGCATACACTGTGTGGCAAAAATGACATGTTAGCTTTGTTCTATGGGTCAGTATACCAAATTTATCTTGGCTTTTCTTTTACTTTCTTTTTATGTGTTTTTTGTTGCCATTTTTGCCATCATACGTTTTTTATTTTTCTACTGATAGGGTTGTGCGGAAGCTTTATTTTTGTGGGATATACTGTAGTTTCAATTGGCACCATATTTGGAGTACAAATGACTTTTAAATTTTTTTTATAACATACTTTCTTGGAGACAGTGTAACCAAAAAAACATGACTGACATTTTTTTTTTATGGTGTTCACCATGTGGGATAAATAATACATTGTTTTAATAGATTGGACTTTTATGGATGCGTTGATACCACATATGTTTATTTATTAATAATCACCTTAAGGGAATTGAACTGGCAATCATCTGATCGCTTAGTCAATATACTGCAATACTTCAGACTTACAGTATATTGTATTTCTGCATGCATTAGGACTTGCCACAGGCACATGTTAATAGCCAGAAATACATGGCATTCCTGGTGCCTTCACAAGGCTTTGCGGTGCCATAACACCTGAATGAATCTCATTGTGGGGGAGCCATTCAGGTGACAGAGGCAGCAGCATCTAAATGGTTGACAGATACAATTGGAGTTATCTCACGGCAATTACGATCGGGTGTCAGTTGTCAAAGACAGCAAACATCCACTGGGTATTGAGCGGGCTGGCCTCCTGGGCCCGCTCCATACAATCCTCTCCACCGGAGAGCATGCATGTATGCCCTTTAGTGTTAAAGGGAACCTGTCAGCAACTACTCACCCCTAAAATTGACTTCACTGGCCGGCAAGGATACAAAATCTTCTAATACCCTCTCTTTTCCACTCATGTAACTCTGCAATTAAATTCCAAAGTTATCCCATGCCATATGCAAACCAGTAGAGAGGAGTCATCTGGCCAAGAAGAGTCATGCAGATTCATGAGCTACCAAGCTATAAATGTCCGCAGGTAGTCAGATGATCTGGTAATAAGTACAATAACTAAGACGGAGCATGATAAATGCCCATCAGATTCTGGAAATCATTCCGACTGCATTTAGCACAGCCAATTACAGTAGATTATGGGAATCTGTAAGCGTTTTTTTTAACTTTTGAGTACACATATAATACATTTTATTTCATTATCTGGTGAATGAAGTCACAAACATGAGACCCTGCGGAATTAGACATTTTAGCTTCACATTTTACATACTAAAACTGTGTTTGTTTTTTTTTTATCCTTAGAGGCAAACTTATTGGAACCGAACCTGAAAGTATATGAAATCGCCCACCATGACAGCTTAGGCAAGCTGTACAATGTCACTTGCTCCGCTTCTGGGAAACCGGCCCCCAATGTCACATGGATACTCCCCAACAACCTAAATATTACTCCAGAAATGTACATAAATGTCGACCTGAATGAAAGTGAGACGGTTATAAGTAACTTTAATTTGCCCATTTCCAGCATCAGGAACATGAGGGTCTCTTTGATCTGTGTAGTGAATCACCCTGGCTTCAGCTCAGAAAAACGTCTATCAACAGTTTTAGGTGGCGCTCGTAAGTTATGGAATATTTATCTATATTTCAATTAATCTTCAAGATAACCATAGGCTCTTGAAAAACAGGGATTTGTGATGGGATCCCTCCAGTTCTCTCATATACAAGAGTAGGCTCAAAAGTGAACCTATACTTTACAAGTTCTTTCATTCTCACCTGTGTGTTTCAATTCCTCACGTACTTTGCTTTTGGTGAACTGAAACTTTCTTGTTTCAGTCAGAGTCTGAAAACCCCTCCTGAACCAGTCCAGCTCACACATCTGATGATCTGTTAAAATGCCCAGCAGTCTCATTTCTTGCCAAAGAGTTCATTGTAGGGGGTGAGAGCCGATCTGTGTAATGGGACTCTGCTTAGGCTTATGATTCATGCACAAAGCCAATTACATGGACCACATGCAGCAGCAGATATGAGTCCTTGCAGGTCGTATTGTGGACCAATAAGTACTCTAGAGCCTATTTCCCATGGATGGCTAACTTTTGGCTTCTAAAAGTTGCAATCTTGGTACACATACCAAAACTGAGGCTTTTTGGGCACTGACATCCCACCCAGCCACTTATTGAAAAAGTGGTCAGGGCCCAGCTTTAATGGGTGTGGACTCATGTTGTCCATCACATTTATGGAAATCTACACCAAAAACTAGAGTAGATTATAGCAAAAACCTACTCCAGCTCCTGGCTAATGTAGGATGTTATGTAGCACACAAAGGTGCCGCTAGATGAGCCAAATTTATTAAGAGGCTTGAGCTTCTTGATACATTTGTTTCTTGTAGCCGGGCACGTAGACCAGCGTTTTACATACCAGTCCAAGTAAATAGGCTCCAGTATTCTTCCCTATAATCAAATGCTTCTAAGGTAGAACCCTTTTGTAATATGACAAGTAATCTCTTAATTATTTTTCATATGCATTAGTATAGAATCCATGAGATTAAAAAAAAGCTCTATGGAGCTTATTGACTTCACATCGTCCTTCTTATAACACTGGAAGGCAAACATACAGTAGGTATGATATGGGCCTATAGTTGGCTAAGGACACTGTATCCATACAATGGAACATATTTGCTTAGACCGGCGTTTCATACATTGGTCTAAGTAAATTGTGCGCCCAGCTATGAGCAGAAGCCTTTTAATACACTTGTAAAATCTGGCGACAACTTTGTTTGCCAGTTGGAAACCTTCACTAGGTTCAAACTGGAGAATGTAATGTATGTAACTTTATGGTGTGCCTTATACTAAATGTGATGGGCCATGTGGTAATGCCCTAATGATTGACCCCGTGCAGTTTTTGAAAAAGTGGTGGGCCAGATGTAGATGCCCAAAAAATTGTGCTAAAATTGTGACTTTTGTATAGCACAAAACTAGTGTACAAAATTGTTAGATATGCCCCAATGTCCTGGAGCACTAATAGAGGATATATAGAAAGGACTTCTCCAAGGTGGACAATCCATTTATCAGTGAGTGTTCCAATAATATTTGGCTAGGCTGTAATTAAAAATTGTGCATTTCCCAAACTTAGAGCAAAATCTAGATGTGCTCAGTGAGTCAACTTAATCATGTGATGGAATGAGAAGAATTAATGGCTGATTCTTAAATGTTCTGAAATCACATTTGTTATATTCAATTCACAGGAAACACAGGTACAGATTTCAAGTTGCCTCCTTTTGCCACTCTTACAATTATAGTGTCCGGAATGACGTTTGTAATTTTGATCGGAATTGCCTGGATAATATGCTTGGTTGGTATTTTACAGGTTATATAATTTTTTTTCTGTACATTGCGTTCTCGCTGTCAAGGGTCAAATAGGCCATAATGTAAACTGGGACCCTACTTTATAACTTCCCTTGGTTTGCTGTTGGGCACCTGTATATTGGGAGGCAGATCATAGCCCGACCTTCTGGAAACTACAGAAAGGGCCTTCTTTTGTTGTGCTCCATAAATAAAAGGTATCAGTTTATCAAAAAGCCTGAAGTGGTGCAGATATATATCTAATCGCATTAATGTCTGCATCTACAAAGCTTGAAGAATGCCGATGACATATGTTAGGGTTGCATCAAGGCCCTGGTGCTACTCCTACTTCTGCCCCCTATACCCATGGCCCCTTGTGATTGAGGTCTTTCTCATGTGATATAAGAAGTAAAGATGAGTGAGTACCAAAATGCTCTTATGCTCTCTCTCTCTCCCAGCCAGCCACATACTGCTGTAGACGGTGCACGCTGGCACGTCACAGCAGGGAGTGATAATGTGGGGAGGGGTCAAAACGGGGTGGGGGGGTCGAACACGGCGTGGTACTCGCTCGACTAAAGAACACCATCGAGTATGCTAATACTCGAACGAGCATGTTCGCTCAACTCTAGTAAGGAGTCTACTTTTAATTTAGTAAGACAATGCCAATAATGTTTCAATCAGTGGATTGTCAGACATTCTTCCTAGAATAGTGTCTATGGAAAAACACATATACCTTTACAGAGTGGTCACATTTGGACAGTCCTGGTTCAATATGCCCTATTATGACATATGGATACCAAAGAGGCAATTCCCTGTTCATAAATTCTTCTATAAACCAGAGAAAAGAGCAGCTATTACCTTTTCTGTGATCACTGAGATATAGAAAACCTTGGCCCAAAATGGTCAGATGATTGCCAAGGTGGAATCATTCTAATAAGCAGATGTCTAGTTGCAGTCTACCACTTTAATGCATGAATAAAATGATTATCATGTATTTGTGTTTCTTTCGAATTTAATAGAAAAAAAATAAATATCCATACAATGCCAAGTGTGAACAATTTTGTGATTTTCAACCTATTTACACTCCCCTGAACTTAAATTATATGACCCAGTAACTGCCTTCCTCTATAAATTGATGTGTTAGATAGCAACCTAACATGATAACAATAAATGTATTATATTTTTTCATTTTAGTGTAACAGTAAAACATACAAGGCGTCAAGTAATACTTCTAAAAGGACATTACTCTCATGAGGAATCCATCTCCAGATCAATAGTGGAACTTCCAGTCGGGGACAAGTTTAAAAAATTGTCTATTGTTTTCAGCAATTGTGCAATCATCATTATGTGTCATAAAGTTTCCAAAAACTATATCTCCAGAGGAGGTGAAGCCTGATTTTGATGGAGGTCTGAGCCTGTAGCTCCTTCACCAAAATGTCCTGTCTGGCATTTTTACTGCACATTCTCTCTGAAAAATTGTCATAATCAGGAGAAATAGGAGTGGGTACTCCAAAATCGACTAAATTCCAATCAGATATACAGAAATTCCTAAAGAAATGGAGTGCACACTCACCTGTTGTATTTTCCAACATGGCACCCACCTCAACTGTGGCCTCTGAGGATCTTCCGACCGACACAGATGCTAACAAAGGACACGTACCTGATGCCCCTATATCCAAGGGTTTTGTCCGGAATGTACTCTTCCAAGTGCTGCAACCGGTGATGGCTGAACTAGCAAACATCAAGACAAAAATAAAGCAGATCGATCACTGAGTGGAAGATTTGGAAGGTACATGCTCTGACCTGGCAGTGCACGCCAGGGGCTTTAGCCTAACATGTAAGCCAACAAAAACAGCACAAGGACAGAGCTCTGACCCTAAAAGAGAATCAGGAGAACAGGAGTCGCTATGACAAGGTTCGCATTAAAAGGCCCTCCGGAATCATGGGCAGCATACACACTTAGGAAAGTTGTGGGTGAACTCTTTGCAGATCTGCTAGGAGAGAAGAGGGCCGCTAGCATCGTTATTGAATGCATAAACAGAGCCCTTTGCCCCAAACCGAGGGCAGATGATACCCCCAAAACCGTTATCCTCGACTTCCTCTCATATATAGACAATAATGCAAGCTTAGTGGCACCCAGATCAAATATGTCACCGGATGAAACCATTATTAGAGACTCTGAGAGCTAACAACCTACTGTACAATACTCTAGGCTGTGCACTCTGTCTTGTTGTTTTACCCTATCAGTAATCGATCCTACCTTTTTTGCTAGAATTTCCCTCTACCACATCCCTCCCTCTTCTCCCACCTCTCCAAATGATTCAGAGCCGCTAGATCAAAACATATGTGGTGTTTATACAATAAACACATTTCAAGGATAATAGAATTCCAAAACTTCCCAAAAAGTATTTTTCACGGTGGTTCCATAGTTGTCATTTACTGTGAGATTCTAAAAGTGTCACCATAGCTTTTCATAACGCAATCCCTTTGTTCTGTCAACAACAACATACTGATACGGAAGGACATGCACTCTTTCTTAAGGGAACTATTTTGTCCTCTGTATTCACCTTTGCTAATATTTATGCCCCCAATTCAAATCACGTCTAGTGGATGATCAAGACCCCTGAGAATCTGAAGCTCCTTGCTGAAGAGCCTATAATCCTAACACAGACCTGAATGTTCCCTAACCGAATTTTAGACTCTTCCTCTAGGAGACCCCAGCTCTCACAGGCCACCCTAAGTAGACGCCATACCTCCTTTAGGAACTCAACATAGTAGCCACCTGGAGACACTTCTACTCCACACATAGAGACTATTCCTTTTATTCTCCTGTACACAAGTCCAACCAACGTTTAGACTACATTTTTATATCAACACACCTCATATAAGCCAATAAAAGTCTGACATAGGCAGGTCCTATCCTTTCTCATGTGTAGTATTATCCCGCTGGTCAAAACAAAACCATTGAAATCAATAGTTTCGTTTCATCCCATTTTGAAGTCGTCTGAAGAAGTCCTAAAACCCATATATGTGGCATTCTTATAGCCCTAGATGTAAAAAACAAAAAGAAATTGATTCCCTTCTTGCTCAAAAAGCTGCCATAGAGCGAATCGGGAAACATTCTAGAGCTCTAGCATAACTTTATCATACGGGTCATCACAAGTACTGAGAGAACTGATATGTATATTTTTCCACATGTGTTTTTTACTTGTGTTAAATAAAATTAATTTATTTCTAAATATATTACACATAGTTTTTTAATCAATTCATTTTCTTTACTGGTTTTCTCTCATTAGAGGACTCATATTTATATTAATGTATTCACACACACCTGAATATTCCGCAAGATGCTGCAGAGACTCATATCCTATAAAAAATGTGCACCAAAATCTGTATGGCTAACGTGAATTGTGACACAGATTTTAAAGTGGCTTAAGGCCGCCTGCAGACGGCCGGGTCGGATCCTGCTGCGAGAATTCTCACAGCAGGAACCGACCCGCGCCCCTGCAGTGACCAGTGCGGCTCACCTGCTCCCGCGTCTCTGAAGCTCTGCTATGTGCCGGCTGCCGCCCACTAGTGACGTTTCTGTTTGGGCCTCTGCGAGACCTGCACATATATAGAACATGCCGCGATTTGTTTTCCGTGTGTGTTTTCACAAATCGCCACGGAATTTCCGCCTGTGTGCAGGAGGCCTAATTCTGCTACTAATTCTGTGTCAAAATCCAGCAGATTTTGGTACAGATTTTGACAGCGGAATATCCCACAGCGAATATGCTGGTGTGTGAAAAAAAGCGCTGTATTATTAGCACATTACTACTTGTACATGGAACTTGTCTAGTAAGTGAACCTTAACCCCTTGGTGACCAAGCCTGCTTGCACCTTAATGACCAGGCCAAAATTTGGAAATCTGACATGTGTCACTTTAACATAGAATAGCTCCGTAAAGGTTTTGTATAACGAAGTGATTCATAGGGCTTAGTCAGACGGGCGTTTTTTGCCGCGATTTGCGCATGTGCATGCGTCCGGCGATTTTTTAAAACCATTGCTTTGCAATGGTATCGGACACATGAGCGCTTTTTATGCGCTCGTCCGATAAATTATAGAACAAAAAAATCGCAGATCGCACCTATCTGCGATCTGCGATTCCTGTTCGCTTCTGTATATGCGCTTAATGGGGCCGGCGGCAGCAGCGCCGACCCCATTGAGAACATATAGAAGACAAATCATTCTTCTCTGCCACAGCTGTAACAGCTGTGGCAGAGAAGAACGATGTTTGCCCATTGAATTCAATGGAGCGGCAATACAGCCGCTCCATTGAAAGCAATGGGCTGCCGGCGTGCGCGGGGTGAATTGTCGGGAAGGGGTTAAATATATAAACCCTTCCCTGCAATTCATCCTAAAATGTGTTAAAATAAAAAAAAAATTGTATACTCACCTTTCTAGTGCAGCCGGAGTCCAGCCGCGGCCGCTGTCAGTTCTCCTGAACTGCTTCTCGGCACTATTCAGCCGGCGGGGCTTTAAAATCCCCGCCTGCTGAATGATCTGCCTCTGATTGGTCACAGCCTGACCAATCAGAGGCCAGTTTCACTCACACACCCATTCATGAATTCATGAATGGGTGAGTGACTGCTGCCTCTCAGCGCTGAGCCAATCAGGGGCAGGTCTGACTCACATCCATTCATGAATTCATGAATGGGTGTGAGTGAGGCATGCCTCTGATTGGCTCAGCGCTGAGCCAATCAGGGGGCAGGTCTGACTCACACCCCCTTCACACCCACTGCAGGACGGCCGCTCGGAGCTCCAGCTGCTGGGAGAAGGTAAGTGCATATATATTTTTTATTTTTACACATTTTAGGATGCATTGCAGGTAAGGGCTTATATATTTAAGCCCTTACCGACAATTCACCCCGGGCTCGCCCGCAGCGCATTGCTTTCAATGGAGACAGCTGTATTGCAGTCTCCATTGAATGCAATGCGCTGGACAGCTCCGGCCCGTTTCTAATGAAACGCGGCTAGGAGCAGATTTTCGGGCGATTTGCGGGCGACTTGCGCGCACCGGTCACGCGATTTGCGGATGCGCATCCGTCATGCGATCCGCAAATCGCATGAAAAAACGCCCGTGTGACTAAGGCCTTACATTGTACTTCATTTAGGTGGTAAAAATAGACTGATAGAATTTGTGCATTTTTATTAAAAGTGACTAAATTGGGAAATTTTGAAAAAAATATCATATATTCAGATTTTTAAATGCTATATCTCAAATATGTGCAAATATACTGTACAAATTTTTGAAAAGATACATATTTCCATCTGTTTACTTTATTCTGGATGCACATTTGAAAAACTTTAGTTTTTTAACCATTCAGGAGATGTATACATTTAACATTACTTAATAACATTTTAAGGAACATTTTGTTTTCCTATCCAAGTCAACATTGCAAAGGCTCATAGGTGTCAAATGACCCGACTTTAAAAAAAACACCCCTTAATATATTCACTGAGGGGTGTCATGAGTACTTTGACCCCACAGTTTTCTGTCAGTAATTAATACAATTTAGAAGAGAAAAAATAAATTTTCATATTTTTGCAAATATGTCATTTTAAAGACATGTATTTGTTTCTATAGTGCACCCCAAAATGGATACCCCCCGTTTGTCCTGTGTTCAAAAACATACTCATTGGGGTGCTAATTTTATGTCCATATGCACAACGGGGCCCAAACCGAAAGGAGCAGCAGGTGGTTTTCAGAACAGACATTTTGCTTGAAGGTGTTTTAGGTCCCATTGCACACTTGTAGAGCTCTTGAGCGACCAAAACAATACCCCCACAAGTGACTCCATTTTGAAACCCAGACCCATAATAAATTCATCTAGGGGTGTACGGCGTATTTTGACCCCACAGTTTTTGAATGAATCTAAGCAAAGCAGTAAGGAAAAAAATTACGATTTTCATTTTTTTTTGGCAATTGTGTCATTTTAAAAACAATTTTTTTTGTACAGCACACATCTGAATGAAGACTTACACCCTAAAAATGGATACCCCTGTTTGTCCCGTGTTCAGGAAACATAACCATTGTAGCCCCAATCTGCTTACTGGACACATGACTAGGCCTTTAACGGAGGGAACACCCTTTGGCTTTCAGGGCACAACTGAATAAATTTCAGGCCGCGTTGCCCACTTGTAGAGCCATGAAGGTGCCAAAACTATACAACATCCCTCACAAGTGATCCAATTTTGAAATCTGTTTGGGTGTGTACTGAGCATTCTGAACCCACGTTTTTTTGCAAAAATGATTATAAAGTACGTGAAATACTTTTTTTGTACTTGAAATATTTTTTTTTTTTCATAAATGTTACTTTCATGACAGTTTCCTTTGTTTCAAGCAGGGAAAAATGAGCGTGTAGACACTGCATGTAGATATGCACGAGAAATAGATCGCAGCATGCTCTATTTCACCATGTATCACACAGCGTGAGCCCTATATTTTTGTATGGGCAGCGTATGCAGTTGTCTAAACGCAATACATTGTGTGTGGGTGGCAATCCCTACGCAAACCCGCTATGAAACAGAGTGGGGAATTTTAAAAAAAGGCTGAGTCACACTGCGCATGACCGCGTGCGTGAGATACGTGGGCATGAGCAGCACACTCGCAGCCATACATGGTCTTTGTCAGCTGCCACAGAGTGGTAAAACGCTGTAGAACTTTGCAGTGTTTTATGGATACAGTTAAAGATGAGCGAACACCAAAATGTTCGGGTTCGCGTTATTCGAAACGAACTTCCCGCGATGTTCGGGTGTTCGTTTCGAATAACGAACCCCATTGAAGTCAATGGGCGACCGGAACATTTTTGTATTTCGCCGATGCTCGCTAAGGTTTTCATGTGTGAAAATCTTGGCAATTCAAGAAAATGATGGGAACGACACAGCAAGTTCTCCTCTGCCACAGCTGTAACAGCTGTGGCAGAGAAGAACGATGTTAGCCCATTGAATTCAATGGAGCCGTCAATACAGCCGACTCCACTGAATGCAATGGGCTGCCGGCGATCGCGGGATGAATTGTCGGAAAGGGGTTAAATATATAAGCCCTTTCCTGCAATTCATCCAGAAATGTGTAAAAATAAAAAATATATATATACTCACCTGGTGCCGACAGACGGAGTTCAGCGCGGCAGGCTGCAGTTCTCCTGAACTGCTCTGAACAGCTGTTAGTAGTATTCAGCAGCCGGGGATTTAAAATCCCCGCCTGCTGAATAAGATGCCTCTGAATGGTCACAGCCTGACCAATCAGAGGCCAGCCCTCACTCACACCCATTCATGAATTCATGAATGGGTGAGTGAGGGCTGCCTCTGATTGGCTCAGGGGCACTCTCCTGCCCCTGAGCCAATCAGAGGCAGCCCTCACTCACCCATTCATGAATTCATGAATGGGTGTGAGTGAGGGCTGGCCTCTGATTGGTCAGGCTGTGACCATTCAGAGGCATCTTATTCAGCAGGCGGGGATTTTAAATCCCCGGCTGCTGAATACTACTAACAGCTGTTCAGAGCAGTTCAGGAGAACTGCAGCCTGCCGCGCTGAACTCCGTCTGTCGGCACCAGGTGAGTATATATATATTTTTTATTTTTACACATTTCTGGATGAATTGCAGGAAAGGGCTTATATATTTAACCCCTTTCCGACAATTCATCCCGCGATCGCCGGCAGCCCATTGCATTCAGTGGAGTCGGCTGTATTGACGGCTCCATTGAATTCAATGGGCAAACATCGTTCTTCTCTGTCACAGCTGTTACAGCTGTGGCAGAGAAGAAGGATTTGTCTTCTATATGTTCTCAATGGGGTTGGCGCTGCTGCCGCCGGCCCCATTGAGCGCATATAGAAATGATTTCTAAGGGAAGAAAGTTAAAGTAACCCGAACATCCGAACATCGTGTGGTGTTCGTTACGAATAACGAACATCCCGAACACCCTAATATTCGCCCGAGCATCAAGCTCGGACGAGTACGTTCGCTCATCTCTAGATACAGTCATGTGAATGAGTCCTTAGTCACAGGGGTACAATAAGTGCTGATGGAATCCGTCATGTGGT
This sequence comes from Eleutherodactylus coqui, assembly GCF_035609145.1. Lineage (NCBI taxonomy): Eukaryota > Metazoa > Chordata > Amphibia > Anura > Eleutherodactylidae > Eleutherodactylus > Eleutherodactylus coqui. Next base: position 49,400,357 of record NC_089840.1, read on the forward strand.
GGATGTAACGCTTTGCTGAGGATTCCAATAAATGGAAACAATACAGATGTGGACCTAGTCAGAATCTTTAATGTTTTTATTTTGCAGTTACATTTTTTGTACTAATTTCACCCCTTTTAGAACACATTTTCAGAACATGCTATGTGATTGAAACCTTTCTGAATTTCTATTTTTATCCCAGTAGGCATAACGGTTCATAGCACACACCTGCTGCAATATCAACCATGAAAGCTGGAAGGGGATGTCTTTCTTTAGAACGCAGTTTATACATAGAAATATTCTATATAAAAATATATCACTTATCGTGTAACGATCCTGAGTCACAGCCTGTATTATACTCCAGAGCTGCACTCACTATTCTGCTGGTGGAGTCACTGTGTACATACATTACATTACTTATCATGTACTGATCCTGAGTTACATCCTGTATTATACTCCAGAGCTGTGCTCACTATTCTGCTGGTGGAGTCACTGTGTGCATACATTACATTACTTATCCTGTACTGATCCTGAGTTACATCCTGTATTATACTCCAGAGCTGCACTCACTATTCTGCTGGTGGAGTCACTGTGTGCATACATTACATTACTTATCCTGTACTGATCCTGAGTTACATCCTGTATTATTTTGCAGAGCTGCACTCACTATTCTGCTGGTGGAGTCACTTTGTACATACATTACATTACTTATCCTGTACTGATCCTGAGTTACATCCTGTATTATACGCCAGAGCTGCACTCACTATTCTGCTGGTGGAGTCACTGTGTACATACATAACTTATTCTGTACTGAGCCTGAGTTACATCCTGTATTATACTCCAGGGCGGTATTAGTGTATCTTGACGCCACCGGAAGCTAGGGGTTTGGCAGGAGGAACGTCCCTGTCACACCCCCAGCTCCCGATAGGGCCAAGGTTCGCAGGTCCTACTAGAACACTGTGGATAGATGTGACCGTGATGTGGAAAACAGTTATTCGGCTTTCATTATTAGCTGTAAATGCCGCCATGCTACAGCAGTAATGTGGTAGCAGTAACATCTAATAATGTAAGCCTAAGGTGAAAATGTACCCTCACCCTCACCCTTAGGTCCCCCGCTCTCAGCAGCCGGACTGAAACTCTGCTTCACTATGCAGGGAATGCATGTGGTACAAATCTTGGAGCTTCTGGTAACAACCCCGGAGGGCAGGGAATTGGTTGAGCTCCCTAACCAACTTGAGCTTCTAGAGGATTGGCACAAATTTTTTTCTCTCTGCCAACAGTACAAACTTCAGGAACTAAGAGAAACCGGTCTCCAGTGATCATTTGGTACACACATACTACAGGAGGAGCAGCAGATTAGTGGTCTCTGCCAGATCATAAGGTGTGATCCATCTGTGTGGAGGACTATCTAAAAGTGTTAGAAGGGCACTAGGACATTTTGGAAGCTTGTGTGATTTTATATTTACCACGTGACATGTAATACTAAAAATCTGATATTCATTGTTAATGAAGAGTGTATTTGAGAAATAGCTGCTAGAAAGCGTCAGCTTGAAGGGGGGGGGGGGGAATCCCACGGTGTGTGCTCCTGCTGTTGCTGACCGCCGGATAGCACGTACCTCCCCCGGGCCCTGTCGCCATGCTGCAAGCGGCGGTATGTCTTAGTTGGGGTTGGGGGTGCTTGTAGTGGAGCGCTGCCGCAGGTACATCACAGTGAGGACGGTTTTTCTTAATGCAGGTTGCGCCTTGAACCTCTGTGGCCAGGAACACCGTGAGAGGTGCGGCTCTGCCTTTTAATGAGGCCCTGCTGCATCTCTTTTTCAGCCATTTGTAGTGCCCTGTAGGAAATCCTGGTGGCGTCAAGATACACTAATACCCTCCAGGGCTGCACTTATCATCATTATGCTGGTGGAGTCACTGTGTACATACATTACATGACATATACTTTACCGATCCTCAGTTGCATCATGAATTATATTACAGAGCTGCACTAACTATTCTGCTGGTGGAGTCACTGTGTACATACATTACATTGCTTATTGTCTACTGATCCTGAGTTACATCCTGTATTATACTCCAGAGCTGCACTCACTATTCTTCTGGTGCAGCCACCGAGCACATACATTACATTACTTATCCTGTACTGATCCTGAGTTATATCCTATATCATACTCAAGAGCTGCACTCACTATTCTGCTGGTGGAGTCACTGTGTACATACATTACATTACTTATCCTGTACTGATCCTGAGTTACATTCTATATTATATTGCAGAGCTGCACTCACTATTCTGCTGGCGGAGTCACTGTGTACATACATTACATTACTTATCCTGTACTGATCCTGATTTACATCCTGGATTATACTTGTTACGTTCGTGTGGGCAAATAAGCACCGGGCCCACACGAACGTGCCAAAAACAGGCTGGGTATAACACAAACAAGGGAGCCTGAAACAGAATTCAGACTGGAACATGGTGATGGAAACACCAACTGGACAGAGAACTGCATACTGTGGACTGGACTGACAGACAGACATAATATAGGACTGACAAATGATGAAAACACTCACGTTGAATACCTGTACACATAAGCCGGATATAGCTTTAAAAGTACGAGGTATTGGTTCATATATTGGCCAATGAACTTGACCCGCAAGGCCACGACAAGGCTCCTCGTGTCTTGCGGTCTCGACACTAGCAAGACACTTCTACTAGAGGACCCTAAGGGCCATCCTAGCCCAGAAATGGCAAACTCAGCAGGACAAAGCAGAGACAAACTGACATAAAATAAACGCAAGAACAGGCATGAACCAACAAGACACCAAACACACAGCAAGCTGCAATGGACAAGGATACATGACTGCTCACCCTGGACACCAAACAGATACTAACAGGAGCTGGGTTTATATGTGAGCAAAGACCCGGGGGATTGGCTAGCAGGAGAACACCACACCCAGCCAGCACAATTATGCCACACCTGTGGAGCTGTGATGCTAGAAACCTTAGTACTACAGATCCCAGCAGCACAATGTAACAATACTCCAGAGTTGCACTTACTATTCTGCTGGTGCAGTCACTGTGTACATACATTACATTATTTATCCTGTACTGATCCTGAGTTACATCCTGTAGATCTTTTATTATAAAATTAAAAAACATAACAAAGACAAACTGTAACAATAAGAATAACCATATAAAGCAGTATAAGGCCCTTCACCCACAGTCTATGATCCATAGACAAAGTAAATGTCTATATCTGGGCTTCCTCCCCGCCGTACACACCCACACACATACACACTCTACATATAACACAATCTACAACTATAAACACAATATACAAGTATACACCTAAAATATCAAACTATGGAAACTATAACTACATAAACCCTTGTAAACTACAACTCCAGATCCAGCCATAACGTACTGTACCCACACAAAACAAATTTAAGCAATAACATAAACACAACATAAATAACTGAAATCGCAACATAAATAACCAAATTCAAACAGAAAGACCAAGCCAACTGGCATTAAAAGAACTAACTAAAAATATATATGTTTTTTTGGAGGGGTCCCCAGTGCAGCTTGGGGGCCAAGCCTGCTCCACCAGTCCGTGCCCAGAGTTCAGTTCAGGACGTGCCAAGCCACATCAGGGTTTTTTTTTTTAAAATAAATACCACACTGTGCCCGCCGCAGCCTGGGGGCCATGCCCGCTCCACGAGTCCGTGCCCAGAGTTCAATGTTCGGGACGTGCCAGGCTACATCTGAAGGCGTGAACCCCACTCCCCCCAACTCCCCACCCAACCTACCTACCATCCAAAACGTGAATATATACATATGAAACCATAGTAAACTCCAATAAACCAACATACATATTATATACTATACACATAACCCGAAAGCCTAAGGTCAGCTCCCCTGTAGCCCTACTTCATTACATTTTGCCCAAATCAAAACAAAAGGCTTCATGGTGCACTCACAGCCCCCCACCGAGATTGGAGGTGATAAGCCGGGCACAGACATGACAACATACTATCCCTTGAATTTTAAAAAAAAGGTCTCCTTATTTTTTCCCTAATTTGCCTTAGACTGTCCTTAGTCTGCCCCTACGTCTGACCCTTCATAGAAAACTGTCCCTGCCCTATCCCTCCTCTCTCCCTATCCTGTCCCTCCTCTCCCACTACTCTGCCCTTAGAAGATTAAGAAAAGACTGTCCGTAACGAAATACAAGCCCTCTCCATAGGAGAGAAGCCTTAGATGGGCCCAGCCTCTCATACTCCAAAGAACGCACCTTCACCTGGTCACCCAGGATGTTCCTACATACCGTATGCACGGGGAGGACTTTCAGCTCTGTCGAGATTAAACACTGTGCACTCCAGATGTGGAACCTGACCACTAGGCTAACTAGAAATAAAGTGCAGCGGTTCCTGCCACCAAGACCTCTGAAGGCTCCTTAAGCCCACTCCACATAGGAGAGGTGTGCCAGCTGAGGCCAGCCTATGGAGACCCCTACCCGTTGGTATACCTCTGTATTAAAGGGGCACTGAAGCAGGAAATGCTCCATGCTTTCCAGCACGTTGCTGCACTCCTGATGCGGGCAACCCCTGTCAATCAAAGGCCTGCTCTTCAAATTACCCCTTACATACAGTCTCCCATGAAAGCAGCACCAAGCCAAGTCCCAAAACTTCAAGGGGACCCGGGTTGAATTCAGTAAACGTAACCCTCCATCCAGGTCCCGACTTGGGCAGTACTTGAGCACCAGGGGCTTCTGGAAATGGGTCAACAGGACTCTTTCATCGAGGAGCCTCCTCGTCAGAGTCCTGATCTCCCACATCCCCTGACCCCACTGGCGTATCACCTTCAGAACCAAGGTAGCGTAAGCTGGGAGATATCCATGCTGCGTGCGAAGGTCCTTCACTCGCCCTCCTGTCTCCCATTCCTGCAAGAAGGCCCGAAACCATCCCCGGCAGGAGTAGACCCACAGAGGAGCCCTCTCTTGCCAGAGGTTACCTATGTTGATCTTAAAAAAGGTGTCTACAAGAAACACCACAGGGTTGACCATAGATAACCCCCCTAGTCTCCTCGTGCGGTACGTAACATCTCTCCTGATCAGGTTCAACCTATTCCCCCACAACATAAGGAAGAACAGGTAGACCCGGGTCCAGAGTGGCTCTGGCAAAATGCATACGCTGCCCAGGTAGATGAATAAAGGGAGCAGGTATGTTTTGATCAGGCTAACTCTTTCCCGAAGGGTCAAAGACCAACCCTTCCACTGATTAACCTTGTGAGTGGAACCATCCAGCCTGTCTACCCAATTTTGCATGGAGTAATCCCCCTGGACAAATTTGATGCCAAGAACTTTTGCTGAAGTCTGGAGCACCGGAAGAGTGTCCGGGAGATCAAACACAGGATCCCCCCTTCCTAACCAGAGACTCTCGTACTTATCCCAGTTGACCCTAGACTTGGATGCCTCCGAGTAGCCATCCACCTCAGACACCACAAACTCTGCCTCCTCCCTTGAGGATACGAAAAGCGTGACATCATCGGCATATGCCACTGCCCTCAGGGTAGCCTGCGGCACCACCCGATCCATCCCGACCCCTGCTATAGGTCCACAATCAACCCTCCTAAGGAAGGGATCTATCGCAAACACATACAACAGGGGACTTAGAGGACAGCCCTGACAGATGCCAGACCCCACCCCAAAAGGGTGGCCAAGCCAACCGTTCACCAGCAGGAAAGTCTCAGCCCCTGCATACAATGTTCGCAGCCAATCAACAAACTCCACTGGCAGGCCGTATCTCAGAAGGACCGACCAAAGGTACTCATGATTAACCCAATCAAATGCTTTGGCCTGATCCAAGGACAGCAAGTACCCCTCCCTGTAACCAGCCCTACCCTGCTCCACTGTCTCCCGGACACCGAGAACAGCACTAAAGGTGCTACAGCCTGGAACAGAGCAATGCTGAGCCCCTGAGAGGAGCCGGGGTGCAAACTTGACCAGACGATTAAACAGCACTTTTGCCAGAACCTTCCTGTCCGTATTGAGAAGTGCTATGGGATGCCAGTTCTCAATACGGCTCGAGTCTTTACCCTTTGACAGGAGGATCAGAGCTGACCTCCTCATTGACCTAGGCAGAGTGCCCGAGGAAAGACACTCATTGAATACCTCAGTCAAGAGGTGACTTGATGTGCCGACATCACTTCCGAATCAAGAGTTGCGAGAATCCCTGATCTGGATTGATTCATGGACCCCGTACTGTCAATCAGTCCAGTGACCACTTTACTATTTACTGACATCCTACAGTTTCTGTAAGGGTTGGGCGAGCGGTACTTCCCGAAATCCCTCTCAAAAACCAAGGATGCGTGTCTATCGTACTGGCACTTCTTGAGCAAAGATTTCACTCTGGAGATCGCCTCACGGCTACCTCCAGTCGAAACGAGATGTTCGAGTTTCCTCCTCAGGCGGTTGTATAGGCAGTACCTGTCCAGGCATCTGAGGTTGGAGAGCTCTCAGAAGAACCTCACCGCCCTCCTCTTGAACATCTCCCACCACTCTGACTTACTACTACAGAGATCCAGTAATGGTACCTGGCTCTGCAGAAAATCCTCAATTATCTCTGCTTCCTCCAGGAGTGACGACTTCAGTCTCCAAAAACCTCTGCCCATCCGGGGGGTCTCTGCAACATTCAGAGAAAACAATATTAGACAGTGGTCAGAGAATTCCACCTCAACAACGGACACTGGTGAAGAGATGGCTTCCTCCTTCAAATAAAACCTGTCTATTCTAGACCTACTGCTGTCTCTATGAAAGGTGAATCCCTCGAGGCCTGGGGTGTGCCGGATGTGGACATCCACTAGGCGAGCTTCACTAGCTACGCTATTAAGTGCGACGCTGTCAAAAGCCAACCGCCTGTCTCCAGAGCCTCCCCATCCTTCAGATGGCTTTCTTCCTCACGCCCGTTTCCTCCAGGTCAGAGGAAAGCCCCTTGCTTCTTTTCTTGGACACAGATGTGTCCATAGCAAGGGATCCCCCGACCCCATCGTCCTTGTCTCTAGGTTCTAGAGTAGCCGCCTCCCCAGAAGGAACTATGCCTCCATGAGGAGGAGACCCAGCGCCCCTTGTTGACCCTTTCTGTGCCCTAGGAACCTTGCCCTTCACTTCCCGCTCAGAGGAGGACGAAGAGATGTCTTGAAGGGCTCGGAACCTATTGGAGAGTCCAACTGGAGGTGAGCAGGCTTTTCCTTCCAGTACTTGGCCCGGGGAGGGAGATCTTAAATTCCCCCCTTCGTTTCCTCCTCGTGGCACCTAGCTTACGCCTTTTCTCTAGCCACCTCTTGCCTTCCTCATCCACACTTTCATAGTGGGAGGAATCTGCAGAGTTGGTCTCATCCACATCCCTCTGGATCCTCCTGTCCTCTTCATCTAACTCGCTGTCCCTCAAAGCCTCAGCGGCGAGATTTGCTTCTGGAACGGGGGCCACCATTGACCCCCCTGCTGTGGGCGCTCCTGTCAGCGTTTCTCCTGACGCCTCTGCTCATCAGGCATCTTTTGCTGGTTCTTCCCTGGCTCCTGAGCTCCCCCACCTCTACTGGTCCCCCCACCCCCGGAGGCCACATCATGACCCCCATCTGTAGGGGCTGAGACAGCATTGGCAAAGGAGAGCGGACAGCGGCTAAATGGGTGACTGAGGTCACCACACAGGTTACACCTAATCTCTGTACAGGAGGCGGCTAGATGACCCAGACCCCCACACACAGCGTACTTCAAGATCTTACAAGCCGCACCTGTGGCAGAGCTTCAGCTCTGGTAAAAGGCCGAGGAAGGCTGCAGATGGAATGTGAGCCACTGGGTTTCCTGAATGCTTCAGCTTGACCATATGCCATGTTCATCCCTGTTTTTCTTGGGCATCTCCGTCACCTCACCATATTGACCGAGCCACGTCATAATGTGAAAGCAAGAAAGTGACTAATTACAAGTCAAAACGGTCACCTTCTTGATATTGTTCTGGCGAGACACCGCCTGGATGGCAAAGTCTCGCCAGCTGGGCTCGTTTTTCACCAGTTCATAATTCGCCCAGAAGATTTCTAGACACTCTGGGTGAATGAAACTGATGTCAAACTCAGACGTGCCGTAGGGATGGATCAGAGCAAAGATGTTAACCGTCCTGAAGCCCATCTTCAGCAGAAGCTCTACTACCTTCCCCCTCGGGGGACATGCATCATTGCCCCTCCAAAGAAGACGGACCACATTCCTACGAGCTATGTCCTGCCAGGGCATCGGTAGGGACCATGTGGTCTCCCCTGTTTGCTCTCGGAAGGCCCCTAAGCTGTGTCTCTCTATCCAGAGAAATAGGTCCACCTCTCTGCTTCCAACCGTAATCGAACTCTTCCCCTTCTGCAAAGCCCCCAAGAGGCGCTATTGCCAAACGCCCTCCCTAGAGCCTGGAGACAAGGAGGACACCCCTCTCCCTCCAGCGGCGACACTGGCATAACTCCTACAAGGTGTTGTCGCGACTGGAATTTGCAACCCCTCTTGCCTTACTTGCCTTACTACATTACTATCCCTTGAACCTCCACCCACACCAGCATCCACTTGTGTGGCATCACCGTTGCCAGATGTACCCGAGGTGCCTGAAGACACAGCAATAACAGAGGCACAACCAGCACCCCCAGCATCCTCCCCCCCCCCCCCATCCCCAGCATTATCTCTCAAATTCACTCCTTTAGCTGGATCTGGACTTTGGATCTTGGCCTTTCCAGAGGTAGATGGTAGCACCTCATCAGTTTTGTTTTTATTCTTTTTCTTGTTTTTCCCTTTTTTCTTTTTGGCCTCCGCATCACTGGAAGTCCGGGATCCGGCTTGGCCAAGAGCCCCCTCCGCATCACATGCCTCGCTTGCAACATTGCTTGTGGCACCGCTGCCACTCTCCTTGCCTGTGGCACAGCTGCCACTCTCCTTGCCGTCACCTTGGTTACCTCCAGCTGGCCTTTTCTGCGCCCTGATCTCTCTGTCCCCAATTCAGCTGGACTAGTGCTCTCAGTGACCGACACAAAAATCAGCCTCTCCTGCACCTCCTCTGGTTTCTTCTGTTGCCTTATACGAACTACCGAATCCTTTTCTGGCAAATCATTGCCGAACATGAAGCCCCACCGTATCAGGAGAGGCTTCCAGCTGTGGGATCTTCTGCACCTGTAGCACTCCCGTTATCCTTTTCCCCTCCACTTCAGACTCCTCTGGTGTCGGTGGCAGTTGTACCTTCTCAGGCCGGAGACTTCTGGCACTTGTGATGCTGCTCTGGGCCAGTGATTGCTCACCAGAACACACAGGCTGCTCCCCCAGACTCTCCTGCACATCTTCATACTCCTCCTCATCCGTGCTCTCACCATCACCTGAAGTATCGGTTTGCACATGGCCACTGCGCCCTGCTGCCATTTTTGCAAACCAATCATCATTAATCAGTTTCTCCTTAAAGGGGCCGCTCTCCTCCAAGATCTTCTCTCTGACTTCCTGCCACATATTAATGCAGTCTCTGCAGTCTTTTATTGCCCTCCTGGCCACTGCTTTGCCCTCCTTGGATGACTTCTGCTCTTTCATCATCCCAGTAGATTACAGTTTTCCCTTCTGCAGGACAATCATCTTTCCTGCAGTCTGGTAATCCTGCATATACTTTGCCAACCGGGAGGCCATATCTATTATAGATTCCTCCTCCTGTATATCACTCCATTTGGACAGTTTTGTCGCTGTATGTGGCTCACATTTTATCCTGTGGGCCTGACTGCGGGTCACAACCTCACGTCCTGTGACATCCATCGTGGTCGCGCTGCCAACCCGGGCTGCATCACTGCAGCCATGATCAGAACCTGCTCTCCTCATCATGTTGCTTGTAGCTTCAAGCCTCCTCTTTGCTGCTGACATTGCTGGTTTCTCTGGCACCTGTAGCGAAGATGTTGCTGTCGCTGATGCCGCCGCCATCACTGCCCTCCTTCCCTCCAACCGAGATCAGAGGGAGGAGGTGCGGGACTCCATCACAAATATGCACCCAAGAGAGTGCACTCTTACTGGGATCTCAGCAGGATCTCCACCTGGGACTCCTGACCACACACTGGTTCCTGCAGAGCTCTCCAAGACACAGCCTACTCCTGAGATGCACTCACTATTCTGCTGGTGGAGTCACTGTGTACATACATTACTTATTTTGTACTGATCCTGAGTTACATCCTGTATTATACTCCAGGGCGGTATTAGTGTATCTTGACGCCACCGGAAGCTAGGGGTTTGACAGGAGGAACGTCCCTGTCACACCCCCAGCTAGGGCCAAGGTTCGCAGGTCCTACTAGGACACTGTGGATAGATGTGACCATGATGTGGAAAACAGTTATTGGGCTTTCATTATTAGCTGTAAATGCTGCCATGTTACTGCAGTAACGTGGCAGCAGTAACATCTAATAATGTAAGCCGAAGGAGAAAATGTACCCTCACCCTAAGGTCCCCCCCTCTCAGCAGCCGGACTACAGCTCCATGTCGACAGGTTCCCCGCTCACAGGTGCCACGCGTATCGGGTGTGCTCCGCCGCCGGGACTGTCATCGGCGTGGACACGGCTCCCCTACTGAGACATAGCGCCCTCCATCAGCGCTGCGACTGTGACATCCGTGACCCCGCTCCCCCACTGACAGCTGCTGCTCTATGCACTTGAGCTTTGGCAGTGGGAAAGCGTCAGCTTGGGGGGGAAATCTCACGGTTTGTGCTCCTGCTGTTGCTGGCCGCCGGATAGCACGTACCTCCCCCGGGCCCTGTCGGCATGCTGCAGGCAGCGGTATGTCTTAGTTGGGGGTGCTTGTAGTGGAGCGCCGGCGCACGTATATCACGGTGAGGACGGTTTTTCCTCAATGCGGGTTGCGCCTTAAGCCTCTGTTGCCAGGAACACCGTGGGAGCTGCAGCTCTTCCTTTTAATGAGGCCCGGCTGCATCTCTTTTTCGGCCACTTGTAGTGCCCTTCCCGGACCTATGTGGCAGGCTGCTGTGCAGCCAATCAGGTTCAGGGGGCGTCACCTCCCTGTCAATCTTGACTCCACCAGGAAATCCTGGTGGCGTCAAGATACACTAATACCCTCCAGGGCTGCACTTATCATTCTGCTGGTGGAGTCACTGTGTACAGAGATTACATGACATATACTTTACCAATCCTCAGTTGCATCATGAATTATGCTACAGAGCTGCACTAACTATTCTGCTGGTGGGGTCACTGTGTACATACATTACATTACTTATTGTCTACTGATCCTGAGTTACATCCTGTATTATACTCCAGAGCTGCACTCACTATTCTTCTGGTGCAGTCACCGAGCACATACATTACATTACTTATCCTGTACTGATCCTGAGTTATATTTTATATCATACTCCAGAGCTGCACTCACTATTCTGCTGGTGGAGTCACTGTGTACATACATTACATTACTTATCCTGTACTGATCCTGAGTTACATCCTGGATTATACTTGTTACGTTTGTGTGGGCAAATAAGCTGGAACAGACTGGAACATGGTGATGGAAACACCAACTGGAAAGAGAACTGCATTCAGCGGACTGGACTAACGGACAGACATAACATAGGACTGACAAATGACCAACACACTCACCTTGAATACCTGTACACATAAGCCGATGATATAGCTTTAAAAGTACGAGGTATTGGTTGGTATATTGGCCAATGAACTTGAGCTGCAAGGCTACGACAAGGCTCCTCGTGTCTTGCGGTCTCGACACTAGCAAGACACTTCTACTAGAGGACCCTAAGGGCCATCCTAGCCCAGAAATGGCAAACTCAGCAGGACAAAGCAGAGATAAACTGACATAAAATAAACATAAGAACAGGCATGAACCAACAAGACACCAAACACACAGCAAGCTGCAACGGACTAGGATACATGACTGCTCACCCTGGACACCAAACAGATACTAACAGGAGCTGGGTTTATATGTGAGCAAAGACCCGGGGGATTGGCTAGCAGGAGAACACCACATCCAGCCAGCACAATTATGCCACACATGTGGAGCTGTGATGCTAGAAACCTTAGTACTACAGATCCCAGCAGCACAATGTAACAATACTCCAGAGCTGCACTTATTATTCTGCTGGTGCAGTCACTGTGTACATACATTACATTAGTTATCCTATACTGATCCTGAGTTACATTCTGTATTATACTCAAGAGCTGCACTCACTGTTCTCCTGGTGGTGCACAGATATAAACTAGAACCCATCAGGTGAGAGTTGTCAAATATGATATACATTGGGCATATATGGAAAGGCCTGCTGCTACATGTGCCTTGCCGCTGCCACTGCTAAGAAATTGAGAGACGATGCATTATGCCAAACAATGGTACTGATACGTCGGGTTCTATGATGCTGTATGATGTTATTGTAAAGGGCGGGTGGCTGATGCAGATCACCTGATGGTGTGGCTATGACAGGCGGAGGCATCACATGTTTATCAACAATAACATTATTTACCATAAGTTGCTCTACAGGAGGGTTCAGATACTTAAATGTAACATAATAACTTGTCACAACATCACGGGTCCATATTTTACTTTATTTGCATTATTCGGTGTAACCCGCCTGTGCATACTTCTTTGCCTTGTTCTCCTAGTTCCCCATAGCATGGCATGGGTCTCATTCCTGTCTCACTAACTGTAGTGTCACGGAGCTGCCCCGTAGGAGCTGCGTTCTCACCGCACACGATGCCCACATCGTAGACATTCCTTCTTCAGAGCTTTCTCACACCACAGCTTGTGGCTTTATTCCCGTGTCACATCATCTATAATTATAGCCTGCTGCTTTACCTTAGCAGGTGCCTTGCTGTGCCATTATATCATTTTTCCATAGCGTGAAACACAGTGCCCCCTAAAGACAGAACATAGCGACTACACTGCAATGCCTTCCATTAAACTATCTGGCACAATACTCGCTTCACTCGAGTCCATGCACCCTACTCTGGCCAGGGATTTTAATGCTATCCCGGGGAAGTAGATGCACTCACACAGACACTGGTCATCACTCTGCTGTATCTGGGACCTTGGCGCTACCATCTTTTTCAGTCCTCAAGTTATCAGAGCTTCTGATCTCTCCTGGCAGCTTCCCAGTATGGTGAAACTGCCTTCTGCACTGCCCTGGAGCAGGCCTCCGCCACTTTAAGGCTATTGCTGCTAGCTCTGTCTCTATGCTGCCGCTCTCCTGTCTGGGTTGCTGCTTTGCGCAGAAGTTGTCGTGCAGCCAGGGGCATATTGGGAAATCAAAGTGACTCTGCAAAACATTTTTAAAAGTGGCCCCATGTTGTAGGTGGGCCCAAACCAGCAGCAAGTGGAAAATATGGCAGTGTGTCACTGGCATTAGGCGGAGACCACCATCCAGCTGGTCACATGTGGCCAATTCATACCCACTGCAGCAGCCACCTAGCCATTTGGATGGCTGCAGGACGATTTGTAGTTTACATTGGTATTATTTTGGGCTGCATATGACTTTTTGAACCCCTTTTATTGTGTTTATTGGCATCCAGATGACAAAAAGCAGTAATTTGGGCTTTGTTATTTTTTTCTTGTTTCTTTTCTTTTCCAACAAAAGGTAGATACATAAATAATATCTTAATATTTTCATTAGTTCCATTTTAGGCTACATGCGGCTTTTTGATCACTTTTTATTGTGTTTTTTGGAAGGCAGATGAATAGCAGTTCTGGCTCTTTTTTTTTTTTTTTTGCTCCACCATTCTGCTGCGATATATGAGACATATTTTTATTGTGCGATTATTTGATTGCTAGTTTGGCGGGACAGTCTCAGATTCAGTCACTACTAGGGCTTTTACCCACTAGCGCTTTTTTTTTTTTTTAACGCTGCGATACCTTTTCCGTTTTTTTTCTGCAAATGTCAATGGGCATTTTTAATGTTAAATTCGCATCACACAAAAATTGCAGAAGCGCAAACTTGCGATTTTTGTGCGATGCAATTTTAACATTAGAAAGTCCCATTGACATTTGCAGAAAAAAAAACGCAGCAATATCACAGCATTTAAAAAAAAGCTAGTGGGTAAATGACCTTACTGTGAAGGGCAGAAAAAATATGTTCACCAGCAGCACACAATGGCAACCCTGCTGGGTGAGGTGGAGGTCATGCACGCCACAATGGAATCTGAACGCGTATTCCACAGTAAGATCCACAGTAGAAGAAAGTTCGTGGCGGTATAAGGTGCAACATTTCAAATGTTTTATTCCTCCACACCAAAGTTAAAAATGTGACGTTTCGACCTCACAGGGTCTTTATCAAGCCTATTACTGTGAAGGGGTCAATAAAGGGCAGAATAATGGGACACAGAAGGCGTGGCTTAGCATAAAGGGGGCATGGCCTGTCCTAAAAACGATAGTTGTCTCTCTTCATTGCTCAAAAATTGGGAGATATGGTGGAACTACTACTTTTAGCATGCATTGTCAGCCTTACAGGGGTTATACGAGAATTACAAGTTATCTCCTATGCGCACGCAAATAAATCCCCTGGTGGCTGAAACACGCGGGTGTTTGGCTGCGCAAACATGCGGCCTATTTCTGCAGCCAAAATACACTTACACCCATTCAAAGACAAGCGTAAGCACAACTACGCTCGCTCCTGCGCAACATATTTGCAAAGTGAACAAGTCCTTTTTGCGCGCGTAACGTATATTTATCTTTTTTTTCCATTCACAATGGCTGCGCATTAAAACATGCCAGCAATACGGCAGGCTGCCATCACTGACCCCGCCCCCTGTAATCACTCATACATAGTCAACATGTGCGGCGAGACGCCATCCTGCGGGGCTTCGGGGGTTCCCTGGGTTTGTGAGAGGAGCTGCGGTTGGAGCTATGTCATCTGATGACCAGGATGCTGCTTCACCTTGGTTGCTGTCACGCAGATTTGGGCAGTCACATGAGATGGCGGAGGATGTTCCTGGAAGGTGGAGGTTCTTCCTCTGGTATCCCATAGTGCCGATCTCTGCTCAAGTTAACTAAATTGATGAGCATCTCCATCTTCAGGGCTCTTTTACATGAGCGTATGCGTTTTACGTTCTCTTGGCCGCACCATAAAATCATGAGTGGCCGATTTTCCACAATCGAGTCCCTGCTTAATTAGCCTTTTCTTGTCCATTCACATGACCAGGAGCGTCGTTTTTAGTTAAAAAATACGTTGCACCCCACAAAGCCCTCGCTCGGCATAAATCCTCGTATTGACTTCCAATGCCTACATAGCGGCACCCGTAAGCTTTTCGCAGTGTTGGACGCTACTAAACTGCCTCTTCCTCCCTTTCTTTCCCTGCTCCCATAAGAGTCTATGGGAGCTGCCAGTGTATATCGGGCAAAAGGTAGAACCAGAACTATCTTTCTACCGACTGTATAATCGCCGGGCCGTATTTCGGTTGCGTATGATTAATTTTTTACGTGCCGTATATTCGCTCGTGTAAACAAATGCATTGGAAACCAGTGCCTCAGATGGCAGTATATATCAGCCGGCCGTAGAAATGCACCATATATGCGCTCGTGTGAATAAAGCTTCGGTTGAGCACGCTTCCTAAATGCGCTGATCGTAAACAAATTCCAAAATGTCTGCCGTGCCTCCCCTGCAATTAGCTGCAAACTTAAATCGTCTCGACAGTTGGCTGAAAAATTACGCCGTCTTTCACACATGTTTGTGCATACTTGCGCACCCCCATAGACTCCTATGGGAATTTTTTTGCGCAAATGTACGCAAAAATACAGCATTTGGCTCCGACTAAAGCCTTCTCCTGCCGCGATTAGATGCACTTGCGCTGTCTTCCCTCTTCTGTCTGGCTCCGGCGTGCTCGCGCCGCACAGGTCTTCTGCGCATGGAGACGGGGACGCCAACGCCGGAGGGGGTAAGTATATAACTTCTGTATGGCCAATATTTAATGCACGATGTATATTACAAAGTGCATTTATATGGCCATACAGAAGTGTGTAACCCCACTTGCTCCCGCGAGACAACCCCTTTAAGGCAAACAGGTGAGCGGAGTCATTTTGGATCAGTACCGAGATATGGTTCCGGTAAAATATAAATCGTCCCACAAACACGAGTCCCGATGGGTCAGCTGAAAAATCAGAGTTTGGGCTCTTGGAATGTAACAATGGAAAAACGAATAAAAAAAGGTTCATTCTAAAGATTCCGAATAGGCCGGTCCTGAAGGAGTTAAAGTCACAAAACAAGTAAAGCGGGTTTACAGCAGTGACATTCCTGGAGACCTTGCAGATGTCCAGCCTTCCTGGGAAAGTGAAACTACAAAGAGTTTCCCGCCAAATGAAATGCAGCCGGCAGCGTCCACCATGTGTGCCCTGGCAGCCATCGCTGCTCTGCTTGTCTGCTTCCACGTAACTGACGGTGAGTCCAGGCGTCTCACGCAGAAGGAGGACGGCTGCGTGCGCTCTTCTCTTGTCTCTCTCCCTTTCCTTCTCCTTCCCTCTCTCATTCTCTCTCTCTCCTGTGTAGAGGGACTGCTGCATATGTTATTCATCTGTCTCTCCCAATCAGGGCTCCTTCACACTGGTGATCGCAATATCGCTGCGAGAAAATAGCGGCAAAATTGCAGTTTTGTTCGCGAGGTGTTTGAGCATCATTTACTCGCGCATTTTTTTCACCGGATTTTGCCGCAATTTTTTTTAACGTGAAAGTCAGTCGGACTTTCTAATGTTAAAAATGCATCGCACAAAAAACGCAAGTTCCTGCTGTGCGATGCGATAAAAAGGAGGCTCCATAGGGAAACATGGGAGATAAAAAAATCGCAGACAGATAGGACTCGCTGCATTTTTTTTTTCCTGTCGCAACATCGCATGAATGAAAATATCGCTAATAGGAATGAAACCATTTAAATCATTGGCTTTATAATTCTGCGTTTTCACTCACTCTCGCAAGAAAATTGCGTGATTTTATCGCCAGTGTGAAGGCGCCCTCACAATTTCACACTCACACTCTCTCAGTGTTTCAGCCCACAGACGGATATTTGCATCAGAATCCACCGCGGGCGTCCTCACCGCGGATCCGAAGCAAATCGTGCCCATAGCATGGATTCTACCAATTGCAGTCTCCTGCAAGCTGAGAAAAAATCGCGGCCTGCTGCATTTTTTCACGGATTCCGCAATGACAGCTTCCTTTGAAGTCCATGGAAGCTGTCTGATCCACGTCCTTTCTGTAATCACATTGCGGAAAGGTTGCGGTTTCCGCGTCATCATCTAGCAGACGATTTTTTATGATTTTTTTTCGCAGTAAACAATTACCGCAAAATTGCGTGAAAATAAACGCACGAGAAAATCGCAAGTGGCAGCGATGTTTTTGTGAGAAAAAAACACCTCTGATGCTTGGAAATCTCGTGGAAAAAATTGCATTTTTGCCGCAATTTTCACGCGGCGATATCGCGATCACCAGTGTGAAGGAGCCCTGACGCTACAAAATTACGTTTGCCGTGTGAAAGAGGCCCTAATGGCTCTGTGAAAGACGCCCGTGTGAATAAGCCCCAAGCCATTAACTGTATAAATTAACCCTTTTACTACGCTTGACCATCGCTGACAGCCACATATTTAATGTATGCGGCCATCTGTAGTCCCATGGCAATGCCCAAGTAGGGTGGAGTCGAAAGGATGGAGCCAGCAGTATATCTCAGTACTAGTGTCCTATGTTGAAATAACAATAGCGCACTTGAATAGGAAGGTGTTGATGCGTTACACGATGGTATAGCAAATGGGCCCCGGGGGGTCCCGGAACATGGATCCCACATTTATGTTATGGTCCCTTTAAGAGTTAGAGAGTAAAACCCAACTGCAAAGTTGAAGAATAGCATGTGAGAAGCAGAAATCCGCTTTACGCATGTCTCTAAGGTCGAACGTACACAGGTGGATTTGAATTGCATAATCCGGGGTGGGCGACCGCCTCCGGATTCCGCAGCAAATACCGCCCATAGCATGCAATTTAAAAGTGATTCTTCATGCTCACGAGCGGAAAGCGATTGTTGTTTTCAGCTCGCGGATGAAAAGTCGCAGCATGCTCCATTTTCCTGCAGATTCCGCACGGACTGCTTTCATTGAAGTCAATAGAAGCCGTCCATCCCGCATCCCGTCCGCAACGTCCGGATTCCGCGGAAACAGCAGGAGTTTAAAAAGAAAATCTGTACTGCGCATGTCCGACCGCAGACCATCCGCAGTGCAGATAAAGATCAAGAAAGCAGGTACGTGCGGACGGGCCCAACAGACTCAGGATGCTTTCACACGTCCAATCGTGCGAGATTTGTGCATTGCGAGACGTACAAATTGCGCACGAATATGAACCTGATTCTTTTGAATTTTTTCCAGCATTGCATCCGGGTGGGGGAAACAATCATCATACATCAAGTGATACGCACGGAGTGGGGGGGGGGGGGGGTGATGCAAGGTTTTCCATTGAGTTGGAGCCTCACTGAAGTGATAGGAGGTTTTGGTTTATTTTACAGAAAAATGCCCACACTCGAGACTCCAACCATTCAGCTGTTTAGGCACATGCTCTCAGCGCCACAAATACACAGAGGTCGGAGCAGAAGCCCCTGCGCCAACCATCTATGTAGTGGCTGGTGCTTGTAACTGCAGCCTTAGGTCTAATTGATTTCAATGAGACCCATGCCTGCAGTAACCAGCGCTGGCCACTACACTGAGGTTGGCGCAGAGACTTCTGCTCCGACCTCTGTGTATGTGCGGCGCTGACAGCATGCACCCACGCAGCTGAACAGTCAGGGACCCAAATGGCGGACCATGACTGATGAACTATTGATGACCTATCCTGGCGATAGATCATCAATAACCTCTTTGATCCGAAAACCCCTTTAAGGACGCGGCCCTTTCCCCCCCCCCCCCCCTTTTCATTTTTTCTTCTTCCCTTTTAAAAGTTCGCAACTCTTTCATTTATCCATGTATGAGGGCTTGTTTTTTGCGGGACGAGTTGTATTTTTCAATGGTACTATTTAATGTACCGTATAATGTACTGAAAAACTGTTAAAAATTCCAAGTGGAGTGAAATGGAAAAAAAACTAAATTCCGCCATCATTCGGTGCGTCTTGTTTCTACAGTGTACATGCTGCAACAAACATGACATGACAACTTTATTCTATGGGTCAGTACGATTTCTATGATACCAGATTTATATATATTTTTTTTTTTGTGCTGCTCTGCTTTTATTTTTTTCAAAAATATTTAATTTTTTTTCAATTATTTTCAGCCACCATCTTCTGACTGCCATAAGTTTTTTACTTTTCCATCGACATAGTTGTGTGAGGGCTCATTTTTTTCGGGACGTCCTTTAGTATCTATTGAATACATATGACTTTTTGATCGCTTCTTATTAGATTTCTTCTTGAGGACGGAGTGACCAAGAAGTGCACTTCTGGTGCTCTTTTTTTTTTCTGATGACGTTCACCGTGTGGGGTAAATAATGCATTACTTTGATAGATCAGACTTTTATGGAAGCAGCGATACCAAATATGTATTGTGGTTTTATTATTCAGATTCTTTTATTATAAATATGCCAAAATGGGGGTGGGGGGAGGGTGTTAACATTTTATTACCTTTTATTTATTTTTTAATAATTAGTAAAACTTTTTAAAACTTATTTTTACTTTTTATTTTAGTCCCCAATGGGGGAAAAATACTTGCAATGCATTGATCGCTCCTGCAGTATGATGTAATGACATAGCATTACATCGTACTGCAATCTGACAGGCATTCCATCAAGACCCAAAAAATGGCTTGATAGGCACAATGCAATGGCAGCCGTAAGGCCTTTCAAAAGGATCCTTGCTGCCATGACAACCGAACATCGGTTGGGGCATTTAAATGGTTAACAGCTCCAATGAGCAGCGCGGCTTACACCATGCAGCTGGTGTATTCTGCCGCCATGCGGCTGGTGTATTCGCCCGCCAACGGCTAGTGTATTCAGAGGCCAAGTGGCTAGTGCGTTCAGACACCATGTGGCTGGTGCTTTTTGCCGCCATGCGGTTGGTATAGGTATTAGTGTATCTTGACGCCACCAGAAGCTAGGGGTTTGACAGGGAGAACGCCCCTCTCACACCCCCAGCTCTCACTTGACAGAACATCCCTAGGTCCTGGAAGGTGCACAGGTCTGTGATGCACGCTTCCTGTGTGTTTCCCGAGGCAGTCGTTTAATGTACCCGTGCATGCTGTGCTGCTGTGTGATTTCCCCTGTGCAGCAGGAGTGTGCTCCCTGCTGTCAGACGCGCTGTAAAGCGGGGTTGTGCATACGGCACGCTGTAGGATCCCCTGTCCTGCATGACAATGCGCCGCTGGCAGTGTTTATTCAGCCGGCGCTGTGTGCTCCCTGCTTCCGGCCGGGGTATGATCGGGGGTTATGGTTACGCCGCCTGGGGTATTTAACTCCCATCCTGCCGCCAGGGCTGGGTGCCGGCCTTCTGGGGACTCGCCGATAAAACTTCTTTCCGCTGTGGCACCATACCTGGGCAGCAGACGCTGTAGCTGACATCCATAGTGCAAGTGCTGCAAATGCTTGCTCTCCTGCCACCTCTGTAGCCAATCATGCACAGGGGGCATCACCCCCCTGTCAATCTTGGCTCCACCAGCACTTGCTGGTGGTGTCATGATACACTAATACCGTTGGTGTATATAGCCGCATGCAACAGTGTATTTAGCCACCATGCGGCCAGTGTCTTTTGTCGCCGCAAGGGCTAGCCACCATGTGACTAAAGAATTTCATCGCCATGAAGATCATGTGCGGCTGCTGTACAGTGCTGCCACGCACCCTGTATTTAGTGCGCAGCCGTTGTCTGGCACTGCTACAGACTGTAACTATAGCTGCCGCGTGGCCTGTGGACGTCGCGCTGCGTGGTATGTAGACATTGTTGCTGCACGGCCTGTGCATTTTGCCACCAGATAGGTTGTATATATCACCGCCATGCGGTTTGTTTGCTGCCGTGCGGCCTGTGTAGATTGCTGCCATATGGCCTGTGCGCATGAGGCAGCCTATGTGCATGGCCGCCATGTGCTTTCTGTAGATCGCCCCCGGGCAGCTTGTGTATTTTGCTGCCATATGGCCTGTGCGCATGAGGAAGCCTATGTACATGGCCGCCATGTGCTTTGCGTAGATTGCCGCTGGACACTTGTGTAGTTCGCTGCCCTGCGACCTGTGTGCATGGCCACCTTGCGGCTGGTGAACATTGCCACCGTGTAGCTCTGTTTGCCGTCTGGAACATGTCTGACCCGGCTGGATGTTGGATGTCGCTCGTGTCGGCCCTGTTATGGCCTGCGAGGTGGCTAGTGTTTTCTGCGCATAGGATCCATAGGAGGTAGCTCTAATTGAGCCCCAGGCTTGGCCTATGCTATGGTGACCTGCTGCCACTCCATACACAGCTCGTCTTTCACCCCTCCCCCCCCCCCCCCCCAACACAAGCCCACCTCCTGCCTGCCCAATAAACCTCAGTGCATCTTGGCTTGCTGAGACCTGTGGTACCTTACATGCTGGAAAAAGTACTTTTGCACAAGGATTCTCTGGACACATAGCTCCCCATGTCTGCTTTGCACCAGGTTGAGCCTGTCCTGTCCAGAGCCGCATACTATGTGCGCTCTCACCACAATACAAGATTTACGTCCAGTTAGAGAATATCTTGTCTTACGAACAGTCTTGTTCTGTCTAAGTATAGTGGTCATTCAGTTTTTTCTATGCTCTGACAGAGAGCCTGGGGGCTGTAGATCTGTTTACTGGCACCCCTCTGGTCAGCTCTATAAGAAGCTGAACCTCTATGGGTCCCATCCCCCTCGATGCGGTCACAGGACCAAACGGCATGTAGTTCATCTTAGAAAGACTGGACTGCTAGTCCAGTCAGCCATTTCCATGCGGACGTGGGTCACTCATCACTTCTTTGATGGAATTGCCTGCTAACCCTGGTTTGGTAGGAGAATGGGCCACAAATCTTCCACTATTGTGGATAGCCGAACTGGTTTGCCATAAGGCGTACTCTGTCAAGTCAGAGCAGCCTCCTACTACCCTCCTAGAGCGTTCTCAAGGGATCCTTCCTTTGCAGGTTGATGCGTAGGGTTCTGGTCCAACAGTGGAGCTTGTCTGACCAATGATCTGCTACATCAAAAAGTTGGGATGTCATGCATCATCT
This sequence comes from Eleutherodactylus coqui, assembly GCF_035609145.1. Classification (NCBI taxonomy): domain Eukaryota; kingdom Metazoa; phylum Chordata; class Amphibia; order Anura; family Eleutherodactylidae; genus Eleutherodactylus; species Eleutherodactylus coqui. The sequence continues at coordinate 49,422,531 of NC_089840.1, forward strand.
AGTTTTCCATTTGGCAAAAATCAATTCGCTCTCTATGGCTGTTGCTCCTCCTTTCAAATGGGTGAATTGCGTCAGCAGAGCATTTGCTGGAGTACCTAAGCAATTGCGCCATGACAAGCTTGTTTCTATTCTTTCTCGGGACAAATCGTATAGGGAAGTTAGCAGCTAAGCTTCCCACATATGGCGGATTCTCAACTTGGTTGTCACAGACATCCATGGCCTCAATCCCTGGAGTTACAGTACTTAGGGTAACATCCCGGAATGCAAATTACGTGATTCAAGGAATACTTAAGAGACTTTGTCTTGATGGGCGCAGTTTCTCTGCAACAACTATGGCTGAGAGCTGCTGGTGGTAAGAGTTTTTCTTATCACATGTCTGATTCAGTTTTTGGACTACGCCTCACAGGACACTGTCCGGGAAACAAAGGGGTTGTCCCGCGGCAGCAAGTGGGTCTATACACTTCTGTATGGCCATATTAATGCACTTTGTAATATACATTGTGCATTAATTATGAGCCATACAGAAGTTATAAAAAGTTTTATACTTACCTGCTCCGTTGCTAGCGTCCTCGTCTCCATGGTGCCGACTAATTTTCGCCCTCCGATGGCCAAATTAGCCGCGCTTGCGCAGTCCAGGTCTTCTCCTGTTCTCTATGGGGCTCCGTGTAGCTCCGTGTAGCTCCGCCCCGTCACGTGCCGATTCCAGCCAATCAGGAGGCTGGAATCGGCAGTGGACCGCACAGAAGAGCTGCGGTCCACGGAGGCAGAGGATCCCGGCGGCCATCTTCACAGGTAAGTATAGAAGTCACCGGAGCGCGGGGATTAAGGTAAGCGCTCCGGTGAGCTTTCTGTACGTCCCTGCATCGGGGTTGTCTCGCGCCGAACGGGGGGGGGGTTGAAAAAAAAAAAAACCCGTTTCGGCGCGGGACAAGCTTGCTGCAATCCTCCTGCGCTATTCCCTCCTGCGATATTGCTTGCAGGAGTCCGTGAATACTGCTTTCAATTCTTAGCGCTTATCTCTACTTACAGTTGATGGTTCCTCAAGGGGACCAGCGCGATTCACGTGCTTGTGTGATCTCTCTGTAATGCCAAATTGTCATGTGCCTAGTTAGAATCATGCAGTTGCACTGGCATCTTGGTAAAGGGCTAACCCTACTTGCATACCACAGAGAGTCGCTGTTGCCAAGGCTAGACTTCTTCAAACACCAGTAGGCTTCACGCAGAAGGTGGATGCTCTGACCATCTGAGAGCGAGAGTACTAATGGTGTTTTTGAGGCTTGTGTCTCAATCGCCCATTCTCTCTGGTGACGATAGCTCCAACGCATTGTCTGGGATGCTTCCTCCTAATCCTTCAACAGTGGTACTGCTGATTACAACAGCCTGTGTGGCTGGGATAGGCTGACGAATCTCTTGGCACAAATCCCGTAGACCTGAAAGCTAACACGTCAACTGATGTTGCATGTGAGGGTTGCCGGGATGCGCAGCATCATGGCCATGCATTGCTTCCACTATCTTGCCTTGGGCCGGAGATCAGTTCCGGCATTCTAGGTATCCCACATTCTGGCGGTAGTCAGCTAGATATTCAACTTCTTAAAAGACAGTCACCATGGGGAAACGAGAATCTCTCCCCACAGGCCTTCCAACAATGGTCGACATCGAACTCTGTTGTGGAGCACACCACTTTTTTGCCATCTGTTTTCAATTACGTTTCTTCTTCAAGGCAGGACTGTGAAGGTGGTGTTGCAGTCTGTTCTTTTGTGGAGCTTGCTGTTCCACCAGGTCAACAGCTAGAAGGGCCCTCCTTGTGAAAGGGAAGAAAAAATAAAAGGGGAAAAAGGAGGGACAATGTTGGCTTTGTGGAACACAACAGGTCCGTTATACAGACAATTGGGTTTTGCAGTGCACCCCCAGCTTGCTGAGGATTCAGCTCCATTGCCGCTAACACTTTCCCAAACACTCTTTCGTACTGAATGTGTTACAGCCGAGTTTTTCTCTAGCCCTGACATCACACCCAGCTCGTCCTGGCGAGGAGCATGGCATTTTAATTGTTTTCTCCCTTTTGAGCAGGCGGCTCTATCAGGTGGAGTTTTATTTGGCCGTTTTTTTGTTTTCAGGAGAAGCTCGTTATACGTCCTGTTCCATATTGCCTAACTGCATGTGGTATCAGGATCCACGTCAATGAAGGCTTAGGTTTGCAATTTTATCTAGAGCAGCTCATCCCAAGGAACGCTCCAGTCACAAACAGACTCTGTCGGACTTTGCAGGTTTACTTCTTCAGTCGCCCTAGTTCTCTGCTGGTACTACTGACAACCCAAGCCATGTCCTTGGGTTTCCGAAGTGGGCTCCTCGCACTGACTTCTCTTTGCAGCAGTACAGGATTACCGTCTCAGGTATATCATATCTTCAGGCCATGTTACGGCGCATGTTACTCAGAGCTCCCTACCGGTGGGTAGATGGGACCGGTAGTCGCAGTTGAAGTGCTGATTATGCTTTTTACATATGTGGCTTCTTATATTTTCCCCACCCCCGAGGGACTATTTTAGAATGTCCCAAAGTCTTGCTGTGTCCACCAATGATATAGACGAGAAAATAAGATTTTTGTAAGAACTTACCATAAAATATCTTTCTTGTCCTAGTCATTGGGGGACAGCACCCACCCAGTCTGTTATCAGGACTGTAACATATAATCTTTTTGGTTGGAGTACAGTTGCACACGGTGCTATTTATTAACTACTGTTGTATCCTACATAGTTGCTCCTACTGCTTGCATACAAACTGAGCTAGCTTGGTGCTTGCAGGAGGGGTATAGCTAGTAGGAGGAGTCAACACTTTTTTGCTTAGTGTCGCCTCCTAGTGGCAGAAGCTATACCCACAGTCAAAGCTGTGTGCCCCAATAAACGTGACGAGCAAGGGATTTTACGGTAAGTTCTTGCTTTTTCACAGCAGTTTTGACATGGAATCTGTGCCATCCTACATCAAATCTGCATCTGAAGTCTCTCATTACTTTTAATGGGAATCTGCATTGTAGTGTTTATGGCACAGATTGTTTTCTGCACGTGCACTTTAAATCCCTGTGTGCAACAAAACGTGTCGGTTCTTAATACGGATTCTGCATCAGAAAATCACATGCGGATTTTCCTCATTAACTGTTCTAAATCCGCAGGCAGATCCACAACTACATCAAATGAAAATCCGTGTCAGAAATCTGCAGCAACCATGTGGATTTCTGGTGTGTATTTTCACTGAAAGGGCCGAGGGCCAGCCATGGAGCGGCAAGTTACAGATGGAAGGTCGCCAGCAGCCATGGAAAGAAGTTGCACAGAGGGGCCCCAAACTGAATTTTTGCACCAGGGTCCGTGAGTCTTTCGCTACACCCATGGGCTTTGAGTAGGGCCACAGAGTGGCAGGGTCACAGTACAGCCTGAGATGCTGCTTCACTCGATTTCAAATTGGTTTCAAATGTCTATACAATTTAGCTGGTAAACGGTGGCTTTACCTGCAAAACTGCGCAGCCAAAAATAGTCAGTTTACAAACTGTGCCAACATGTCTTATCCTCAGATGTCCAGATCCAGACTCTACAACATAGGAACAAAAAATATATTAAACCTATATTACATTGATTTGTTAAACTTTGGGGGCAAACTTTGTCCTTGCCCCGGGTCAAGGAAGACCTGGCTACACCTCTGCCAAAAGAGTATCATTGACAGTCTAATGTATATGGTTCAGATAAACCATCCAGCCCTTTATTTTCTGGGTCATAAGTGGCAACAAAAGTGCATTATGTGGCTAGCTTTAGAGGAGAGAAAAATGGTGTCATATCCATAACCCTGATGCTGACGGCAACTTTTTTTTTTAGGAATTAATCCTAAGGTAAACTGTACGGCAACCAGCAAGGAAGGCAGCGCTGATCTGATGTGTAAGATCTCATCTCATATGGATGTTGTACAAGTCACCTGGCAAAAGAGAAAAGGAAATTCTTATGAGACTTTGGTAGCTCATAGTAAAAAGTCCGGGGTTAAGATTTCCAATTCATATGAAAACCGCCTCTCAGTCCTACAAACCGAAGACCTGGGGACATCGCACATCGCTCTTTCACAACTGGAGAAAGAGGATGACGTCTGCTTTACCGCTATTTTCAATGTATATCCTAATGGAGCGCTTAAAGGGGAAATCTGCTTGTCAAAACTTCGTAAGTACAAAACACAAAAAAAAAAATATAAGAAGAAAAATTAAAAAAAATAAAGGAAATTTCAGATTCACTTAACTTTTTTTTTTTAGAAACATTGTAGAGTACCCAGACCTTTTAAATGATGCATTAGTTGTTCTTTCTTTTCCTTTTTTTTTTTTAGCTATGTTGATTTAGTTTTACACATTGCTTTTAGTTCTTACTTTCAGGATGGTAGCTCAGAAAACAATCTAAATTAGAGCAGTTCCCTTTCAGTCCTCCTTTTTCAAACTATTCCCTCCCTCCTTCTGTGGGATCACTGTCTTGTAACAGTAATCCTAACTATTGAATTCAATAGCAGCTGTGCTTGTAGAACCAAACCGGGCCACTGCAATACATACAGCGCTATCTGCTGCCAGTGGGCTTGTCATTTAGCTGATGGAACCCAAGAGGTGGAGCTCCAGCCCATCAACTATTGATGATCTATTCTGAATTATGGGCATCGATAGTAAAAGTCAGGACAACTCCTTTAAGGAGGTTTTTACGCAGCCGGATGATTGGTTAAGGACATTCATAGGAACATTTATTTGCCTAACTGGCCTGTGTGAAGCGGTTCCTGGTTAACCAGCAAACAAGGTAATGCTCATTCATTGGCTGATCATATCTTCTGTGCAGCCAATGAATGAACGAGGGAACAGGAAATGTGTTGCCGACTACGGTGGAAAACGCTCATAGGTAGGATTGTTTCGTCCTCCATACATTCTGTGTGAAGGCCAAGTAAGCAAGAGCCAATCTCATGGATCACCAATCACTATCGGGATGTTATCCGACAGTGTAAAAGGACCCTAAGGTAGGCCATACATTTTGGATAACGCTTAGCCAAACATTTGATCAGGTATGACTTATTTTGCCTGATATTTGCATATCAGTGATAGTTATAAGAAGTTCCATACTGGAGGTTGATTCACAAGAGGTGATACTAAATATTACAGCTAGGGAAACAGATGGCAGATCTTTTGGTTTTTCTCGATTAATTGTTACAAAGTCATTTCTTCTAGTTTTTTTATAGATAAATGTGTATTGCATGTAATGAACTCCATGTGGCTTACTTTTTTTCAATTAGGTGGAGTCAGAGAAGTCATCTGTAAGAGTCCGGCAAGCTTCAATCTAACCTTAGACCCTCCACAGATAAAAACACGACATTTAGAACCAAATGGAACCACCATTCAGATAGGTAGATGGCTGAACAATACCATATCTCCAGTGTGCAAATTCCAACTACAAAAGATGAGAAGAGAGAAGAGAAATGTTCAAGGTGAGAGTCGAGTGTTCCAGAGGAATGCATTTTTGCATGTGATGTCTATTTTCCAGACCAGATTTAAAGAGAAATGCAGCCAAAAAATGATCATGTGACACGTCATGGGTACGTGTAAAAAGATCACACAGTTCATGGGGCCAGCAGCTCTTTTTAAAATGAAGACCTACTACCATAGAGCCATAGAGCACCTAATCCCCTTTAGTTCCATTAAAAGCGTTAAAGCAATGAGTAGCAAAGGTAAAATACGCATAACAGAGGAGCTAACCTCTATAGGTGGCTATGTCTGTTAAAGTAGGAAAATAGGTGTAATCGGGAGGGCCAGTGTTGGGTTGGATGGTCCTCAGTGTAGCCCCTTCTAATGATGCCTCCTTCCCTACTGGGGTACTAGTATAATGAAGCAGTATGAAAAAGCATATTGTATGGTGCCTAAATAACACTGAAATAAGGTGCCCAAATAACACCAGTAACACTACCTAATTCATTAACTAGGGAATGTTGTTGATGTCTGTTGCCCTTTCTTGCTTAGTTTGGACACCAAGTGTAGAATTAGGGTTGTAAGTTCATGTACCCAGGCTACCATGGCCAATGGTACCCCTTTCAGCAGTTGCAAGTAGCTAGCCATGGTGATCATGATATCAACTATGGTTATGTGGAGCATTTGTAGGTCATTGCAGGGGGCAACTAAGGAGATTGCCCATGTAGCCCTGATCTCAAGATGGTTTAGTTAGTGGCCATTTAGGAAACTGTTGTATGTCTCTGAACACCTTAGCATCATGGAGGAGTCAGAAGTTATGGAACAAGTCCTTCAGTGGAAATGCATAGCAGATACAAAAAATTGTTATATATTACCCATAATATATGCTGTCCTTTTACCTTCCTAGAAGCATCAATTATATCTCTCCCTCCCTCTTCTGTACTTAAGGTGGCCATACATATAAGCTATTGACAGACACTGTTGTTGGCACTTTATCTCAATGTGACATTAAATGACTGGGCATATTGAAATTCAACATGTTTGATTATTCTCTCCCCAAGAACATATGAAGATTAAAATCTGAAATTGTGATCCCAAAATCGTGATACTTGAAGCTTAGAGGAGTTTCTGGGTTTTTTTTAGAATGTTTTCTATTGATGATTTATCCTCAAGAATTTAATGGGAGCCGTGCCTGTAGTACCAGACCGAGCTGTTGCAGTGTTAAGAGTGATGTCTGCTTCCAGCACTATCCACAATGACAACAAGCCCAAAAATCAGCTTGCGGTGGGTGGGCCAGAATGCGGAGGGGTTTGTGGTGATGGTGGTGGTGGCTCAGCGGTTCAACTTGCAAATGGCAGCGACCAACAGACTATAAATTTTAATGGCATAAATTTTGCTTAAAACACAATTTGGCTACCCGCATGAAGAGGGTATAGTGAAAATAAATTGGGGATGTTGGGGGTTGTAGTCCCCTCCCCTGGAGGGTGGTGTAGTATTCAGTGCAGATGGTATTAGGTGACAAGCTGCTTCAGGAGTCAGGTTAACAGTTGAACTATAAAACTCATTTATTTGCAGACTTCATTAAATGGTTGCAGGCATACACTTCTATAATGGGTTCTCTCGTACAATTACAGGCAAACACTACCGAGTTTCCCCAAAAATAAGGCACTGTTTTATATTAATTTTTGCCCCCCAAAGAGGCACTATGTCTTATTTTCCGGGGGGAACTTATACTCACCTGGTCTGCGGTGTCTGGGTCCCTGGCGCTGCTAATCACCGGCGGCGATGCGGCAGGCTGCAGTGTCCTCAGCGTTCACACAGAACTCTCTCCTTCTGGTGACAGGGCTTTGAACAGCCCGCCTCCAGCAAGTGAGTGCTGTGATTGGCTTACGAGTACCGTGACTCAGCCAATCAGAGCTGGCGCTCGATGAGCCAATCACAGCCATTCAGTGATGTCATTCACTGAATGGCTGTGAATGATCGAGCGCCGACTCTGATTGGCTGGTGCTCGATCCAGTGACGGCACTCGCTTGCTGGAGGCGGAGTATTCAAAGCCCCATCACCAAAAGGAGAGTTCTGTGTCAGTGCAGAGGACACGGCAGCCTGTCGTAGCCATGGGGACCAGCGCGAGAGGCTCAAACGCCGCCAGCTAGGTGAGTATTGATGGTGTTTTTTTTTTTATTTTCTAGGGCTTATTTTCGGGGGAGGACTTATATTTCAAGGTCCCTCGAAAATAGGGGTAGGGCTTATTATCAGGGTGGGGCTTATTTTCAGGGGAAGGCTGTATATCTGAAATTCTTTTGCTATATCTTACTTCTATCAATCCAATTCTATACTCTTTCTAGTCTTTTTCTTGGTACTACAATCTTTCCTTGCACTTACTGCACCTCTCTTTCTCACTGCACTTCTCCTCTCCCTCCTGCACTTACTTGATTCTTCTTCTTTCCTGGTTTTCCACACACTTGTCTTGCTGACATAATTCTCCTCAAGCAACCCGAGTGGGGAGCTACTCCGCCAATCACAGGGCTCCTCTGTCACCTCACTGCCTGCTTGCCAATCCCATCACTGCTACCATATGGAAAAGGGGCCAATGGGAATAGAACAGCTGACAGCCAAAGAGGAAACAAGGGGGTTTTAAGGCAAATTATGCTTGACTGTTCTAACATTAAATAAACATTTAAAGGTACATACACCACTTGAAAGATTTCCACATAGACCTTATGTACTCTCCAACTCTGGGACACTACAAACTGATCAGTGGGGATCCCGAGTGTCAGACCCCCGCTGATAAATAAATAAATCTGTTCCCACTCCACCCATGCAGCATATGCCACCTGAAGACTGCAGGATTAATGCCAGGTCTAAAAGAAAGCCTCAGCCTGTGTGTGGGGACCAACAAGGAGTAAAGCACATCCAAAGTGGACCCCATGGTTTGGGTAAAGTACAAGCACTATTGTAAGGAGACATAGGCCAGTGATCATACAAGAGAGAAACAGGGACCTCCCAAATTAAGTCACTATGATTAGACTGTTAGCAGCAATATACCAAGGAGCTCCCTGGGCTTGCAGGGAGATACATGTGTTGGATTTTACAAGTACTGTGATTATTGTGGCTGCTGTGGTAAAGATTTTCTGTAACCTGTTGCCAAACATTTAGTAAACTTCTGTTTTCTGTTTGCACAAGTCCCCTGTCTCTGACTTGCTTGTCCTGCACTGAACATCTAAAACCATAATACTCGCCAGGGTGTCTGGATGCTGCAGAAAACTGCTTCATGAACAGGAACAACAATCACCATCATTTTATTTGTAGTATAGCCGGGTGGAATCAGAGTACATAGCCACCATGATGTTACCAAAACTGATCCCCATTCCCCTTGTTCACTACACCTGTACCTGCTTGGCCTGTACAGAAGCATTTGTGTTTAGACTATATTGTACAAACCAAACAAGACTGTTTTCTTTACATCAGTCAATCAGAGACAGACTTGGGAGGCATCATGGCTAGTACTTGTCTGAGGCACTTTTTAGGGCTATGAGGCTGCCATTTATGGGGGAAGCAATGATGCCATTTATAGTGGTAAATGAAGCTCTCACAGCTATTTGGATGTTGTAACTGACACTGTTAAGGGGACACTTTGACAGGCCCTAATATTGCAGCTATATGATGGTCATGGGGATGTTCTGGAAGCTCCTAAACATTTTCTGTGGTTGGCCAAGTTTTGTGTATGATCTATCACTCTTGTCATAGGGAATGAGGTGAATTTAACCTATTTTTGATTTCAGAATTTTGAAAATCCTGTCATTATTCCACAAGGAACAAGCTTGTGGGTATAATTAAGGTGACCAAATTTTCCCAGGGTCCAAGCGGGACAGAAGGGTGTGGTCAAGGGTGGGGCTTATCACAATGTATGATTTTACCTTTGTCGTTATAAAAAGTACAGCGCCGGTTCAAAAAAAGACAGGAAGCAAATTCTGCAGTATTTCTGCATCAAAAAAACCTGTTAAAATACGTATGATTGGCGCGGATTTTGACTGGAAATCAGCCGCGTATCCGCAGCTGATTTCATACTATGCAGTGCTCCCCCTCACCTCCTCCGAAGGCTTCCCGCTGTCAGCGCTCCCGGTTTCTGGTTCCCAGAGGCTTGTAGTCGCCTCATCTGACCAGCATCACCTGACCAGGGGCGCCGCACCTGACCAGGATGTAGGGAACTGGACTCTGCGGAGCGCTGACAGCGGAAAGCCTTCATGGGAGGTGAGGAGAACGCTACATAGTATGAAATCAGCTGCGGGTACGCAGCTCATTTCCAGTCATAATCTGCACCAATGGTACAGATTTTTACAGTTTTTTTAGATGCAGAATTTGCTGCGGAAATTTCCGCTGTGTGCATTCCGCCATATGTAAACATCTCCTAAGTCAGCTTGAGGTATGCTGCCACGTGCAGAGTGGCCTCAGTAGTAATAGTGACCCCTATATTGGCCCCAGTAGTAATAGTGACCCCCACAGTGGCCTCAGTAGTAATAGTGCCCCCTATACCAGCCCCAGCAAGAATAGTAAAGAATAGTAACCCCCACAGTAGCCCCAGTCATATTTGCGCTCCCCTATACCAGCCCGAGCAATAATAATGATCCCCCACAGTAGCCCCAGCAATAATAGTGAACCCCCCACAGTAGCCCTAGCAGTAATAGTGACCCCCTATACCAGTCCCAGCAGTAATAGTGACCCCAATAGTAGCCACAGCAATAATAGTAGCCCCAGTAGTAGTAGTGACCCCCACCACACAACAGTAGCCCAAGTAGTAATAGTGACCCCCCCACAGTAGCCCCAGCAATAATAGTGACCCCTCACAGTAGCCCCAGTAGTAATAGTGTCACCTAAGACCCATATACTTACCTTTTCCTAGTCTTCACAGCGCCGCTGAACCTCTCAGCTCTGCCGATGGAAGTTTGTACACCCACAAGAGGGCCTCCTCCCCTCTCTTGTGGAACCAAAGAGGAGAGGTGAGGGGACGAAGATCCGGCCCATGACACTGCAAAGTAATTTCCAGACGGGAAGCTGCGGCACCCCGGCTGGTAATCACTATAATGGTGATCTGAGTGGGACAAATGTTCCGAAAGTGGGACAAATGGCTGTCCCGCTGGGGTCCCAGGGGAAAGCGGGAAACAGGGTCTCAAAGCGCGACTGTCCCGACTAAATTGGGACGGCTTGTCAACCTAATGTAAGGCAAGGTTCACAAGGGGCAAAATCTGCTTTAGAGTATGTGTTGCAGATTTTTACATGGAATTTGGTGTAGAATTCCTCAATTGAAGTGGTGGGCTCCACAGCACAAATCTGCCACTAAACTAGACATGTTGCAAATTTAAATTTCACACCGTGGGTCCATTATTGCAGCTCATTTTTTTTCGCAGTGTGGGGAAGAGATTTTGAAAATGTCATCCATATTGCTGCTACTGTAAATGCGGCAGATTTCCTATGCGGAGGGTCTGGATTGAAAATCCAAGTCAAATCCGCCCCAAATGATAGCCAAATTCTTCTGGTTTTACAAAAATAGCAAGCCTATTTAAAAAAAGTACACTTATTCCATTTTTGCTTTCTTTTTGACTTGTTGTAGATGGGGAAGAAGTATTTACTATTGAGTGTAACACTTCTGGAACCCAAATACCTACCATAACCTGGAATAATGAAGGACAACCCATCAGTAGAGAAGAGAAGGTGAACAAAACTGGTGATCTTATCACAGTCACAAGCACCCTGCTCCTCTCAATGCCATCAATGCTCGAACACGAGGAAATAAGCTGTAGTATATCATTCAACAAAGGTCGGTATCTGAAATCATGCCTGTATGCAATGGATAAGGAATCTGAACAAAGCATTCAAATGAGAATAAACTACTGTATGCAAAGGTTTGGGCGCCCTCGTAGAATTACATGCATGGGCGTAACTATAGGGGATGCAGGGGATGCGGTTGCACCCGGGCCCAGGACCCTTAGGGGGCCCATAAGGCCTCTCTTCTCCATATAGGGAGCCCAGTAGTATGAGTAAAGCATTATAGTTGGGGGCCCTGTTACAGATTTTGCATCGGGACCCAGGAGCTTCAAGTTACGCCTCTGATTACATGTATAATACTTTAAAGTGACGAGCAGCTAACACAACATGTGCACCGAACAGGATGCATCCTTGAAATGGTTAATGTATGACATATCTGCTCAATTTAGCCAACTATAAAAGGAACAGAAAATATCATATCTGCAAAAATGTTGGCTCCTTTTAATAAGTGCTTACTCTGTTTCACAGAAATGAAAAACTCCATATGTTTCCTGGTGTCAGTCAGTAATGGGCAATTTCAACTTTCTCACGATCATGACAGTGACAGATTCCGAGCAAATAATCTCACAAAATGGTTATATTTCACATTGCATCATTTTTGGCCAAAAGTTCACCATAAAAAATATTTGCCAACCTACAATTTATTGGCCATTGTAAAGGACATTTTTCTTTTTTTATTCCTTCTATCCAATGTATTTCACCATACTAGTGGAATTGGCTAAGGGTCGACCAATATGGTATTCATCTGCCAGCAACTAAAAAGGCCCCAGGCTGTCTGACATGGCTTGTTGCCCGTAACAGGATCATGGCACGGTTGCCACAATGTGTAGACGGACTGGCTGCACTGTTCCAGTCTGTCCAACAGTTTGATGTTTATGTTTTTGTGGTTTGTTATTTCTTTAGGTGTTACTTTGGTTGTTTGTTTGTTTGTTTGTTTTCTCTCAGCTTTTCCCAAAAGGTCCGCAAGTCAAATCTGCATGTTTTAATCCATTTGCGAACGCCCATGCTTCTCTATGGGCAGCTTGACTTGCGGATCTCCTGCATGGATACCACGCGCGGATTCCGCAAATCAAATTTGCCCATGAACATTGGGCCTTTGTGGAGAGAGGACATTTTTGTGGTGGTAAGAGTTCTTCTGTAAAGCTAAGTAACATAGTATGTAAGGCTGAATGAAGACAATGTCCATCTAGTCCAGCCTGTTTAACCTCCTTGTGCTTTTGTAGTAGTGCTTTTGTTTATTCTTTAGTGTTTTCCTTCTTTTAGTTGTTAGAGTTAGTGGCTGAGGCACGAGACGTAGGGCTGCCTTTATCAAGGCGATAACCTCGCTTTTAGGCAGGGCGGTTCTTGACATAGTAGTCAGGCTGAGGTTGTTCCTTCTTCCTTTTGTTTAGATTATATAATATTTTACTCCTTTTCACCGTCTTCATCCTGTGTGAATACAACCTTACATTCATCCTGGGCGTGGTGCATCTTATGCTCAAGGCGAATGTGACACTGGCATTAGATATGCCCATAAAGTTCCAGTAATGATCAGTATTGTAGACTATGAAGGATATTTCAAAACTTTAAAGGGGTTGTCCGACATAAATTTTTTATTGCAAAATCAGCTTCCCTATACTTAAAAATAACAAACAATACTCACCTCTCATGACTTCCCGCATGTCCCTCACCAACAGCTCCTGGTCTCTGCTGTATTGCTGTGTTTATAGGCTGTAGCAACCTGTGTACAGGTTTTCACAGGCTGCTGCAGCCAGTCACAGTGCTGGCCTCTGATTGGCTGCAGCAACTTGTGACATCCCATACACATGCTGCTGCAATCTGTAAACAATACGTTACAGCGGAGACCCAGAGCTGTGGGCAAGAGACGTGCAGGGAGCCATGAGAGGTGAGCTTATTTTCCAGCACAGGGAAGCTGAATTTACAGTAAAAACTTGCCGGACACCCCCTTCTTAAGTCCTTTATTCATGAAGCATATCATTGTTCAATTTGGCTTGTAAGAAGTGTAAGTTGAAATTTTTGGACCCCAATGCAACATCTGCAACAGGCCCCCACCTGCCATGTGCCATTTATAATATTGGGGTATTTAGGCCCCCTCAGGTACTAGCTGGTAGGTGGGACTGCTACCTCTGCACATCCATTAGCTATGCTTCTAACCCACTAGAGAAGGTACATTGAACTTTAACACCAGCTAAACCTTCTTTTTAAGTTTTATCAAAACTTGCTTTGAACCCACTGTGTGACTATATTACCAATGAGCAGACCTTGATCTAAAGCTGACCCTACACTAGCGATATCCATCGATAGTAGCATAGTATGTTAGGCTGAAAGAAGGCAATATAAATCTAGTTCAGCCTTGTTCCACCCCCCTTCTTGATCCAGAGGAAAACAAAAAAGAAAAATGAGGTAGAAGCCAATTTAGCACATTTTGGGGGGAAAAATACCTCTGGATCAACGTTTGAGTTCTTACCTGACTCCAAGACCCACATCAACAACCCCGCTAGTTATTTAGTGTCTATATCTTGTAATCTCATGGCGCTCTAAAAAGACATGCAGTCCCCTCTTAAACTCCTCTAACTATTTTGCCAATACCACGTCCTCAGGCAGAGTTCCACAGTCTCACTGCTTTTACAGTAAAGAACCCCCTTCTGTTTGGTGATGAAACCTTCTTTCCTCTAGGCGTAGAGGATGCCCTCTTGTTACCGTCGCAGTCCTGGTTATAAAATAGTTCAGTCTGATGTTCATTTGTTCTGACTGAGACAAAGATGTATCTGCTCTTTTGTAGAGGTTTTCCAAAATTCTGGAAAAAAAGTGCTCCAAGGTAGGCAAAATCATAAAAATATAAAATAAGTATTACGCCCTTTTTCATTGTGACTCCCCAGTCCAGTGCCGCCAACCCAGTCCCTTCTGCTCTGGTTCCCGCTGATACAGTATTCAATGGTGACATGTTCATCGCTCACATGACTGCTGCAGCCAATCACTAGACACAGTGGTCATATGTGCATGAACAGCATGTGACTGCTAAGTCTAGCAATTGGCTGTAGTGACACATGAGCAATGAAGGCTTCTTTTATCAATGGGGACTAGAGTATAAAGGACCTGGTTGGCATCACTAGACTGAAGGCATGATGAAAGGAAGAGGGATGATCTCTTTTTCTTTTTATGCAATTAGCTCTCCTGGGGCCCTTTTTTCTAAATGATGGAAACCACCTTCAAATTTAACAAGATCAGCCATGTTTTAAAGGGAATGTCAACCCTAACTTATTTTAATCTACTCATTAAATCTAATTATTGAATGTCCCTATAATCGTCGGAGCTGTGTTTTCCTGATAGCACCAAATCCCCTGTATAGACATAGATTTGAAAGATATAAAACTGAGAATAGTCAACTAAACAAACTACAATATCTCCCCAATTGCTCGATTTATATGTAAATATGGTTGACTATACATAATTATGTATTTATGGAGAGGAGGATGAACTGCTGCCAGACATTTCCGATGCCGGTTATCTCCAAGTTGCAAAGGATTGAGTGGAAGAAAATGTGCAAACTAGACTTTCTGTTAACTCGGCCCTATTGGTTCCATGACAAATGCACTACACATCCTTACAAGATGTTACATATCCGTGTCACTTATAATAATGTCTCTCTTTCCTTTATTGTAGATAAAGAGGTTAAGAGTGTACAAGAAGAAGGTAAGTGGGGAGATTGGTAAGAATTGTATATCACCTCCAGGTTATTACAGATGCCATGATGTGCCATACATGAGTCATATCAGTTCACTAGAAGAGATTCTGCAGCGCGTGGTCCACATCTGCCTTGCGCTCCATTCATTTTCTGTTCCAGGTGGCCTAATGAAGACATATAGCCAGTTATCCAGCTTTCCACTGGAGGCTTTTGGCACAAAGAGAGGTGTCTTTTAGAGCTAGTTACCCCACCAATAAGGTTTGCCTAGACGTGGCGGATGGGCCCACATGCTTTGATTAAAATATGTGATAAGAACCTTGCATTTCTATATGGTTAGAATAAACACTTGTGCAATTTTATTCAGATATTAAATGCGTCATCTGGTTACCAGACAACCCTGCTTCAATAGAGCTGGCTGCAATAAAATAGTAAACTAAGATATACTTACCCCTCCACAGCCGCTGTAATCCAGTGTTGCAGCCCCGCTGTGGTCCTAGTGACTATTGTGACAGATAATGTCAAAGGAAATCTGGTGACTGCTTCAGCCAATGAGAGGCTGCAGTGCCACCACTCATTCTCCTTGCATTAGTACTCACAACATGATGCAAGGAGTTTGGGAACGTGACGCTGCGGTGTCTCATTGGCTGCAGCAGCCTCCTGCTTTCCTGTGGCATCATTAGCCACAACAGTCACCGAGACCACAGCGGAGCTGCAGCGCTGGATCATGGAGTCCATGGAAGAGTAAGTGTTATGTGTGCTGCTGGGATCTGTAGTTCTAAGCTTTCTAGCAGCACAGCTCCACAGGTAGTTGTGGGTTAATTGAGCTGGCTGGGCATGGTATTCTCCAGCAGCCAATCCCCTTTAGCCTTCAGCACATATAAACTCAGCTCTTGTTAGTCTGAGGCTGGTCTCCTACTGTTTGGATGTATCTAGCTTGTTCCCACTCAGATCTGTGTTTGCATGTAGGTCTGTTGTCTTTATGCTTCCCCAACATGGTTTGGACACCTGTAGTCCTGGTCTGCAGCACATGCAGCTCCCCTTTTCCTTCCCCCTTTACAGGTGCGGCCTCCAAATGTCTTATGTCTTGCTCTGTGTGTCAGTCGGTGGATCCCAGACAGAGTTCCCTATGTCAGCTCGGTGGCTGACTGTCTATTCCCCCTGTATGAGGACACATAGACTTGCTGTGAGTTTCATCTGTGTGACGTGTGTGCTGGTTCATGTCGGTTTGTATGTTTATTTTCTGTCAGTTTTCTGTCAGCTTGCTGTGTGACCTGTTATCTGTGTCCTGTCCTGTTGCAGCTTTTAGTGTGAACTGTGTCCGGTTCTGATGGACTCCTGGTTAGTGTAGGTACTAGCAGTATAACCAGGAGCCGTGAAGTGGCCTGCTAGCTTCCATGTTTTGTACAAAATATCAACTAATACCTGGTATTTATATTCAGCTTATCATCTGTTACTAGTGGTTGCATTTTGGCTGCTGTATGCTGTGTTCTCTGCTCTGCTCATCTTGTTGTCCTGTCCCTGTTATGTGGCATGTGTATGTCTCCTGTTCTGGTGTGTGGTTCCTAGGATCAGCTAGGGCCCAGTTCCGAAGACCGTTGGGCCGCCCTTTTATTAGGGCGATGTCCCCGCTTAGGTAGGACCATGTCATCCTCCCCGGTAGCACAGGGCAAGTGTTTCTGAAACAGTTGTGCATCCATTCTTTCTCATTTGGTCACGATCGTCTGAGCCCCGTGCTTAGTTTGCCCATGCGATTGTAACAGTAAGTATATATCAGTTTATTTTAATGCAGCCAGCTCTATTGAAGCGGAGTTATTTGGAAATCAAACAAACCTTATGGCGGCTTCACACGGGCGTATTTGCACATGTATTTGCGTGCATAACATGCAGAGAATAGAACCCATTGATTTCAATGGGTTTGCTTGCATTTCCTTTTTTTTGCGCACCCATTTCGCGCACATAGAAAAAAATTCAGCATGCTCTATTTGTGTACCCAAATGCCCCCATAGAGGTCTGACAAGAAGATGCCCAGCACAATTCCACAAGATAAAGATCATATCTGGAACTCATTAGACTAAATAACCATTTAAATTGGGGTTCGGTTGTGTTCCGTGAGCAAAAAAACATGCTGTGTTAGCGCAAAAAGTACAGTAATATGTGCTGATACACGCTCAAAAACACATAGCTTATAGCGCAAATACGATGCTCTGAGTCGCACACAATTGTGCATACGCCGCCCTTGTGGTAATTTGAGTGTTGCTAATATGGAGAACAATAACCGTGATCACACGTGTAAATGGAGCCTCACTTATGCTACAGCGTCTGCACCTGTATACAATATATTTCCTCAGTTCTGTTTGTGTCTGTGATTATAATAATGTGTCTACCTTTTTTTAGATCTCTATCATGAAAAAAATCTAGATCTCGCCTTTGTCAGAAGCATATCGCACTTCGTATTTGGGTTTCTCGTTGTGATTAGCTTTGTTGGCGTATGCTTATTCTTAACAAAGTGAGTAATATCCGTATAGTACATAACACCATGGGCACAACTGTGGGCACATATAAGAGAATCAGGAGGCTCGTGACCGCTGCTGCCCATCACTGCCTCAGAATTGGTGCTTCTAAAGCGAGTGATGGGTTGCAGCGGTTATGAGCCTATACTGGATGTGACCATGTTCATGGGGAAGCCAAAGAGAAGCAATGGGGTATGGAACAGGTGACTTGGTGACTTTGGTTGGGGCAGCTTCAGTGAAGAAGCAGAGTCAGAGGGCAGATTGTTGTCAAACTGGAGTGCGAGTCACAGGCTGAGAAATTGGTGATGTTAAAGGCAGAGCAATTTTTGTTCAAAAAATCATTCAAATGAGCAGAAGGGAACAATACTAATTTGGTTTAAATGCGATTCAACAACTGAACGTCGAACGAAAATCGTCCGTTGTTCATTTTCTGCAGGCATAAAAACCATTGTTGACTCGTTCGCTTATCGTTTGGTTTAAACTACAAATAATTATTCAGTCCCTTTCATTTGCTAATACAGCGCATGTGAAAGACTGAACGATGTTCCTTTGAACGAGCCAAAGATGTATCTGCCTGTCTAAACAGGCTGAACGAAAGCAAACGAGTTAGCCATGACGTCAGTCGCTCATTCAAACGAGAATCAGCTCGTCTAAAAGGACTTTAAAGCCCCATTTAGATGGGACGAATGTCAGGCAAACGATGCCCGGCACTCGTCCCCACACATACACATTCCATAAGCGATGAGCGATGAGTTTAACCATGACAAGGCAGTGTAAATAGCAGCAGTTCAATATTGAACAGCCACTATGTTAACTGAATGGAGAGGGGCAGGGGGAGCGAGAACTGAAATCTGCCCCTCTCCGCTGTGAGTCGGCGATATAAGCTCCCGTGCAAGGAGCGTGTATGTGCGGGGACAAGTGTCGGGCATCGTGTGCCCGACATTCATCCCGTCTAAATGAACCCTTAGAAAGCAGTGGCTAATTCTTGGCGCATATGCTAAATGTATCCATAGGGTCTCATTTACCTGATGTATTCCTAAAGAGTCTCCTTTTGCCACACTTTTGCACTGTTTGTTTTATAGCAAGAAAGAATCTAATTGCCTGAAGAAAGAGGACAAAGCTGAAAAGGGTTCTTTAACGCCACTGAATAGAAAGGAGCCTCATACTTCTGTAAGTTATAACAACATTAGACAATGGTTGTTTTTTCTCTCGTTCTTTGGTTTTATGAGACACAAATATTAAAAAAAAGCGACTAAGAAGAAAACAACTCCCCTCCCCCTCTCCCCTCCCCGGAAAAAAACCAATCTTACCCACATCTACAGCATGACAAATACTTTAGGAAAGTTTGTCTGGCTGGGAGGCAGCTTGCTGCAGCAATCAGCATCTCTTTCTCCACTCTGATCAGCATTGTAGACCGAGCGAGCTAAGCTGAAAATCAGAGGGGAAAAGTCAAATTTTTATTCTGCCAAATTTGTTTATTATTAAATGTCTTGCAGACCAGCAAATAAGTGTTTTTGAAGTACAGAGTATTAATGATGATGCATAGCGCTCAAACACTTGAATTGGATAGATCGTAGATAACCAGGTAAAATGTGTTAAAGGGGTCATGCACTAATGAATAATAATTTACTCTATTAGATCATGCTAAAAAAAACTTTTTTCCCAGTTTTTAAAACATTTACCAATGTCTAGATATTGCTGTTGCTTACTGTACAGCGCCCCCTTGTGTTACATTCTGGTCATGTCCTCCCTATACATGTTATGGTGCCCTTGTGGTTCTTTTTATTCCCTTGTAGAATGTCCACCTATTGTGTTGAGTGCTGGGGGTCACATGTTCAGTAGCTCAATCCCAGCAATCGATCCTTTTGTATAAGGATGCGGGACGGAAAAAATGCTGTTGTGCAGTCAGCCACATTTAATGCTGAGTGTGATATGTAAGCTTCTTAGAGCTCAACCATTAACTCTGTAAATATGGCCACCTGAAAAAAATACTAACTAGTGACTATTGCGCTAATATGTTACATGCGTTTCATATATTCACATGGAGTGCACGGGGTTTATACTAATAAAAATTATAATGATTGGTTCTTAGAATAATACTGGGACCCCCGGAACTGACATAAAACAAAGAAAAGGATCAGTTATGAAAAAGAATAAAGAAAATAGCCTGGATTCCAGTTTTAGTCTTATTAACACTGATGAGGTATGTACAGTTCCCTTCCATGCCTATAAGTTACCTTACATCAGACGTAGACATCTGTAGTGAGGTACAGATCTACTCTAATGATACAAAATATGCTAAACGTGGGTTTACCCACTTAGATAGGTTTTGCCCACTGAGACTCCCCATATGTTATCTGTTCCCTTAAATCAGGCCAGGATAAGATCTATGAAGTATATGGCAGATGCTCCTCAGTTTTTCCTGCTTCTCCCTTTCGGCCGATCGCGGCTGTTAACCCTTTAAATGCCGCTGTCAATTCTGACAGCGGCATTTAAATCCCCCGAACACAGTTCGGGGGTCCTGCACGGCCCCCCCGCGGTGAGATCGGGGGAGCCGTGCAGGTGTCATGGCAGCCGGGGGCCTAATGAATGGCCCCAGGGCTGCCTTAACAGACTGCCTATGAAGCCATCCACACAGGGTGGCTTGATAGACTGCCTGTCAAAAAGCAGTATGACGTAATGCTATAGCATTACGTCATACTGCAGGAGCGATCAAAGCATCGCATGTTAAAGTCCCCCAGGGGGACTTCAAAGTAAAGTAAAAAAAAAAATCAATAAAGTTTTTTTAATTGTTAAAAAAAAAAAGTTATAAAAGTTTAAATCACCCCCCTTTGCCATATCTATTATTAAAACATCTAAATCATAAAATGAAAATATGTATTTGGTATCGCCGCGTCTGTAAAAGTCCGATCTATCAAAGTAGTGCATTATTTTTTCTGCACGGTGAACGTTGTCCGAAAAAAAAAAAAAAAAACGCCAGAAATACACAAATTGATACTAACGGAAACTACAGGACATCCCGCAAAAAATGAGCCCTCGCTCAACTACGTCAACAGAAAAATAAAAAAGTTATCGTGCGCACAACATGACCGCAGAAAATAATGAAAAAAAATTAAATATCTTAAAAAAAAAAAAAAGTACTACAGCAAAAACAATACTATATAAATTTGGTATTGTAGTAATCGTACTGACCCATAGAATAAAAATATCAGGTCGTTTTTGTTGCAGTTTGTGCGCCGTAGAAACAGGACGCACCGAAAGATGGTGGAATGTCGTTTTTTTTCCATTTCTCTCCGCTTAGAATTTTTTAAAAGTTTTTCAGTAAATTATATGGTACAATAAATAGTGTCATTGAAAAATACAACTCGTCCCGCAAAAAACAAGCCCTCATACAGCGACGTCGATGGGTAAATAAAGGACCTACGATTTTTTAAAAGGGAGTAGGAAAAAACAAAAATGGAAAAAAGCAAAAAAGCTCCGTCACTAAGGGGTTAATAGGATTCCCAAATGACCAATATGGAATCTACTTGTTTTGAGAGATGGGGTCCCCAGAGGTGAGCAATATGTGCAATAGATAAATAGTGGACAGGAAAAGTGGGTGTTTGTGGTGGCCTCCTAGGTCCTCAAGGTTGTTGACGCTTGTGCCTCTTGTGACTACACTACAACTCAGCCTAGTCTACCTGAACTTCTCTCCCTACCTAGAGCCTGCATTCATTTCCAGTCCTTGTCCACATTTTCAAGCTGGACCTTCAGGATGTGCTTCTGTTGGTCCACCACTGCAGTCCATGAGAATACATTGGGAGTCATAAGTAGTGTTGAGCAAATATTGACATAATTAGGTTGGAAGTGGCTGACCTGATTTTAAAAAATGATTGTGAATTGAGACTCTCAATTCCGACTGACATTAAAATCAATGGTACTAAAAATCAGGGGCTCTAATTCGGGGCTCTAAAATGTCCCTTGAACAACTGTGGAGGTGGCAGTGTTGGTGGCCCAGTGGTTGGCATTGCTGCTTCATAGAGTTGGGGCCCAATCAAGGTCAATTTCAAACCTAGAACTCCAGCAAATACTAAGCTGGTACACCTGTTCTTTCTGCTCCAAGCAGAAAGCTGGTATGTTGGCAATTTTTTCCTAAAACTTTGATCAGGATCAGCCCATTGTTATTGCCTGGCTGATCATGATGATCAACACAAGACATAACAATGTAATTCAGTTACAACTGCCACAAATGTTTTTCTCTAGGCTCAGCTAGATGGCATTTTGTAAACATTTTGTAAACTTTTTTTTTACATAGCTGGAGTAAAAAAAAAAAGAAATGCAAGTCATATTATTAGGCACTAACTTGTGTCACATGACGCTGCTAAATAAATCCCCATCTATAGAAGTTATGAGTATCTGTTCCCTATTCCTTCCTCCTGGACAGCCAACATTTAGTTCCATCACCGGTAGTTCTTTACGTTTACCTCCAAAAAGCCATGTTTCTGCAAAGCTCTGATGCTCCTCCTTTACAAATCTGTAATTTTAAAAGATGGTGTAATTTAGAAAAACAATTTCTATAACCGTATTTGTGATTCTTAAATTTATAGAGGAGAGTTCCCTGTTCAGGTCTTCATCTCACTTTGGAGGCCTTGTCCTGCATTACATAGGCCACCCATTGTTGTGAATTGACACTGTGTAATGCTTAATTCTTCCTGTGGAGGTGCTGCAGGGAAATTGAATACATACGTACAGATTTTCACACAGATTACAGCTGATCGTTAGGGGGATGTTTCAGCATAGGGATGCTTCTAATAAGAATGCATTCTTCTAATAAGTATGGATTGACCAAAGCAGAAAACATCTGTAAAGATGTTAGCAATGTAAAATGAAGTAATAACTAAGAGATACAATTTTTCAGTTGTGACCAACTTGATGAAAACCAAGAACAATCTTAACTCCTGGAATCAACTTCAGTCGACTGTAAAACTTTCTGAGATACTGACCCAATCTAAAGCTATTCTTATAGAAATGGGTAGAGTAGATGGACTTGACCTCTCTCTGCTAAGAATACAATCTGATGAGTTAATCATTTCTAGTAGCAATTATTATTATAGATTAATTTTTTAGCTGCTGATTTGTGCTCCTCCGCTCTCTTTTTCTAGGAAATTACACCACTTAAATCCAAAGTAAGTGTCTCCTTCCTGATTTAGGGCTCAGTCAAAGCAATGGGATGCAGGCAACCCCTGCGTGATTTTCGGGGAAGGGCTTGAAATATAAGCCCTTTCCTGAAAATCATCCATAGCTGCTGAAAAAAAAAAATATTTTTAAATATACATCACCTCTCCACCACTGTCCAACTCCGGTGCTCCCGACACTCTTCTGAAGCACTTTCTCCTGGCCGGGGATTTAAAAATCCCCGCCTCCTGAAAGCGCTGGGTCTGATTGGCTGAGCATTGAATAACAGCTGCCTGTGATTGGTCACAGCGCTCAGCCAATCAGAGGCAGCACTCAGCCATTCATTGAATTCAAGCCCTATATTTCAAGCAATAAGAAAAATCTACAATCAGAAAGTAAAAATGGATTGAAAAATGTAAAATGGTTCACTTGGAATTCAAATATACCACCATATTAACTTTTAAACCACTGAGTAAGTCTACAATTTTGTGGCCACAAACAACACAGTTCAGTCGGTATGTTCGCCAACATCTTTTGGAGGAGATACTCTCCTAACTTGTCAGTCCAGAGCATTCAGGGCCTTGTAAGATGCACGTAATCATCTCTATTAGTGTGTTCACACTAGCTGGTCAAAGACTGGTCTCTTACGTGCCTGGCAAATGAGCTATTCATCAACTGAGACACCAGTAAGTCCTCCTCGCAACTTTCGTAGCGGTGGGGATCTTACTATCCTCATGCTTAGTCACCGGGACTTCCCATCTGCGGTGGACAAACAGCTCCTGAAGCTGGGCAATCCAGTAGCTTATTGAATCAGTGGTTCTTGCCAGCAACAGCTGATTCAGCACAGCAGCACGGTCTACCCTGAACTGTCCACCAACAACAACAACATCTGCCTTATGCAGCTTCCTTATATGGTCCCTCAGAGCCTTCTTATGGAAGTTTCTAGCACATAGAAATGAATAGAGCCATTATATGTTATTGACCATAGTCACTGTCTTTATTGGAGTTCCCTGTAGTGGCCAACTTTAATATTGCAAACTGTCCATGGACTTGAATGGGGTTGTTTTTACACTTATTATAGCAGAGGCAGCCTCCCAACATGCTGCAAATTCAGGGTTAGCGTTTAGGGAACAATTACCTAAAAGGCTTCAAAAGTGTAAACCTTGTATATTGTTTACTATTAAAACTTTATTTCAAGCTGTGATTCTCCTTTTTGTTGTCTTCTATATTAAGGTCACTAATGGGACTCCCAGGTCTGAGACAAAACAAAGAAATACCTCAAGCCAGGAGAAAAACAATAAGAGTGTAAAACGACTATTTGACTGAAGAGAAATTGCAAGAATGCAACATACATGACACACATGCATAATGTCACCGGTATTAGTGTATCTTGACGCCACCAGCAAGTGCTGGTGGAGTCAAGATTGACAGCGGGGTGACGCCCCCTGTATCTGATTGGCTGCCTAGCTGCCAAGGCTGTAGGCCCCACTGCAGCCCTTGCCGTTTGGAGCTTAGCGAGTCCCCCTCACAGTTTTCCGATACCACGGTCTGCAAACAAGCGCTCTAAACTTTATTTTCTAGCGCCCCACCCAGCATGTTACCTTCAGACTGCGGGCGCAGGATGGAGGGCACAGCGCTGGCGGAAACGAATCTGACAGCCGCCTGGAGGAAGTCTACACCAGGATGACAGCTTTGATCCTAGTACGGCCCACGACATCAGCAGGAGCGTCTGCAGCGGCGGCACATACCTAGTAACTATGCGCGGGGGAACTGGCCCAATGGAGCACACACGCGGCGGCCAGCTCAGAGCACGCAAGCGGCAACACGACGCAATAGACACGCGGCAGTGCTCACGGAGCCCTCATCCTCCGGCCAGGAGGCATCCCCCATACAAGCTACGCGGCAACAAGCGGTGAGTGAGTAACAGGGGAAGGCTGTGCATTGCTTGTTGCCGTTCCAGGTGGGTTAGGGTGAGGAATGTTTTTCTGATTACAGTTCATAATGTAAGGCTAAATGGAAAAATTACCGTCACCCTAATCCACCTCTGCCGCCTACAAGCAATGCACACTGTGCTGCTAGGACGTTCGAGGCTTGACCCTATCAGAAACTAGGGGTGTGACAGGGGCCTTCCTCCTTTCAAACCCTTACCTTCTGGTGGCGTCAAGATACACTAATACCAATGTCACCTATGATAACACATACATTGTTTCAAGGCAGCCAGTTAGGAAACATCAAATGTTCAATGAACAGCACGTGAGTTACAGCATAACAGGAAAAGGAGATTTGGGGGTCACATGACCCTGTTCAGAATCGGAACCAAAATAGAAGAAATATACTACAACTGAGAGACAGTCGGGTTAGAAATTGCCTTCTTCAGAAAAAGTTAATCCTGGAAAACCCCTTTAAAAACACTGAGAAGATACAGCCATTTTGAAAATAACCTTTAAAGGCAGTTATGTTCCTACAAGTGCATCAGTTAAGGTGCATTTAGACAAAAAGATGATCGCTCAAAAGATTGCTTTTGAGTGATCATTTTGCATAATCTACTAATTGGTACTAATGCCTATTAGTACCAGTTAGAAGCATGTGAGCCGCCGGGAGCTGAATTTATTCAGAGAACTGAATAAATTTTCTTTGTTCTGCCAGCGGGGCTGACAGCTGAGAACAGCTGATACAATGCAATCAGCATGCGGTCCACCATATCAGCTGTTTTGCAATGATTTACACGCAATGATTATAATTATCGCTCAAAAGATGAGATGGCTTTTGAGCGAGTTTTGAGCATTAATTCTTGTGTCTACATGGGCCTTTAGTAATCACCCCTGTGTTTGTGATTCTCGGTGGCAATACCTATTCTGCCTTACAGACTATGCATTCTTAGTTGTTGTTTTCCATGATACAAGAAGGCTACAGGACCCTCTCCAGTCCTTTACATACATCCTTGTATACTGTTTCCTACATGTTTCCTAAATGCCTAATTGATGTTTGAATGATGTTTTTACTGTCAAATCATGTTGAATAAAAATGTTTTTTTAAGATACAATTATGAGTTATTATTACATAAGAGCTGGCAGTCTCACTGCTGTAGAAGCATTAAAGTCACTGAAGTACATACTGTAGGAAAAAAAAGGATAAAATAGGTCAGCACTTCCCAATAGAAATCTATAGGTGCATGTTAAACCACGGCTGCAACATACAATAGAAGCAAAAACCAAAGAGTGCCAACAGCACACAACATACATTTACTATCAGAGGTATACATACCTATAATCTATACTCTAACCACATTAAATAATGCAGGCTTCCTGGTATATAATTTGATTAGTGTGACTCTTTGTGGCCTGATGACTCTTCTCTGCTTATTTGCATACGATACACGATAACTTTGGAATTTAATTGCTCAGGTACATGGGCTCATTAGGAAAAGAGAGGACATTAGATGTGGTTGATTGGAAGTGAAGTTAGTTTTAGGAATGAGATGATGACAACAGGTTCCCTTTAGCTATCTAGGGAGTTACAAAAACAGCTGAGCAGCTTCCACATAGTGTGTTGGAAATACCCACTGAAAAGTTTTAGAAACTAATTGTCCAGTGAATGTTAACAATAAACCTTTTACAGTAGGAAACAATGAACTATCAGGTGACCTCAAAAGTTTCGTTCCAATAATGATGGGTATTACGAGCAGCTGCTTAGGACTTCCCTGTTTGGGGTTATTTATATTTGTTTTTAATTACATTGAGATAGGCCGCCTGCAGACGAGCGGGTCGGATCCGGCAGCGAGAAATCTCGCCGCGCGATCCGACCCCAGAGCCTGCAGGGACGAGCGCGTACTCACCCGCGCCTGGCGGCCCCGGCTCTTTGATGTGCCGGCTGCCGCGCAGCCGGCGCATGCGCAGACCGGAGCCGGCGGCCAGGTGAGTGCGTGCCCCGCAGAAAATTAGAACATGCCGTGTTTGTTTGCCGCGCGAGATTTCGCGCGGCCAAACCGCGGCCGTCTGCATAGGAGTGCGTATTGTAATGCACTCCTATGCAGACTTTCAGCGGCGGAAATCCCGCGGGAAATCCCGCGGCGGGATTTCCGCTCGTCTGCAGGCGGCCATACTATGATTATCAGAAGCACCATCACTGCTCAAATGTTTATGGGAAATGACATCCCACAATCCTTCTCTTGTAATCCGTAAAAGTGTTTTCCAAACATTTCCTTTGGAATGACACTAAATTACTGGAATTCTCACAGATTCTACCGCAGTTTTTGACTTACAACATTTGGTCCTCGGATTTTGTACTTATAGAGCCTCGTGTGGCACAGAGTGTAAAGGCAGCAGAAACGCAGTTCTAAACTCTCATGACCTGAAGGTTGTGAAATCAATCCCCCGCATGGTTCAGGTAACCTCATCCTTTTGTGGTCGGTAAAATGAGTACCCAGCTGTCATTCAATAGCTGAGAGCTGCCTCTGATTGGTCACAGTGCTCAGCCAATCAGAGGCAGCACTCACTCACCCATTCATGAATTCATGACTGGGTGAGTGAGAGCTGCCTCTGATTGGCTGAGGGCTGTGACCAATCAGAGGCAGCCCATTCAGCAGGCGGGGAAAATCCCCGCCTGCTGAATACTACAGAAAGCAGTTCAGGAGAAGAGCCGGCTGGATGCGGATGATCTCCTGCAGCTGCAAAAAGGTGAGTATATATATTTTTTTATTTTTTACACTTTTTGGATGGTTTTTAGGGAAGGGCTTATATTTGAAGCCCTTCCCCGAAAATTAATACAGCGCTTGCCGGCAGCCCATTGCTTTCAATGGAGCCGGCTGTATTGCCGACTCCATTGAATTCAATGGGCGAACATCGTTCTCCTCTGCCACAGCTGTGACAGAAGATAGCGGGTAGCGCCCGTGTGACCGAGCCCTTTGGGCTGATAAACGCTGCAAGCAGCGTTTTCTTCAGCCGTGATGCTGGCTTCGGTCACGCGATTTTTTTTTGTGCGCATCAGTTTTGCGCGCAAAAAAAATCACACGAAAAAACCCCCATGTGACTAAGCCCTAACTGTGAATTTTGATGCAGAATTGCAGGCACTTCTTAACCTGTTTTTAATACCGCATTAAATTCCACTGGTAGCCTGCGGATCTTGGTGCTGAATTTACCACAGCTTGTGGTGCATCATGAGGCCCATTCCATCCCATCTGAAAGGTCCTTTAAGGACATGAGCAGTTTTGATCCCTGTGGTGTTTTATGGTATTAGCATAAATCGCCTACACTATTTAAATAGTGTACAAGCGAATGTGGCCAGCTACGCTATGCAAATAGCATAGAACTGTATGCTGCACTACAGCATTAACGCAGCACATGTGGGGTCAAGGTAACAATAGCTATATCTGTATGCATGACAGCATGTTCCCCATATCTTTTAAAACCCTATCAATACCCCTCAGCTTTAGGCCTTAGTCAGACGGGCGTTTTTTCGCGCGATTTGCGCATGTGCATGCGATTCGCGCATATAGAGAACCAATGGTTCGCTATGGTATCGGTCACATGTCCGCTTTTTATGCGGATATGCGAAAAATTATAGGACACGACGATTCGCAGATCGCGCCTATCTGCGTTCGGCGTTTTATGTGCGCACCAAAATCATTTTTTTCGCCGGCCAGTCTAAGTTTCATGCGCATTTTGATGCGCACGGCGATTTTTCTCCGGTCAGACGGGCGTTTTGCTGCGACGATTAACGCGGCTAGGTGCAGATTTTTCCCGCGATTTTTCGCCTCCGGTCACGCGATTTGCACATGCGACATGCGATGCGCAAATCGCGCAAAAAAACGCCCGTCTGACTAAGGCCTTACGATGAGGTTCATCCTTGGAGATGGTCCCATAAACAGAGATACCAATTCAGATGACCAGGGACATAGCTATAGAGGATGCAGAAGCAGCAATTACTTGCATCAGGGCCCTAGTCTTACATAAGCATACACCATTATTATAAATTGCATATACCGTAGTTTGGCACGGTTCCTCCTCACAAACTCAGCAAGAACCTCTGAAATAGGACAGACTGGCCTGCTGATGGCAGCATCGTTCTGCATCTACATTCCTTATGTTTAAAATGGGCTGTTCTTGTTTTGGAACTCGAAAGGAAATGGTTATCAGAAGTATGTGAAGCGGACAATGGACAAGACGGTAGGATGGGAGCTGGCAACAGCCGGCAATCTGATTCTGCTTTAATTTACTGTATTTGTACGTAATTATTCAAAGGTTTGGGAGCTAATGAAGCTGATTGATGCGGGTGATGTCTGTAGGAAATGTATATGAGCCTAATATATTACAAATAATCTATCGACTGGATTGGCACTGAGAAGGTTAAAATATCTATGCACCTTACAAAGACCAACCAAGAGAGCTGATTTTTTTTAGGTTTTACTTTTTTGCTTGAACCTTAAAGTAATAATCTTAATTATTTGACTTTTTTAATGTGTTTTATTGCAGTTGTCTATCACTTTAAATTGAAAGTCTAAAAAAATGTGGAATCTGAATTTTACAGTAATTTTTTTTTTACAAGATGTAGAGATTTTTTCCTATTCTGGTTGAATGACAATTTTCTATTTGGTGATACTATGTTACATTATATTTTGTATAATGTACTTCTAACCGGGTATAATAAAGGGAATGGTATCCTATCAGACCAATAGACTATAAATGGGGCAGTAGACCACGTGCTTGACCACCGCTCCATTCAATGTCTGGACTTGGAAGCCCTGTTCTAGTGATTGTGAGTGCTGCAGCGGTGGAGCTCCCTGCAATCTTATATTTATTACCCGTGGAGAGGTGATAAATGTACTTTATGAGAAAACCCTGTCTACGGGCACGTCCACGGGGAGTAGATATGCTTCGGATTTTCCATCTGGATCTGGGGGCAGAAAATATGCGGCATATTACTTTTATAGTAGTGAAGATGGGATTTTAACAAATCTCACCCACACGCTGTGGACAAAAAACCCACGTGGAGATTGGCGCGCAGCGCTCATTGTAGATCCACAGAATGCCAATTTATGTTGCAGATTTTTTACCATTTGTAATGCATGGAGTGAAATCTAATAATTATTCCTTCAAGTGATAATGTTAGTTCTACTAACACCTTCTGAAGTTTGTGCCTGTTTTTTATTTTATCTTTTCTAATAACTTTTGTACTTATTGGATTCCTGGATTTGAAGTGAAAAAAGTTTTGGAAATTTTTCAAGTCTGTGGTCTTGCCGTATGGAGCTCCGATGAGACCACGGCTGGAAGAGTGAGTTCAGTCTACAGAAAGACACTGATAAATTAGAACATGTCCAAAGATGGGCTACAAAATTGGCGGAAGGTCTCAAGAATAAAACTACAGAAAAGACTAAGCCCCTTAATGACGCGGCCACTTTTTTTTCCATTTTTGTTTTTTCCTCCAGCCTTCAAAAAAATCGTAACCCCTTTATTTATCCATTGACGTCGCTGTATGAGGGATTGCTTTTTGTCGGATGAGTTGTATTTCTAAATGGTGCCATTTACTGTACCATATAATGTGTACTGAAAAACGTTTTAAAAATTCTAAGCGGAGTAAAATGAAAAAAAAACAACATTCCGCCATCTTTCGGTGCGTCTTGTTTCTACGATGCACAAACTGCAACAGAAATGACATGATACCTTTATTCTATGGTTCAGTGCGATTACTACGATACCAAACTTGTATAGTTTTTTTTTACTGTGCTAATTTTTTTTTCAAAGACATTTACTTTTTTAAATTATTTTCTGCCGCCATCTTCTGCACGCGATAACTTTTTTATATTTCCGTCCAATTTGGAATACATACGACTTTTTGATTGCTTTTTGTTGCGTCTTTTTCTGGTAGACAGGGTAACTGAAAGTGCATTTCTGGGGTTTTTTTGTTTTTTTTCGGACGACATTCACCGTGCAGGGAAAATAATGCACTACTTTAATAGATCGGACAT
Source organism: Eleutherodactylus coqui (assembly GCF_035609145.1). Classification (NCBI taxonomy): domain Eukaryota; kingdom Metazoa; phylum Chordata; class Amphibia; order Anura; family Eleutherodactylidae; genus Eleutherodactylus; species Eleutherodactylus coqui. The sequence goes on from NC_089840.1 coordinate 49,453,124, forward strand.
TTATGGACGCGGCGATACCAAATATGTATTTTTCTTTAACCCCTTCCCGCTCCATGACGTACCGGTACGTGATCGGGATAGCGCGAGATCATGACTGACCTCGCGCTATCCCGCAGCGGGAGCCGGCTGTCAGTCACAGCCGGCGTCCCGCTGTTAACCCCTTCCCTGCCGCGCTTCTAAGTAGATCGCGGCAGGGAAAGAGTTCACAGAGGGAGCACGCTCCCTCTGTGTCTCCGGCCGGCTCTCGCGATGTCATCGCGAGAGCCTGGCCTGTCACCATGGCAACAGGACGCGAGACACTGGCGTCCTGTATTGCCTATGCCTATGATCTCTGTATAAGCGAGAAGGCATGGCAGAGCAGTAGCTCTGCCATTTCTTATCACAGTGATCATAGGCACAGTGCTGCAAGTCCCTCAGAGGGCCTCAAATTGTGTAAAAAAGAAAAAAATGTAAAAAAAATCCCTTTTTTTATGCTTTTTCTAATATTAGCATAAAAAAAGGTTACAAAATTAAAACCCCACATATTGGGTATTGACGCGTCCGTAACGACGTGTACAAAAAGTTGAACATGCTTTTTATTTTGTATGGCAAAAAGCGTAACAAAAAACGATAAAAAACAGAGGCAAAATGCTAATTTTTAGCATTGTGCGTCCCAAAAAATGCAATAAAAGTTATCAAAAAAGCTGTACATTCCCAAAAATGGTACTGAAAATGGTACCAACTAAAGCTACAGCTCGTCTCACAAAAAATAAGCCCTTATAGAGCTCCGTACATAGAAAAATAAAAAAGTTATAGGACTTTGAATGCAGCTATAGAGAAAAAAAAAGATTTCCAAAAAAAAGGGTTTTTATTGCAAAAAAGTGTAAAAACCTAAAAAAATATAAGAATTTTGGTATCGTTGTAACTGTACCGACCTGCAGAAAAAAGTTAGTGTGTCATGTATGCTGCATAATTAACGCTGTAAAAAAAAAATCTATGGCAGAATTGATGCGTTTTCTCTCCCTGTTATCATAAAAAAAATAATAAAAGTTAAAAATATAGTCTATGTACCCAAAAGTGGCACAGATAAAAACTACAGCTCGCCACGCAAAAAACAAGCCCTTATACGACCGCATCGGCGGAAAAATAAAAAAGTTATGGCTTTTGAAAAATGGAGATGGAAAAATACCAAAAATCCCTTGGTCCTCAACGCCAAAATAGGCCATGTCATTAAGGGGTTAAGGATGTAGATTTTTTTTATTACAGATATGGCAAAAGGGGGTTGATTTAAACTTGTATTACTTTTTTTTTTTTTACAATTGATATAACTTTATTGTTCTTATTTTAACTTTTTTCTTAAGCCCCCCTGGGGAACTACAACATGCGATGCTTTGATCGCTCCTGCAGTATGACGTAATGCTATTACATCATACTGCTTTTTGACAGGCAGTCTTTCAAGCCACCCTATGGGGATGGCTTAATAGGCAGTCTCCTAAGGCAGCCCTGGGGCCTTTCAGAAGGCCCCTGGCTGCCATGACACCTGCATGGCTCCCTGATCTCAACATGGGGGGGCGGTACGGGATCCCCCAACATCATTCAGGGGATTTAAATGCCGCTGTCAGAATCGACAGCGGCATTTAAAGGGTTAATAGCTGCGCTCGGCCTGTGGGTGTCAGGTGTAATAAACAGCTGACACCCTCACTGTATAAAGAGAGGTCGCGCATACATACCCCGACGCCACAGGATGTACCCTTACGTCCGTGGTCGTTAAGGGGTTAATGGCCTCCCATAAGCCTTTTGACAGCAGCCAAATTTATTCTCATGCCCCGTAATTTAATGGTTGCTGCATCTGAAGCCAGGCATGAGTCTCCCGTGCCAGGGAAAGCGGGTGCTCAGCTGTTAGATAACAACCTGATTCCTGATCAAACAGCAGATAACAGAGAAATTGCTTATCGACACTGTTTATCCCTTTACATGCTACAGTCATTGTGACCTCGGCATGTAAAACACTGACAGAGGGAGGGGGCTCCCTCTCTCACCCATCAGACCTCCGCAATTTGATCTCAGGGATCCGATGGTATGGCACCTAGAGGCTTGAATATATTCCCTGGGTCTGCCAGCTAGAGTAGCCTATGAATTTAGCACTACAACAAGGGGGCATAATCTGAAATTAGTTGTAAGAAAGATTAGAAGCAATGTCAGGAAATATTATTTTACTGAAAGAGTAGTAGATGCTTGTGTAGTGGCCCAGTATAACTAGGCCCTTCCTCAAAAGTGTGTATGCTCAGTGTTGTTTTGCTAGTGTCCTTTGTGTTGTGTGATTGAGGTGTGTTGCCTATTTGCAGCACTGAAAGGGTTAACTGTCGGGTATGTGAGCTGACTATCTGGAAAATGTATCTGTTTGTTTGTCATGTGACCTGGTGTGATATATGTGATTGCAAGGTGTGTACAAGTGGTTGTTCTGCTCTGGGCTTGCAAGAGGAGAGTGTGTTCTGAGGAGTCCTGCAAGAGGACCACACAGGCACCTTCAGCCTGTGTGGCCCAGAATGGAAGAGGCTGAAAGAAATACACATCCTGTCCTGGGCCCTCTGTCCCCAGGAGATGTGGAAGGACTCCTTCCGTTCTAAGAGAGAGAAAGTGAGGAACCGCCAGGCAGTGTACCCTTTTTATCAAATATGAGTGTTGACCGGTAGAGTGTTGGAGAGAAGATAGTGTGTTGCCGGGATCAGGACCCACAGATAACAGGATTATGGTTTCTCCTGTACACCCGTGAGCCCTCCCTGTCGCACCACTTTGACGTTTTTGCACTATTTTCCTGCTGGCGTGTATTTTGAAGTTGCAATCAATTTACTTCAAGTAAAACAAGCAGTCGCCTGTCTTTTTTCGGAGGCTGTATCTTAAAAGAATCCTGTGTGTGGATACCCCATTTATTAACCTGCCCTCAGCCCTTGACGTGTCACTGGTTACCCTCTGAGTGGGAGACAGTAGAGCCACCGTGACAAGGCCCAAACTCTACCCTGCTGTCTCCTAGGCCGTGTCCCGCTCCTCGGGCGCTGTGCTTGGAACTAACGTCCAGCAGACATGGTTGGAAAATCAGCAATAAATGAATGTAAGCTGCCTAGGAGAAGCATATACAGTATTTATCCTAAGAGAGAAATAACATAAGGGTGGACTACATGGACCAAGGGGTCTTTTTTCTGCCTTCAGTTTCTAGCTTCTCAGTAATTGTATTATTAGGATTATTTATTATCATGATTATTATTATTACTACAGTTATTGTTGTATATAGTAAATATTTTTATTAATTGATAACAATGATACAATTATTACCTTTCTTGGACATTTTCTACTTCATCATCCTTATAAACAAGAATAACAATAATACTATATACAATATGATGTAATATACCAATCAAGAGCCAGATGGAGGGGTTGACGATCGCTTACTGCAGAAAGCCCAGGACCGTTATCTAGCAATGAACCACACATCTGACCCACCCTAGTAGTGTCTTGTACTAATAGTGGGATTGCTTTACAAAAGCCGATTTTGGGGCTCTTGCAGCAGGCTAAGCAGCAGAGGACATATGTGGAGCCCGTCCTCCATGTCAGCGCCCATAAAACGCTACTGGTTTAGTAGCTGCAGCGACAATGACGGATGTCCATCTAGATAAATTGTACAAATGAATGATTTAGGCGATAATAAGATACTTTTACCCCTACTAATTACCACTACCACAACATCATGCACTACCAGTGATTGTCGAGTCCAGCCAGTAGTTCCTCAGTAAATCTGCTCCCCAGTAGAGGAGTATCCTGACCGCATTTTGACCCAGTAATGTATAAATACTCTATTTGTGGAATATATTTCCTGCCGCATTTCCTTTTGTACTGCAGACTTTTATCTTTTACTGTTGATTTATTCTTCAGCCCAACACAGGATATTTCAGCCTGAATCGGAGCAAAGTAAATGCTTTTTGTGCATTATCTTGGTTTATTAACCCCTTAAGGTTTGCGGCCCTTTTTTTAAATTTTCGTTTTTTCCTCCCCCCTCTTTTAAAAAATTGTAACTCCTTTATTTATCCATCTACGTCGCTGTGTGAGGGCTTGTTTTTTGTAGGATGAGATGTATTTTTCAATGGTTCTATTTAATGTACTGGAAAACTTTTTTAAAAAAGCATGAAATTCCACCCCCTTTCGGTGCGTCTTGGTTTTATGGCGCACAAATTGCAACAAAACTGCAACAAGAATGATTACTACGATACCAAACTTATATAGTTTTTTTTTTTGCTGTACTGCTCTTATTTTTTTTCAAAGATATTTAATTTTAAAAATAATTATTTTCTGCCGCCATCTCCTGAGAGCAATAACTTTTTTTATTTGTCCGTCAACATAGTTGTGCAAGGGCTCATTTTTGGCAGGACGTCCTGTAGTTTGCATTGGTACCATTTGGGAATACATACAATGTTTTGATAGCTTTTTATTGCATTTTTTTTTTTTTTTGGAGACAAAAAAAGCGCGTTTCTGGACTTCTTTGTTTTTTTTCTGATGACGTTCAATGTGTGGAGTATATTATGCATTACTTTGATAGATCGAACTTTTGCAGATGCGGTGATACCAAATATGTATTTTTGGTTTGTGATTTAGATTATTTGAGCATAAATATGGCAAAAGTGCTTTTTTAAAACATTACTTTTTTTCTTTTTAATAATTAGTAAAACATCATTGATCTTATTTTTCTTTTCTTTTTAGTCATGCTGCAATCAGGCAGGCAGTATATCAAGCCACTCTACTGACATGGCTTGATAGGCATTCTACCATGACAGCCCTGAAGCTGCCAAGACACCTGCATGGCTCCCTGCAATCTCATCGCGGGGGAGCTGTACAGGATTCACAAACATCGTTCAACGGATTTAACCCTTTGCAATGCAATTTTGCCTTCAGACATCAGACAGTGGATTGGAAAGGGTTAAAAGCTGCTGTCAGAATTGTCAGCAGCATTTAAAGAGTTAACAGCTTAGCAGATGAGCCACGTGGCTTATCGGAGCTGTTGCCATCGGGTGCCAGCTATAAGAAACAACCAGTGCCCACGTTGTATGAAGGGATATCACCCCGCGATCTCCCTTCATACATACCCTGACACTGCAGGACGTAAATGTATGTCCTACATTGGGAAGGGGTTAAATATATATCTGCTAAAAAAGAACAGTAAAGGACCTTTCACCCATGATGGTATATTCTGCAACAGTATTATGGAATATGCCTTGCTACAGAATGGGATTGTTCTCAGTAAGAGAAACTAAGTAATCCTGTAGATATGATACCTTTAAGTAGCTAACAAAAAGACGAGATGTTACAGCGAGCTTTCGGGTTCTTATCGACCCTTCATCAGACTAAAATGAAACTGGTTTGGATGGTACACAATTATAACATACAAATGCAGAGGGGAGGAGGGACATCCCTCTTGATCTAAATAAATGTTCACAAGCAGAAATTTGAGACCTAAAATAACACCAATCTGAGCAAAGAGATAGATGCTTAATCAGTCTACTAAGCTGAGGAATGTGACAGTTTTATGATGTCTCTTATCTCTACTTGAATTGCACATGGAAGAGGATGGTAACACTATCTCTGCATCACCATCTATTGGGTGGCAACATTCTTAAAATCAATTTCTGAACTTTTATGAGAAAAGCAAAAAACAAAAAACAGACAATGATTAGGGAAGAGGACACCTGTCTTGAACTCCATCAGAACTTTCATATTCTCCATGTATGCAAGAATCCCGGGCTGAGGTTCATTCCATTCTTGAGTCAAACATGGCCATAAACTTATACTCCCAAATTCTTCTGTGACACTGTGACTTGATGTTGCCCTTCAGTATGATAACTCTCCTCTGCTCTATGCTGTGTCCCTGACTACAAAAATGTTTTGCCATAGGCAATTCCGTCTTTTCCTCTCCAATTGATTGGCAATGAGATCTCATCCTGGCTCACAGTTTTTGTCCTGTTTCCCCGATATAAAGCCCCCCAACAGGACATTTACTGCAGTGGATCAGGTACACAACATTGGACGTGGAACATGTGAATGTCCCAGGTGTCTTATAGTCCTGCTGTGTGCTGGGGATCCGTATCCTGTCTGCAGTCAGTACATGTGAGCAGGTCTTGCAGTTCCTTACACTCACATAGCTCTCCATGGTGCCGCACCACTGTACATCACCTCCCTCCTGTCCATACATCACCCAGCCAACTTGCTCCACTCTGCCAACACAGTCAGACTAGACGTCCCCCTAATACGAACCTCACAGGCTCGCCTCCAGGACTTTACCAGAGTGGCACCAATCATATGGAATTCTCTACCACAAGACATCCGGACAATCCCTGATGCACAAAATTTCAGACGTGCCCTAAAGACTCACCTCTTCAAAGAAGCATACCAACTCTCCTGATTTAGTTTCCCTGCCCTTAAATTATGCCCACCATGTACATTCACCGCCCCTATACCTCCTGTACCACCCCATCCCATCCTGATTCAGCTCCCCCATGCATCAAATACACTGCAGAATAGGTTGGCGCTATACAAATAAAGATAATTATTATTACTACAATACTAGTGTCTTCCTATGTGTCAGAGCAGCCTTTGGACTTCCTCAGGCATCAGGCTTTAAGTATGACTGCTATATCTTCCCCTTTTACAGATGTGCTCCAGTCCGTAATACGCCAAGCACAGAAGTAAAGGGATAAATTAGTATTAGGACCTAAACAGATGAACATACGCATAAATGCGTTCACCACAACGGAGCAATTTTGTGCATGAACTAGGTTTGGAGATGGCCCTAAACAGGCTGATATGCGCGTGCCAGCACATATTACTGCCATTTTTGCCCTCAAAATGCCAGTTCACACATGCATGTTACTCCCTTTCTGTGGAATAGAATGTTAATTTAATGCCAAATTATGGCCACCTGTCACACCCTCTCGCTCCCTTTTTTTAAGCCACCGTAGACTTCTGTTGCAATCGATAAGACGATGTTTTAGGTTGTGCTACTGGGGCCTGTAGTATTATGGGTTTCCACGAGCACATCTTCTCAGCTGTGGGATATTTGAGCTGGCTGGGTGTGGAGTTTCTCAAGCCAGTCAATCCACACTGATCTGCTGCATATAAATACCAGCTCCTCTGGCTAGAGGATACTAGTCGTTTTACTCAGTTTTACTCATTCTGTGATATTCCCACTCAGAGCTAGTGTTATGCATGTTTAGTCTGAAGTGTCTCTCTCACTTTACCTGAGGATGGTCTGGACACCTGTCTTCCTCATCTGTATCTTATGCAGACCAATTCTCCCTTCCCCTTGACAGTTGCGGCCTCCAGACATCTGATGTTACGTGTGGTCAGATGGACTATTCCTGACACTGTTCCCTTTATGTCAACACAGTGGTTGACTCTTTTCCCCCTTGGTGTGAGGACACTTGGACTTGCTATGGTTTTACTAGCTGTTTGCATGTGAGTTCTGAGTGGAGCTTCTGTTCTGTGTGGTATGCATTACCTGAGGTGTGTGTGTGTGTGTGTGTGTGTGTGTGAACAGCGATGTGCTTTGTTGGATTTGTGCAGGTGGCCAGACATGTGGCATATGAACAGTCCTGTTCTGTGTGGCATGCACTACCTGGTGTGTTGGTGTGAACAGCGATGTGTTCATTGGGTCTGTGCAGGTGTCTAGACTTGTGATTTATGAACCGTCCTTGTTATCATGTGGTGGTTGCGGCTTGTGGTCCCGCTGCCGGGGGCGTGGGTGCCTGGCCGGCGGTGAGCTTGTGGCTCTCAGCGCTGTGCGCATGCGCACCGGTGAGTGCAGCTGCCGTGCACTAGCTTCCTTTTTATATTGTCTATTGGGAGTTGGCTTCTCCCTCTCTCTGCCCCTGGGTGGAGACTTTTTGTTTATGTCTGGCAGTGACTTGTAATCACTGCCAGTTATTGGTTTCCCTCAGTGAGCTAGCCTGCCTCTGTTGGACTCCTGCTCTTCTCAGCTTGTTTGCTATTTCTGCCAGGTTATTCCATCTGCCTCAGGTCTGCTTTGTATTTTCGTGTTGGTTTATTACATATGCCTTTTCTGTCGTTATTCTGCCCTTCCCATCAGGCATGCCAGCATCCCTTCTTGGTCCCTAGCGAGAGTAGAGACCGCTGCCCAGTTGACCACCTGGGGTTAGCCAGGAGTGGATGCAAGTAGGCAGGGACAGGGGTTGTGGGTGAGATCAGGGCAACCCGAGCTGGCATATCAAGGGCAGTATACCGTAACAGTCCTGTTCTGTGTATAGCTGTGAACAGTTATGTGTCTTGCTTTTGATGCATCTCTCTGGGTTCCTAATCAGGGATAACTAGGTCCCAGATGAAGACAGTAGGGCCGTCCTTATTAGGACGCCTACCCAGTTTTTAGGCAGGGGTGCCCCCACTTCCCCTGATTATTAAGGGGCAGGTTTCCTTCCATCCTTGCCTGGAATGCTCCTTGCAAATACTATGTGAGTGTCTGCAGTTTTACTAGGACACCATCTTGCATCTGTGGTGAGGCGCACTGCTTTAGTGCGCAACATGAACTTAAAATGATGGCTGTAATTAACCTTTGTTTGGTGACTGAGACATCCTTGCAGTTCCATATTGGTCCATGCTCACCATGGTCATATGGCGCAGTGCTAATTGGCGCTTTATCTCTCCTGTTGAGCTGCCACTAGGTTTGATGAAGGAACCAAGGAATATGAAACTATTAACCACTTTGATTTCCTCGTTACTGACCTTTATGTGGACTTCCTTATTGGCAGTGGTCATGATCTTTGTCTTCTTGATGTTCAGGTGAAATCCCATCTTCTCACTTCTCACTAGCTTCAGGATCAGTGTCTTCAGATGCTTTACTGACTCTGCTACCAGGATTGTATCGCCTGCATATCATAGATGAGTGATGGTTGTTCCATCTTTTTTCAACCCAATACTTTGATCATTTAAGTCCAGCCACCTCATGATCAGTTCCCCATAGAGGTTGAAAAAAAAAGGAGAGAGGGCGCATCCTTGTCTTCTGCCCTTATTGATCCTGAATCATTCTGTATCCCCATACCCGGTTCTCATGATTGCTTCTTGATTGCCATAGAGGAATTTGATCAATGTAATCAGGTGCCCTGGTACTCCTACCTCCCTCAGTACTTCCTAAAGCTTAGCATGCTCTACGCAGTCAAAAGTCTTGGTGTAATCAATGAAACACAGGTAAAGCTTCTTCTGATACTCTCTTGCCTTTTCCATGATCCACTTCTGGTTTGCGATGTTGTCAAGGGTCCCTCTGCCCTTGTGGAATCGATAAATAACTATCGACATCCTAATCAGAGTGACTTGATCTGGGAAACCCCTGCTTCTCTCTTGCATGATTATTGGCCTATGACTCCTCACAATTACACTTGTACCTTATCCAAGCCTTGGGGTCCACTTTAGGTTCTGACTGACTAACTGTCTCTTTGACTGCCTTATGGCCCTCTAACAGGGGCAGGGCCTTATATAACTTTCCCTTCTATGGTGTCCCAAATGGCCACTCAGGACACGAGGCCTGTTCTGAGAAACTGGGAGGGTAGAGTTATCACTTGTCACGGTGGCTCTTAACAGTATCCTCCCCGGAAAGACGCACGCAACCTCAGCCCAAGTACCACTAGGCCTCTTCTGGACACCCCTGGAGCAAGGATGGCTTATAAACATGCGGTGAACTGTAGATATGTCACGTGAGACACCACTGTTCCTTACTCACCGGAATGACCTTCAGTGGAGAAATGAAGGAAGTCCACACATACAATTAACTTTTAGTACCTCAATCCCTGGGAATGGTTAGGGCCTGGGAAAACTTTACTTGCAATTTGACAGTTTACAGCTTAATTACGCACCAGTGCAGGAAAGACAGTAGGCTTGAGGTCAGGAAGGAAAATTTAGGAAGACATCGGTTCTGCAGTCCACGTTATCTGTCAGGTACTGCTCCTGGAAGGGGAAACTCTCCAGAGAAGGACAGGGTAGGATCTTTCCACAGACACTCACTTGATTCAGACGTTGACACACTGTACGGTGGACTCCACGCTCTTCACTCAGCTCTCGCTCTCTTAAAAGGTTCCTGGAATAGGGACATCAGGGTACCTTTCTTTCTCTTTCATCACTTTTCACCACATGAGGGTTGAAGGTACCCCCATGTGACCGGCACTCCACTCCACTCACTACCATTGAAGAAGATGAAAGACCACATCTTGCTCTCAAACCAAACACTCATAGTCTCTAGCATACCATATGACAGGACATAACTTGATACTTTTGTAGACATATCATAGTCACATCAAGACATTAACCCTTCACTTGCTGCAGCTGTGCAATACACATAACCAGAGACTAGACATTTTGTACAGTGCATCTACACAAAAGACATGACATGTATGACATTTATGGAGGGGCCAGGACACTCCCAGAAGTTTCTACCATCTTCCAGTTAGCACCCCCCCCCCCCCCTCAGCCAATCAGGGTTCAAAAAATACCTCAGCATGGCTGACTAATAGGAAGAGATTTTCCCAGTTTCTAAGACCAGCCAGAGATACCGGAGATACAGACATATGATCAAATACAGTACAATTAAAGCATATGGTGACACAGTTTCCCTGAGATGTTAATATCCAGTAGTACCAGTACTGCGTCACTATATCAATATAGCCTTAGTATTACATGGTAGATACTACGCTAGTGAGTTTCAGACTGGAAGTAGAAAACTATAAGTATAGCGGTAAGTCCCTGCTACTTAGCTGTACCATCTAGATTTCAGCATTTTTAGAATTTCCATTTTGTGCCCAGAAATCCCCTTTAGGCCTTAGTCAGACGGACGTTTTTTGCCGCGATTTGCGCATGCGCATGCGTCCGGCAATTTTATAAAACCATTGCTTTGCAATGGTATCGGACACATGAGCGCTTTTTATGCGCTCGTCTGATAAATTATAGAACAGAAATCGCAGATCGCACCTATCTGCGATCTGCGATTCCTGTTCTCTTCTCTATATGCGCTCAATGGGGCCGGCGGCAGCAGCGCCGACCCTATTGAGAACATATAGAAGACAAATCCTTCTTCTCTGCCACAGCTGTAACAGCTGTGGCATGGAAGAACGATGTTTGCCCATTGAATTCAATGGAGTCGGCAATACAGCCGACTCCATTGAAAGCAATGGGCTGCCGGCGTGCGCGGGATGAATTGTCAGGAAGGGCTTAAATATATAAGCCCTTCCCTGCAATTCATCCAGAAATGTGTTAAAATAAAAAATATATATATACTCACCTGCTCCCGGCAGCCGGAGTTCCGTGCGGCCGGCCTGTAGTGGGTGTGAAGGGGGTGTGAGTCAGACCTGCCCCCTGATTGGCTCAGCGCTGAGCAGGTAAGTATATATATATATATTTTATTTTAACACTTTTCTGGATGAATTGCAGGGAAGGGCTTATATATTTAAGCCCTTCCCGACAATTCATCCCACACTCGCCCGCAGCACATTGCTTTCAATGGAGCGGGCTGTATTGCCGGCTCCATTGAATGCAATGCGCTGGACAGCTCCGGCCCGTCTCTAATGAAACGCGGCTAGGAGCAGATTTTCGGGCGATTTTCGGGTACCGGTCACGCGATTTGCGGATGCGCATCCGTCATGCGATCCGCAAATCGCGCGAAAAAACCCCCGTCTGACTAAGGCCTTAATGTTTTGTTTTATCTAAATGTATTTTTTTTACAGCCAATGTAATTATTCATTTTTTATTTTCTCTCAGGAATCATATATTTCCCTTGTCTGGCTGACCTGTTTAATTTATATTACCTGTGGTTTAGGTAAGTCTCTTCCATAGAACACTCATAAGACTTTTAATATCTGTATTCAATAACCTAAGGTGTATTTATATTTTTTCAACACTATTCTTAATGTCCCAATGCATCTAGAATGAAAAATGAAACAGCTTTGCCAATAGTCTTGGTGATAAATCTACCATTTCATGTCTACAGTTCCCTTGTAGATCTACATGTCTACAGAATAAAAGCAAACCTTGCATATAGTCTGATCCTGCAGTCATGTATGTCATCTTTCCTTCTTCCCCCTCTACTAATGTCTGTAGGTTTGTAGGAAGATATTGAGTATGCTATGAAATAACAGCTGGCTCTCAGTTAACAACCAATACAGCTGCACTTCCCATCATCATTTTTGCGAAAATGGCCAACATTGCAGAACAATGTGAAATCTCTTTAAATTGATCATTGCGCTAACTGCTAATATAGTTTATGGCCATTTTCAGTAGTTAAGGAGACCTTCTTTAATGTATATACACTGACATGCCAAAGTCAAGTGAAAAGAACTAATATAGTTTAGGACCTCCTCTGGCCTGACACAGTGCAGCAACTCAACGTGGCATCAATTCCACAAGTGGATGGAAGATGTCTAAAGGGATAGTAACATAGTATGTTAGGCTGAAAAAAGACAATGTCCATCTAGTTAAGCCTGTTTCAACTCCTAGTTGATCCAGAGGAAGGCAAAAACCCCAAGAGGCAGAAACCAATTAGCCCATTTGGGGGAAAATTCCTTCCCGACTCCGTAATGGCAATCAGAATAATCCCTGGATCAACCTTTGATAGTTCCTACCTAAACATAAGACCCGGAACTACAAACCTGCTGGTCACCTAATGTCTATATCCTGTAATATCCTTCCGCTCGAGAAAGACGTCTAGTCCCCTCTTAAACTCCTCTATGGATTTTGCCATCACCACATCCTCAGGCAGAGAGTTCCACAGTCTCACTGCTCTTACAGTAAAGAACCCCCTTCTATGTTTGTGATGAAACCTGCTTTTTTCTAGACGTAGCGGATGCCCTCTTGTTACCGACGCAGTCCTTGGTATAAACAGATCATGGGAGAGATCCTTGTGTTGAACCATGCCGTCTGGATGGTCACCCACAGCTCCAAAGTACTTGTAGGTGTGGGATCTCTGGTGTGAATGAACCTCTCCACTACATCCCATAAATGCACAATTGGGCTCATGTTGGGTGAACGTGCTCGCAACGCTATTCATAGGAACTCTCTAGGATGCTCTGTGAACCAATTCTAGACAACTTGAGTCCAATGACATGGTGCATTCTGCTGCAATATCTCATCATTGTGGGGGTACATGAAGTCTATGAAGGGCTGCAAATGATCACCAGACAGCGAAATATAGGGGGCACCAGTCAGTGACATCTTTAAGCTTACCAGTGGACCCAACCCATGCCTTAAGAACACACTTCAAACTAATATGGAATCACCACCAGCCTGCACAGTGCCTTGTTGATAATTGGGGTCACTGGCTTCATTGAGTCTGTGGCACACACGAACCCTACCATCAGCCTGAAACAATTGGTATCATGACTCCTCAGACCACATTACATGTTACCAGCCCTCTAGGGTCCAGTTAGCAACCTAACGTGCCCTGGTGAAGTGCTGTGTCTGGTGCTGTGGTGTCAACATGGGCACTCTGTTGGGTGCTCTGCTCCCATATCCCATGGAAGCTAAAGAACGTTGCTCCCACCTGCTGGATATACGTGTGGGGTCTCCTGCAATGAAAGTGGATGTGATTTCTGCTGGAGTCACTTGTCTGTTCACGCAGACAGTTCTAGCCAGATGCTTCCGGTCACGACCATTAAACCCATAGGCAACCATTGCACTGTCAACTGTGGGTGGTAATTCTTTCAATGGCATATTCTCCGTACACACATGGCACTGCGGATTGAGGAATGTTAATGCCAGCACAACTTTGGAAATAGAATGTTCCATCCATCTGGCATCCACCATCTTGCCTTGTTGTAACTCCGATAATTCACGTTCCCTTTGCCATGGGCACACAGGCCGATGTTCAACCTCACTCACAAGAGAACACCTCACAACTTATACAGGTGTGGGCATTCCTAAGCCATCCGCTTAGATAAAGCCACATCAGTGTATATTTTTTATACCTTATGGTTGCTGCACAGTAGAAAAATGTGTTTGTGTCTTAGACAGCTGGAAACCATCCTAATACTCTTTGCTCTTTTGAAGACTTAATAAGCCGGCGCTCCCGCAGTCCAGAAATAGAATCCGGACATATAAGCGGGGTCACCGGCCGGGCACAGAGTCGTATCTTGCTGTGGGATCCCGCATTCCGGATCCAACCCTGTCATAGAGGCCTTACTCTAGCTCATATTGGCTTAAAGGGGTTGTTTCACTTCTTGCTGTTTTTATACAGCTCCATACATTGCACAGTGGCTCAGTTTGGTATTGCAGGCTTGTGTCCTATTGAAGTGAATGGGACTCAGCTGGCATTACCAGCCTGGGTCACTTCCCAATATACGGAGCTGTCTAAAAAATAGCTAGAATTAGCATATAAAGAATGTCTTAGAAAAGCAAAAATAATCTCTCTGCATGTCTTGTAGATCTAGATGTAAAATTGCATTACTGTGCTGCTTGTAGTTCCCTTTACATGTGCTAAATCCCGATAAAGACGTTCTCACAATTCAGAGATACTTTTGCTTATTTTGCAGATGTAAAAACAGAAGTCGGCCCGGTAGTGTATGGAGAAAGTGTAACACTAAGGTGCATTCTGCTCCCACCCAATACTGCTGCTCAGGTGATATGGACAAAGGTTGTAGGTAACGAAGAAACTACTGTAGCCGCATACACATCAGGCTCCAGAGCTGAAATCAGTAAAGGTTACCAGAATCGACTCAGGATAAGCACTTCCCTCCTAAATGAGACCGCCATCACAGTTTATAAAACCGGCCTACAGGACGAAGGCTGCTATAAATGTAGTTTTAATTCTTTCGTCAAAGAGCCACAAAAAGGAGAAATGTGCCTTACAATTCCTGGTAAGAGTTCTGCTGACTTGCATTTTCTTAGAAGCCATTTTTAAAGACAAAGAATCAAAAGGGACCCCTTGGGAGATCGGGCTTCTAAGGGACCTTTCCCACGAGACGGAATATTCCCCGACAGCATTGTGGAATATGCCATTCCTGAAATTTTGCATGAAAATCCACTTCAATGGTGTGAATTCTTGTGCAGAATGTTCCACAGGAGGGAATTTTGCACAATACTGTTGTGGAATATTTTGTTTCATGTGAAAGGGCCCTAACACTCCCAAATAAATTTGCTTAACAAGCAAAAACTAAGTTTATAGCCCCATTCCCCTGGGGATGTCCCAGCATGGTGAAACATGTTGGGGAGGGGGGCTGATAAGATGTTAATTAGGATCTCCTGGTGGTTGTTAGCATTTAGGGCATGTTTAAACACTGAGGAAATGCTTCAACAGCAAAAAAATTATGCGACAAAAATCAGCATTTCCATATCCACAACTGATTGCAGACGATACAGTGCTCCCCTCACCTCCGAAGTGCTAGTTGTCATGGCACCACAGGTTGTGTATAGTTTGTACTATAAAACCATTTGTTCCCTATCTAGTGTTCAGATGTCCGTCTTTTACAGGTACAAAATACTTGCACCGGCAAAAGATAGGACATCCGTGCAGCAGCAAGGTTTGTGCTGCACGTAAAATATTCCCGCGGGTTGTCCCCACAGTGTTCAGTGACAAGGGGACTCTCCGCAGGGATGAAGGAATCCCCTGCCACAGTGGTGGCAAAGGATTGCAATCTTCTGCCATTGCTTTCAATGGGGCCTGCGCTCAGCCGACCCCATTGAAAGCAATGGGCTACAGGCAACCCCATTTTCTCACCGTTATTAGCATGCGAGAAAACGTTGTCCGAAAATTGCTACCATGTAAAGCATTGGAGTCCAATGCATTAATTTACATGGGCGATTTCACTGGTGATTGCGTTTTTTCCTTGCAGAGTTAAACGATAGGCTGCGACCTATCTTATGACAAAAATCGCAGGAAGCCCGGGGAGGGGAGGAGTTTATCGGGTCCGGCGCTCATCGCAGGAGACGGCTGGTCCTATTTAGTTATTTAGGTTTAATAGAGCCCTTCTGCTGGCCGCCGCTGCAGTGTCCTTTTTACACGATGCGGCCGCGTGAATGAACAAGAAAACGCTAATTCCTTTTGGAATGCCGCATTTTTTCACGCAATGCATTTTCCGTGAAAATACAACGCTTGTGTGAAAGAGGTCGTAATATCTAATTTTACTTTATGTTTTTTTTTATTCAACTGAACATAAACTGATTATCTTGGCAGGAAAGGTGCTCATTGAAAAGCATCACAGGGTCCGACTCTTCCAACCCGCGACACTGAAGTGCATCAGGAGAAAGGACAATAATTCCTCTAATGTGGTGCAGGTATCATGGCAGAAAGATGAGACCAACATAGCAACTCATGGGGACAGCGTCTACATTATTCCGGAATATGAAGGACTAATCGATGTGACGGCGGACGGTCCCAATGTGTCTTTGCTCTCCCTGTTTCGGGCCACTGTAGGCGATGAAGGAAGGTACAAGTGTCTGTTCAGTATCTTTCCTGTCGGATCAGTTCGAGGGGAGACGTACTTAGAAGTCTACGGTATGTTTGACAACCAAAGGGGCTTTTTTTTTATATTTTGGCTTTTAAAAGTAATGAATGTAAAGTTTACGCCCAACTTCACAACCGTTACAAAAAGTTAACAGATGTTGCAAATTTCCTATTGTTTTCTGTTTACAGCTCCAATGCAAGACTATGTTTCCATGGTAATGAAAAACAAAGAAAACCCCATCCCATATTTATACTGACATCTATCTGTCCCATAGTTCTTACTAGCATCAGGTAAAAATTAGAGGACAAATGGGATTATGACTGCAAGATCAGACTACACATGGTTTCTTTGTTATCTGTTACCATGGAAACATATAGGTCTGCATAAGAGCTATAGACACAAAATGACAGGAAATTGGCATTTAACCTTCCGTCAGGCACAATGCCAAAGCCCACCTGTTCTGTCGCAATGTGCCCAGGGCTTCATTCACATGAACGTATATCGGTGACCATTTTCAAAGCTGGATGATATACGCTACCATCTGATGCATTGGATTCCAATACATCAGATCAGACGAGCCATTTTTTACCACGTAAAAGTACCTGGCCAGCCAAGATAGCTCATAGGAACGAATTTCGGCTGGGTGCTTTTATACCAGCAAGGAAATATAGTTCAGGATCTATATTTCCCAGCCAGAATATGGCTGCTGCCATAGACTCCTATGGGAGCCTATGACAGCTGCTGGAGAAGGGAGGTGGGAGGGAGTTTAGCAGAGTGTCTGCTAAACTCCCACTCCTTCCCTCCTTCTCTCTGCCCCTTGCCGGCTTTTTGCAATTGGACAGGGCAGGGGCTATTTGCTAAGTTCCCACCCCGCCCCCTCCTTTTGCTGGCAGCCAATCAGGGGCGGAGAGGGTTCGGGAGCTTAGCACAATAGCTCCCAAGCTGTTCTGCCCCCTTCCCTTGGCAAGAGCCGGCGAGGAGATGGAAAGGGGGAAGGCAGTTTAGCAGAGCGTATATGCGCCGGGCCGTCTGATCGGGTGCACAAACAGCAAATTTGTGCACCTGTTCACGTGTTTTATGACCGTAAAAACGCCTATGCTCATGTGAATAAGCCCTAATAGGCACATGTTTTAAATAAAGGTAATTAAAACCTAAATTGTTAATTCCAGCAATCTGCAACTAATCAACAACATTTTGAGGGATTTCTTTTTATCAAAATTTGAATGAAGATTCCCCATCTTCCACCACTAATACCAAAAGTAACATTTTTTATGGGCCTTCTTGTTTTTTTCATCCCCCCCAAAAGGGAAAGGGTGTTTGCAAATGTGAAACATTGGTGTGGGTAATGAAATGGTTTGCTAGGGTCAGGATTAAGCCTGTTTGGTTCAGACATGTACTTGCATAGCTGTAGTAGGTTCAGGGGTATAAGTTGCCACATAAGAAGTAAATGGATCTTCAAGTTCTCGACTTAGACAGAGGTTGACTATGTTCTATGTCTTATAATACTAACCTGCTTCCAGTTATGAGACTCCAATACAGAACTCTTCTATCTTCCAGAACCTTTGAATGTGACAATGTCAAAAACTGAGGAAAATGGGTGCTTTAAAATAACATGCGTGGCCCGGAGCAGGCCCCCTTCTATGATTTCTTGGTTGGATGTAGACAAAGAATCCATCAATAGCACCACCTATGATGGATTACTAACTGTTAGCAGCTGGATTCTGATAAAAAGCCCGGACAGTCAGCAGAAGAAAATGCCAAAATGCAAAGTTCTTTACTTAGGGGAAGAATCGTATTTCAGTGTGTCTACAGGTAAGCAATGTAAAACCCCAAAAATCCCCAAAGGTCATCTTCTTATATACGTCAATACCCTTCCAAAGAAAGAAAGTTAGCAGCTGGGACTACGTGCAACTAGGCCTTCATCTGTATGTGAGTGACACTGATGGATCTCGATGAGAGCATCTACCACCCACCAGTAAAATCCCCGATCGCCAAGTAGCTATCATAATGTATCTTTAGGATACGCTACTCTAATTAACTGATTTCTAGAAATGTATGACTGCATCTTGGAAAAAAAAGCAGAAATATTGGTGGTGTACCTCTTTCCCCATGACAACATGACCAGGGGCATAACTGTAGGGGATGCAGTTGACGCCGGGCCCACAAGCTTTAGGGGGCCCATAAGGTCTTTCTTCTCCATATAGGGACCCAAGTACTATGAATAAAGCATTATATTTGCGGGCCCTGTTACATATTTTGCATTGGGGCCCAGAAGCTTCATGTTAGGCGTCTGAACAAGACCACTCCTATGTACCAAGGGTTGTCTTAGATACATTGTTCAGTAGCATCAATATCATTGGCAGGTGTTTAATTGTAGACATTGACGTGGGTGGTAATTGTCTCTATGATACTGTGAAAGGAAATATTTTCATGTGGGCTCAAATAAAAAACTATTCTCACAAGTGCTGATAATTCAGAACTGGAATAAAACAGTTAAACCGATCCTCTGGTTCCAGGACAAAATTCTAGCCTTGGACAGGGGAAGAAGAGGTATATTACTTTCAGTTGTTCTTCTCCATCATCCCTCCAATCTGCTGATTCCATTTTTGGTCATCCAAGATCACCAACGCAATCTTCAGACTAATACCCACAGTGCATTGGTAATATTATACTATTAATGCACTATACACTCTCTGATTGGTCAAAGCTCCGCACATATTTAGCATTGGCCAATCAGAGAGCAATGTGCATTGGTAGTTGGAAAATTGCTGCGGCCTTCTTGGACAGCTGAAAACAGAGCCCAGAATCATCAAACAGAGGAGCAGCGGGGTTTTCTCCTGAAACTGTAGAGTCATTTTAAACAATATTCCATTGAGTTTTTAGAATATGCTAGAAGGATTTAGAGAATTTCCTCTTTAAATTGGGGGATGGGAGTAGGTGGGGTCAGCACCACGCTCTTAATGACAGAGAAGTCATACTGAAGAGTCCGTTGTATTACCTTTTCTTGACTAGTATCCAAAATGCACCATATTTTTCTGTGCTGTTTGGTATAATGGTTAGTCAGATCTGTCATAATAATATGCTACATACCTCCAGTGAAAAATAACATAAATGTAAGTGTCCTTAAGAACATGAACAATAGTTTTTGTTAAGCCTTTCCCTCTAAAGCTCAACCATTTGTTCTGCAGACCTCTGCTTCCTTATTCGTTAACAGAAACTTATTACCATTGTCTGCCATGTTACATATATAGTGGAGCCGCGTCATGGTCACTGTCTGCACAAGCCTGCTAGCTCACTGTACACTTGCCACTAGCCCCATCCTACTCTCACACAGCAGAAAGAGAGACAGACTGCCCAAATCAGTGCTGATGCTGCTGTAATCTCAGGGATTTAATAACTAGCAAGTTTCCTCTATAGAGGCAAATTTTCCTATATCTCTGTATTCTGTCTATGTGCAAAAGGAAATAAGTACTAGGTATCAAATCTATCTATCTATCTATCTATCTCAGATCTATCCACCTATCTCATATCTATCTATCTATCTATCTATCTATCTATCTATCTATCTATCTATCTATCTATCTATCTATCTATCTATCTATCTATCTATCTGTCTGTCTGTCTATCTCATATCTCATAACGCTTATTGTTGCCCTCATCCACTCTCGGCTCGATTATTGCAACTCGTTGCTGATTGGCCTCCCCTGCACCAGACTCTACCCTCTCCAATCCATCCTAAATGCGGCAGCCAGGCTCATCTCCCTGTCCAGTCGCTACTCGGACGCCTCTGCCCTGTGCTGGTCACTGCACTGGCTGCCCGTTAAATTCAGAATTCAATTTAAACTCGCTACCTTCATCCACAAAGCCCTCCACAGTGCAGCACCCCCCTATATCGCCTCCCTCATCTCAATCCATCACCCAGCCCGGGCTCTCAGCTCTGCTCATGAAACCAGACTGAGTGCCCCTTTAATTCGAACTTCTCATTCCCGCCTCCAAGACTTCTCCAGAGCAGCACCGGTCCTCTGGAACGCATTACCAAATGCTACCCGGGCAATCCAGGACTCGCGGAACTTCAGGCATGCTCTAAAAACGCACCTCTTCAGGGAGGCATACCGCATTCCCTAAACAAACCCCTCTGTACTCCGCCTGATAACATGCTCCCTGACCTACTGACTGCAATCCCTGCTAGCCATCATAAACCGCTCCTGCAGTCATACTGTTTCTGCCGTCACACGGCTAAATGTTTGACCATTGTCTATGTGTATAGCATCGCTCACTCTCCACCCCGCCATATCGTGCACATATCCAGCCCCTTTACCTTCTGTATCACCCCACTATTCGTAGTATGTAAGCTCGTTGGAGCAGGACCCTCACCCCTATTGTTTACATCAACTGATTACTATGTAACCGTGGTTCTGTTATATTTGTATTTTTCGTCTTTCTGTATTCCCCCTGTCTACGTAAACGCTGCAGAATATGTTGGCGCTATACAAATAAAGATTATTAATATTATCTATCTATCTATCTATCTATCCATCTCATATCTATCTATCTCATATCTATCTATCTATCTATCTCATATCTATCTATCTATCTATCTATCTATCTATCTATCTATCTATCTATCTATCTATCTATCTATCTATCTATCCATCTTATTCACATATTCTCCTAGATGACAGGAGGTAGACTTTAAATAGGACTGAATATTCTGATGACAAATGCACTTTATTCTACTATAGTAATCAAAAGTCTTTGTTTATTACATTACTGCTGCAATTTTCATCCAGCGACCGGGTTCATTTCCTTTCTTTTTGCTGTCTAGGCACTCGATGTCGACTCCATCCTGTCATTCTGGGTCTACTTGTCTCCATAAAGTTTTTCCTCTGAAAGCTGCTACATTACAGAACACAGTGTGTGCATAATAGTAAAATGCTTTTGCTTCACTACAGATAGGTGGATGAATACGTAAAGAATGAATGGCCATATAAATAAACGAATGAATGAAGAAATATATGTATAAATGAATGCATGGATGGGCAGATTAGTGAATGAATACATAAGTGGTTGAACGAATAAAAGGATAGATAAATAAATAGATGAATGAACAAACAATTGAATGTGTGTATGGATGAATACATAAATTATTGCATTGATGGAAAGATGAATGAACAATTGAATGTATGTGAATGAACGGATGGATAAACAAACAAACTAACAAACAAATGGTTGACATCTGTATGAGTGGATGAATCCACAAATGAATAAATGAGCTGAAATATCAAAAGATTACTGAATGAATGAAAAAACACATAGATGGACATAAGAATGAATGAAGAAACAAAAGAATGGATATGAATCCCATTCCTTACTATGTATTATTTGGCTTGTGCAAAGACACTACAGTGACAAAGATTGAAAATGGTATGTATCACTACCCTGAAAGGGCTATGCATCCGGAGTGATCCGCTATCCTGTGCTATGCTGTATGTACAATGCAAATCAATAAGCAAGTGTTCTAGACAATGCTGCTAAACCAATAGTTAATGAAGAATGCAATGCAGGGCAAAAACAAATGAGGAGTGCGCTAATACGCCCTCCACTGCGATGCATAGTCGCGCATGTACCAGGTTTGTTTCTTTTTTCGGACTATTCGAACTCCACGCCGGTGCGCATGAGTTTAGAGATCTAGTGCCCTATCTTTCTCGCACGTAGTATGAACGCATGGGAATCCCGATGGTGAAATCAATAGTTTGATTTTGTCCCATTACGTGGCCGACATTTTCAGAACCTCATAATGGGGCTAAAGCGTGCCCATGTGTTTAACTCTGTCCAATCCAGTTTGTATCCTGGTTTTCCTAGGGGGATTACTCTTTTTCTGCTATTATACAACGGCGCTATCTGCTGGCTAAAGCCAGTACTGCATGAGGTGACACGTTGGATAGGCTCCGACAGCAGAGAAGCTGGCAATATACAGTAAGAGAACCCCGACAAACGTCTTCCTACATCGGAGCTGTACAGCCTTAAATCATAATGTCTTTAGACGTCAGACAGTGGATTGGAAAGGGTTAAGCTCAAAAAGGTCAAGAATCACTGGACTGTCAGTAAAGGTCTACTAGACAAGCTAATTTCACGTTTGAGCAAGCGGTCAGAGCTGGCTCGTTCGCTCAGACAGCCTATATAGACAGGCAGATACATCGCTGGCTCATTCAAATGAGCGCTATTTAAACTGAATGATAAGAATGAGCCAACGATGATGAAAGTGAATGATTTATCGTTTATCATTCGGTCGTCGGCTGTGTTTAGACTGAACCAATAAGCTTCACTTTTGCTCGTTTGAACGATTTTTTTGAACAATAATCGTTCCGTGTAAAAGGGACATAAGATGTTACATCTGCCGTGTATTTATTTAATCCTACCTATATCTTATTTATTTTTTGTCTATACTGTAACTCCCATTGATTTGTAGAGCGCTGACATTTGTAGTCCATCTTCATTAAAGTTACTTTCCATTTTTTATTAAGGTGCGCAATTCCATGCTGATTCAAGGGAACCTCTCATCACATTAAACTTTGTTATGGGGCTCATAGGTGAGGCAATGGGAAGGGGGGCTGTGTTTCATACTCAACCAGGTACCCACCTGCATTATCTCCCCGCAAAGTTTGCACATGCATGCGTTGTGAGTCATTGTGCACAAGGCTGTCTGAAAGAGTCATGTTTTGTACGTATGCCAACTTCACAGGGACGCTGCACACTAATGTAGTTTATGGGGCTCAGAGGTGACGACAAGTTTCTTCATGTTCTATTAATTTCTCTGCCATGCAAATGATATAATTCTGACTCCCTGCGGCCACCACTAGGGGGTGCTCTCTGCACATAGATGTGTACAGCTAGTATTGACCTTAATGGGAGCTGTATAAACTTATGTTCAGTGAGGGCCTCTAGTGGCCGCTGTAGATAGCTACTACAAAAGTAGCAAACAGGTAAAGCATTGTAGTGCCGAGCCTCTTTCTAATGTACCATAGCCCCCTTAGCAGTTGGGTGCACAGCCCCCGTGGTGTGCTACTGTTTGGTATCATCAAGAAGTAGCAGAAAAGACCCAATTTTATTTTAGCCGTATTTATACCCCACAGTAAAGCCTTGTGCTGTGTCTGTCTCTCGAAGCTATATTAGATTTACACTTTTGTTCTTGACCTTAAAGGGGTTATCCGATTACTGGACAACCCTGTATCAATAGGGCTGTATGGGTTAAAATAAACTGAAACATACTTACCCCTCTGCAGCCACTGAGATCCTGTGCTGCAGCCCAGCTGTAGTCCTGGTGGTGGCTGTGATCACTGATGTCACAGGAAGTCAGGTAACCACTACAGCCAATGAGAAAGTTCAGTGCCCAGCGTTCCTGAACTCCTAGCAGCATGGTGCTTAGAATGTAAACGCTGATGCCAGGAGAACAAGCAGTGGCTCTGCTGCCTCTCATTGGCTGCAGCGATCCCTTGAATTCTTGTGACGTCAGTGATCACAATAACCAGCCGGGATCACAGCAGGGCTGCAGTGCTGAATATTGGCGGCCAAGGAGGGGTAAATATGTTTCAGGTTGTTATTTTAAGCCACACAGCCCTATTGAAGCCGGGTTGTCTGGTAACTGTAAACCCATTTTAATAAATGAGCAAACTTAATTGTATGGATGTGGCAAATCGGCAAGATTACTTTGCTTATCCCTGATAAATCTTTTTTCCTTTTGCATCTTCTAGTAATTAAACAGTTCTAGTACCTTTATTCTTCTGAGGCCTCTTTCACATGAGGGTATATCGGACGCCATTTTCAAGGCCAACCGATATACACTATGATCCGATGCATTGGATTCCAATGTATCAGATCACATGGCCATATTCCCGCAGAATAAAAGCACCCAGCCAGGACAATATAGCGCTGAGCGCTTTCATGCCAGCCCGCTAAGATAGTCCTGAAACTATCTTTCTGCCTGGAATACGCAGGCTGCTGCATAGGCTCCTATGGGAGCCAATGACAGCGACCAGAGAAGGGAAGTGGGACGGAGATTAGCAGTGTGACTGCTAAACTTCCTCCATCTTCTCTCCTCCTCTCTCCTCCCCTCTGGCTGTTTGCAATGGGAGGGACAGGGGCAGAGCTAAGCTCCGCCCCCTTCAATTGCTGGCTGCAGACAAGGGGCGGGGTGGAGGGAGCTTAGCTCCGCCCCCACCCCTCCCATTGCACACAGTCGGATGAGAGAGGAGGTGAGCCGGCGAGGGGGAGGCAAGAGAGGCCCAATGGCATTGCGGGCTCGTTAGATTTGTGCACCCATTCAGGTGTTTTTACAGCCTCCGAGTAATTTCAGTTTTACTCTGCCAATCCTTAGCGAGAGTCATCATGATATATAGCAGTAGTCTCCAGCCCACGGCCTTCCAGTTGTCGCAGTGAGACAACTCTCATCATGCTCTGATACTCGCAGGGGGAGCGCCACGGAATGGATACCACTGATATGTACAATGCTGCCATGACCTTTCTATGCAAGAGGAACAGTCCTTTGAATCACAGGTGTAATTTGAAGCTCCAAGACCCCACATTGTACGTCCCACTGCCCCACTTCTGTCTATACCACTGGTTTCATATCATATTTATATTGCTAATTTCATTACCATAGTCTGATAAGAGAACTATTTGTACATTATATATTATAATAAATTATATTTATGCAATTGCCTGATGTTTCTTTATGTGTAAAACAAAAAAGCACAATGAACCCTGGTAATCAATATGATCACATCAATAAATGTTGTAAGAGATACAGATTATCTAGGTAATGTTTTATCAAAGGGCCACTCCAACGAAAACACATTTTTCCATCCCTGCCCCCTCAACTGATTGCCTGTCACACTGTGGTGGTTTCCTCTATACAATGCAGTAATTTCCATGCAGTGCAGCCTCCTGTCTGATGCTTATCATTTACCATCTTGATCTGAGAATTCTGCTTTCACTTTCACCAGTTAGAGACTGGGTACTGTCGATATCGGAAGCTAGGGGTGTGACAGCACTTAGCAGGAGGGAATGCCCCTGTCATGCCCCTAGCTTCCGATTGGGTAGTACTGCAGCAGGGAGGGCACTGCTCCCGTGCAGCCTGTGGCCGCTGCTGAAGGTGGGACCATTGTCACTCAGCTCCCCGCTGCTCTCCTTGGTGGACTGCCACCTCCACTGCCATTCCCCCGGTTGCCCGCTGCTAGCAGGGACCACTCTAAATGTGCTCCAGGCTCCCCTCCATACCTCACTGACAATCTGGGCTCCCGTTCCCCCTGTGCCTGCTGCAGCCGGGAGCGCTGTCACTGGGGTCTCCACTGCTCTCATCTCCGCTACTGGTCTCCATTCGGCTGGAACCGCTGTGAGTATGCTCCACACTCCTCTCCCCACCACACACAGGATACCCCTGGCACAGCTGCAGCAAGCGCGACAAGAGCTGTCGCCCGGGATGATGGTAGGCTGCCGGGAATGGGTCGCCTTGTATGCAGGGTTACGGTTAGTTTAAGTGTTAGGCTTACATTATTAGGTGTAAACAGCTAATAATGTAAGCCTAACACTTAAACTAACCCTAACCCTCCATCCAAGGCAAACTTCAGTCCCCACGCTGCTAGGACCTTGCTCCAGGAAGCCAATCAGTAACTTCTGGGTATACAGTGGGCATATACAGCCCATCACTAGGTCTCCACCTATGCTTGTGGTGGAGACAAGATACACCAGTACCTAGAGACTGTACCATCTCTGCTGCAGAAAGAGCACTGTCATTACATTATGTATTAACGTAAATAAGTGATCGATCATAAGTATATAGTCAGTAGGATGAGTTGTGTGATCATAACCACTAACTGTGATAGAAGTGTCTGTGTCTCTCCCTGAAGAGCTTGTGTGGTGGGGTCCATCACACAAGAATTATACTGACTGAGAAACGGACTTGTTTGACAAGACAAAAACCTAAGTAACACTCAACTGGTGAGAACTAAGATCACAAGACCACCTGAGAAAAAAGAGGCCAGGAATTTAAGATAGAAAGGAATAACTAACCAAGCTAATACTAGCCGACTTCTATATACTGGGGGCTAGTTACATAATGAATGAAAAAAATTGCCAGACCGGTCCTTTAAATATCTATTTTTTGTTAATTATTATTACAACAATGTATAATTGTAGCATTATCATATAAGTACTGATGTTAAATACTGATCGTTTCTGTATGTTGTCTGGTAAAATAGTATCGAGAACCTACAGTACCAGACAGATGATTGCCCACCTTTCACACCATGTTGTTGTTAGAGTCTAAGCTTCAGTACTGATTTGTTTCATAATGTAGAGTTTTCTGTTCAAACGTCCAACATTTAACCAGTTCACAGAACAAAAGGTATGAACGGAAGGAAAATGAAAATACAGGAAATGTAGGAAGAACTCAAAAAATGTTTTTGGCAAACACCATCTACAAATATCTGAAGGGTTGTCACAGTGCAGACTAGAAGCAATGGGATGAAACTGAAAGGGAGAAGACACAGATTAGATATTAGAAAAAACTTTCTGACAGTGAGGGAGATCAATGAGTAGAACAGGTTACCACTGTCTAGGATGATTTAGTGAATCCTGCACTGAGCAGGGGGTTGGACCCGATGACCCTGGAGGTCCCTTCCAACTCTACCATTCTATGATTCTATGACTAATAAACCTCTACATGTGCCCCATTCATAGCATGAACAATATCAAGTCTGTATTCAATTTCTTGCCACATTCTCTCCAACATATCCACAGATACAGTAGCAATCATATCACAGATATGGGATCGTAAATCTGGAAGATCATTCACTGCAGTCACAAATACATAGTCCTTCACATAACCCCAGAGAAAGAAATCCAGCGGAGTAAAATCTGATGAACAGGCTTCCGAATTAGTCCACCGCCATCAATCCACTGATTTAGAAATGTCTTCTTGAAGGAACTCTGAAAATCCCTACCCCAATACTGGGTGCTCCATTTTGGTGGAAGATGATGTAAGGTTGCAGATTAACTATTCTGGGTACAGGAACTGGTCCAACATGTCAAGGTCCACGGAGCCAGTTTTATTGAACAAAAACGAACTGATAATCCCGTCCTTCATTACACCACAACAAGCATTTAGTTTTGGTCTATCTTGGTCATGTTCTCTGTAGACATGGGGAGTTTGGGTACCTTATATCTGCACATCATATTGCTTGACATATCCTGACAGAGGAAATGTGGCCTCGTCTGAGAAGATAATGTAGCAGCAGAAGCCAAGAAGAGCAGCTGAAGTAACGGGTTTTAAGGTTTATTCCCCAAAATCTCATTTGTAGCAGCAAGTGAGATATTAAAATATAACATTTATTGGATATACATAAAATCTAAGAAAACTAATATAAACCAGCATGTATACGCCAGAACAACAAATACAGTAAGAACATTCGACCTTGGATCACCACATGGATAGGGCTTACCAGATTCACAGGGATAAACACAGATGATCACAAAAAATGAAAATAAGCAAAGACTAATGTACACCCAATATAAAAATATGTATAAAAACTTTATTGATATCAAATAAATATAAAAAGTGAATAAAAAAACAGATAAAAACATTTAAAAGCCAAACACAGGTAATTGTAAAATCATCTGAAACTCCGAAACAGTGAGGGGTAACAGAAAGCATGGTGGAACCATAAATGCTGATTGGATAGTGGAGTAGTGATAGATACCTCTAAGAATATTAGTATCACATGATCTGCATTAAAAAATGTCAAAATAAAGAAAAACCTAGCAGCATACTGAGCATAAAAAAATCGCGTGATCTTCTTGTAATGCGACAGTGCTGCAAATCACATGTATGTGAAGCCCTTGCTTATTAATGGCTTCCTTCACATTAGCAATGTTTTGTAGCCTGGGACATTGTGAGAATACAAAATCGAACCATGCTCTATACAGCCGTGATTTGCAATGCTTTGTAGCCCATGTTTCCCTATGGACCCTTCCTTTCTGTTGCATCAAAGGAAAACGCGTTTTTTGTGCGATGCAATCCAACTTTTACAGTAGCTAATCTTACTGTAAAAGGCTGAAAATAAGCCCTAGCTGCCTAAGAAAGAAACAAAAAAAAAAAAAGAAATACATCACCTAAGAGGCGCTATCTGGCACAGTCTACCGAAGCACCCCGGCACTTGATTGAAGTTCTCCAGCATAGCTTCCTGGTCAGGATTTTAAAAAATTAGACAATCAGAGGCAGCGCCACAGCGCTCAGCCAATCAGAGGCAGCAATCAGCTGTCATTCAATGACGGCTGGGCTCTGCTTCTGATTGGCCACAGCACTTAGCCAATCAGAGGTAGCGCTTTCTGGAGGCGGGGATTTTTTAATTCCTGACCTCCAGAACACAGAAGATGACTTCCCGGGGCCAGAGAGAAGAGCCGGGCTGGTCTTCTATGTGAGTTAATCTTTTTCACATTTTCTTTACAGATTGCCATGATTTTCAGGAAAGGGCCTATATTTCAAGCCCTTCCCCAAAAATCATTGCCTCTGTGGTAGCCTTCATTTTATTGCTTTCAATGGGGCTGTGGAGACCATGGGGATGAAGGAGCCCCCTGCCTTAGCTGTCACAGCTGTGCCAGGGGAACGCAATGTACTCCCAATGATCTCAATGGGGCTAGTGTTGCTGCTGCTGGCCCCATTGAAATCAATGGGTTATATCGCACATTCTTCTTTGCGATGCGAGATTACAGTGAAAACATCGCTAATGAGAATGAAACCATTGAAAATCATTGGTTTCATTATCATGCATTTTCACTCACTCTCGCATCGCAAGGCTAACAGATCGCCAGTGGGTGTTCACTCTTACCATGTATTACGCACAATAGAGCCCTATTGTTCTCTATCGGTGCGTAATGGACGTGGTACATATGCAATTACAGTTTATACGCTAAGCGAAAGAGCAGAAAATCTATAAAATGGAAAACAGGAAGACTGCACATGACAACATGCATGAGATAGGCTGTCATGCGCAGTCCAAAATCGCCGCCATATGCAGCGAAACGCCGGCTCATACAGCGGTAAATGCTTAAATACACTATGTTATGATGTCACTATGAAAATCGCGCAAGATTTGTGAGACACACAAATCTTCCACAGATATGAAAAGCCATTTTTTGAATGGGTTCATTCACATTAGGGATGTTTTCCCGCATGGCATCGCAATGGGATGCTATGCGGGAAACAGATCGCAGCATATCTAATCTTTCTGCGAGATCTCCCATTGCTCTCAATGGGGCCGGCGGCAGCAGAGCCGGCCCTATTGAAAGCAATGGGATGACTGTGACAGCTGCAGCAGGGGATTCCATTTCTTTCTCGAGGTGATGCGAGGCTGTTCCCACATTAAAACGCCTCGCATCCACAGAGATTTCCCATAGTGGCAGGTGCGATATCGAGCTGTGATTCATGGCCCGATATCGCCCTTGCCAGTGTGTAGGAGCCCTTAGGGCATTTTTTGCTGTGTTCTATGTGTGTGTGACACAAAAATTGCCTAAAAACAATTGCGATTTTGCTGCGAATCCGGATCGCCAATATGAAGAAGCCATCATTATGTACAAAAGAACACACAAAAAAATCACCAATTGAAAATTGCTACAATAACCCACTTAAAAAAGTTAGTACAGTATTTGGCTCGTATGGTGCATGCCAGGAAAAAATCTAAAAGCTATGGCAAAAATAGCTAATTTTTGCATATCTTGCCTCACAAAAAGCATAATAGAAAGTGATTAATAAGTCATATGAATCACCTAATGGTATCATAAAAACAAACAATATGTCCTGCAAAAAAAAAACTTGCACAGCACCGCTGACAGAAGAAAATAATGTTAGCGATCTTTGAATATGATGATTGAAAAAAATAATGTTTTTTTTAATGTTAAAAAATATTGCAAAAATAACCACTATTTAAGTGTTGTATCGATGTAATCGTACCGACCAGCAGAATTAGTTTAACATATTATTCATAGTGCATGGTCAACGCCAATAAAAAAAAAATGCATAAAAATTCTCTCTCGTTTCTTGATAAAATGGACTAAAAAGTGATCAAAATGTTGTATGTTACCAAAAATGGAATCAATCAAGAGTAGGGCTCAGCCCACGAAAAAAATCAAGCCCTCTTAGAACTCTGTCGATGGAAAATGAAAATGCTCTGGCTCTAGAAATGCAGCAACACAAACAAATCTTTAAAAAAAAGTCCTTATATTGTACAAAAATAGCAAAACAAAAAAACGTATAAACTTGGTGTTGTTGGAATTGTGCCGACCCGGAGAATAATCTTATCCCATTACTTCATCTGCATGCTGAACGCTGTAAACCTAAAAAACAAATAGTAGGACTTCTTTTATATTCCCCAATCCCCCTAAAAAAATGAATATAATTTATACCATACATTATATTACCCCCAAATAATGCCATTAAAATATACAACTTGTCCTGCAATAAACAAGCCCTCATACGGGTATGTGACCGAAAAATTAAGAAGTGATGGCTCTAGGAAGGTAACAAACTGAAAAATCAGTTGGTCATTGAGGCACAAGCAGTCTTCAGTATTTAGGGA
Organism: Eleutherodactylus coqui; assembly: GCF_035609145.1. Lineage (NCBI taxonomy): Eukaryota > Metazoa > Chordata > Amphibia > Anura > Eleutherodactylidae > Eleutherodactylus > Eleutherodactylus coqui. The sequence continues at coordinate 49,484,205 of NC_089840.1, forward strand.
TTAATGGCTCTAGGAATTGAAGAAAAGTGGCACTTTCTACATTGACAAAATGTCCAGAATATGACTCTTTTATTCTCATAGCGCTGCCAGGGAGAAAAGCTGGATGGATTTCAATTGTCTTTTAAAACAAGTTTGGACATCCATTGGTAGGGTTAAATATGTCTGTTTAAAGCAAATCTAGAATATTGTGACTGTAAGGGTATTCGCTGCCTGAGTAAGTCACTAGTGTCTATTCTGAGGGACAATGGTACTTCTTCCTGGTAGACAGGAAATCGTTCTTAGTAGGTCAGAAAGTTTGTAACTTTTCACTTATAAAAGTTGAATGACAAACCGTAAATCAGCATGAAGGATATCTGGAGGGAGGAGGCAGGCTGGGAGATGGGGCATTCCAGATGTAAAACTAATGATTCCACTGTAATATATAAAGCAGCCTTCCCCTTCTGATTAATTAAATTCATACACAGATGTAGCAGAGCTGAGTTCGTCATTCTTCAAAATTCATTCTTAAATCCTTAGGGTGCATTCACACAAGCGTCTGCTGGTGCGTACATATGTGAGCACAAAACCGGCACACCCACGTATGTGCACAAACAGGCGTGAATGCATGTCCGTGCAGTATTGCTTTCAATGGGGCCACGGCTACTGCCAGCGGCCCCATTGCAAGCAATGGTTTGCCGGCAACCCCTGCAGTGATTTTCAGGGATAGGGCTTTAAATATAAGCCATTCCCTGAAAATCATTCCTATCTGGTGTAAGAAAAAATTTAAAAATCTATACTTACCTGCCTGCGGCTGCAGGGGCTCAGGCGTGTCTAGCCGCTTGGGTCCCGTCACTGTAATGAAATTCTTTCAGCAGGCGGGGATTTAAAATCCCTGCCTGCTGAAAGGACTGCATCTGATTGGCTGAGTGTTCAGCCAATCACAGGCAGTGCTCAGCCATTCATTGAGTGACAGCTGAGCGCTGCCTGTGATTAATCACAGCGCTGAGCCAATCACAGCCAGCGCTCGGCCATTCATTGAAATCAATCGGAGAGCTTTGTGATCCTCTGCCACAGCTGTCACAGGGGATCTTTTACTCCCCGTGGAGAGTCCCCTTGTCACTGAACACTGTGACAATGCTATGTCAATGTTCAGTGATGAGGGGACTCCCCGTGGAGAATATTGACACGTACCATGGACCTATAGTGCACGCATGTCCTATGTTTTGCATGCCTGTAAAACACAGACATGGGAACACACCATAGGAAACCAATGGTTCTAATAGACGCGTGGTTATATGCATACGTATGTACGCACATAAACTCACTCGTCTGAATGCGCCAACTTATTCCGCAGCGTTTTCAGTTACCGTAATTTATTTATTATCCCCAGCAAGCTGCTTACTCATTCCCTCGGAAGGATGGAAGGCTGAGTCAACCTTGAGGCGGCTACCTGAGCCAGGCGGGGATTGAACTTGCAACCTTCAGGTCGTGAGCGAGAGCTTAGGACTGCATTTCTGCTCTTATTAGCATGTCTGAATTGCATAATCCGTTCGTGCAAAATAGAATACATGTTCTATTTTGCCACATATATACAATATTGTTCTCTATTGTCACATATATACAATGTACAGTAATTGCGTATGCCCTGCGGGTATACACATCATTACTAAGGGACAGCACGGGAAATATAAACCCCAAAAAATACAGGTGTACTGCGCATGACCACACCTTACGTGGCTTTACACAGGGTCACAGCCGGGTTCACAGCTATAAAATGCTGCGTTTTACTCTTACGGCCGGACTAACTTCTGTTTTTAATATTTTTTTCCAATAATTAAAAAAAAATTGTTTTACTTATTTTTACATTTTTTTCTCCCTGAGGGCTCAGTCACACGGGGGCATCCGGGCGCCGATGCGCCGTGTTCCCGCATGAAGAAGACAGCCACACTGCAGGACGGATGACTCTCCGCAGTGCCGGAAGAAAGAACACATGACCCGCAATGGAGCCGGTCACATGTTCTTTCTTCCGGCGGTGCAGAGAGTCGTCTGCATCTGCAGTGCAGCCATCTTCTTCGTGCAGGAACATGAGTGCCGATGCGCCCGTGTGACTGAGCCCTGACTTGAACTTGCTATTGTCTGATCACTCATACAGTATAATGTAATAGCACAGTATTACATAACACTGAATTTATTCATGGCGGCACTTGGGGTCCTCAGAAGGCCCCCAGCTTCCATGGCAACCAAATGGCACGGTGCAACTACATCACGGGATGGAGGGTCCCCAAAACAATAATCGGGGAATTTAAATGACACTGTAATAGTTGACAGCGGTATTTAGGGTTAACGCCACGCTCAGCATTAGCGTTGATGATGGCTATTACAGACTGGTGTCTGCTATCACAGAAAGTCGGCCCTCACCTTGTATTGAATGGGATCGACTTGTGACCCCAATCTATTTAAACTCAATACAGCCAGGACATAAATGTAAGCCCTATGGGGCTAATGGGTTAATTACTAGAGATGAGCGAACGTACTCGGTAAGGCCGATTTCGCAATCGAGCACCGAGATTTTCGAGTACTTCACTACTCGGGTGAAAAGATTCGGGGGTCGCCGGGGGGCGGGGCGTGGCGTGGTGGAGCGGGGGGTAGCAGCGCGGAACAGGTGGGAGCTCTCTCTCCCTCTCTCCCCCACTCCCCTCTGCAACCCCCCGCTCACCCACGGCGCCCCCCGAATCTTTTCACCCGAATAGTGAAGTACTCGAAAATCGCGGTGCTCGATTGCGAAATCGGCCTTACCGAGTACGTTCGCTCATCTCTATTAATTACGTTCCTTGCTTCTGGGCTTCTCTTCAGCCCTGATAGCTGCTGCATTGAGCCTTGGCACCATTTCATACTTGCCAACTTTCGAGAAGGGACATCGGGGAATGACATACTAATATATTAACATTGTTTACTACATGCCAAACCCAAAGCAGACTATCTAATAAATTCAGACACTAGATCATACATCCTAAATAAATTCAGAGCACTGGACAGACCCATACATACAGACACCAGACCCCTTAATTAATAGTAGACCCAATATCACACCCCCAGAATCAAAACCAAGACCAGACCCATATGTTCAGACCCTAGACCCCTTAGTAGGGTATTCCCACCTCATACCTTTATGGCATATCCACAGAATATGGTATAAAAGTCAGATAGGTGCCGGTCTCACAGTTATCTCCTGTTTTGGTCTCCACCGCTCTGGCTATAGGAGGTGTCCTGGGGGTGGTTGGAATTTCGGGAGCAGCCAAGCAGGCTTCTCTATTCTGTATCTCTAACTCGCATAGTAGCCAATAGAAGTTACGTAAACCACATAGCACAGTGAGCAGTCCCGAAATATGGAAACAGCGAAGGTCGCTATGCTATGGAAACAGTGTAGCACAGCCGCGCACAGATGGTTTCGTAATCCCAACCACCCAGCTACCTCATACAGAGCAGCGTTTCCATTTTGGTCACAATGGGAATACCCCTTTAACTAACTGCAGATCCCAGACTGTACCCCTAATTTAAATCCCGAAATCAGACCACTAGTAAGGTAATTCATTTATACACCCAGACCAGACTTACATATTATGATGCATTTATGCATCCGAAATACAGGCGGGTGTCTCGGCCTGACCTGAACTATGAGCATGATAGATCCCTGTTATGCTCAGAGTTCGGGTCAGGAGACCCGTGGTCAGGCGGGGGCACAAGTGTGTTGTGTATACATGTGGCTGGACTACGCTCATCTATCATCGGCCAAACTCTCCTTGCTCCTGGGCTACTCTTGAGCTCTTGGCACAGCAAAATAAAAACTTGTTGCGAAAGTATTCACACCCATTATAAAGAATATGTGAAATGAAATGACCAGAAAGTATAATACCTTAAAAAGTCTTGTGAAAATGTTTTGAACATTCTGAATATTGGATTATCAGCATGACATCCACTAATGGCAGCCATTATATTGCCCATATGGGTTGTCACCCAGCTTTATATAGACCCGGAAAGGCATATAAATCAGGGTATGTAGAAACCTCTGTGGCAAGCTCTGTTATGATGAGGACGTTATAGCTTATGATATGGCTTTACATTTAAGTATAACAGTTGTATATAGCAGCTTACCCTACACAGGATTTCCTCAGCAGGATGCAGACTTCCCATGTATGCCCAGAGCCAGCGCCCAGCTGCTCTCCATTTCCTTCTTCTAACAATGTTATTGGCCATTAATACTCACTAGAGAAATAACACGTCTATTGCTACCGAACGCCCATAAATCAGTCTCTGAGACCGTTCCATCTCTCATCCTGCTCATTGGGATTTAACTCTTGGCTCACCCCATTTCCTGTGATGGCTGGAATTTAAACAGTCACTGTTATGCTATTATTTTACACTGTAGAACAAGTTTTTTGCACTCCCAGGACTTAGAGACCAGAGCCATGCTTCCCCCTAAAATAAATCAAGAATACAGGGCATCCTCTGTGTCTAGAGGATAGAAGGTTTAACTGTCATTATAGAAAAGGATTCTTTACTGTAAGAGCAGTGAGACTATGGAACTCTCTACCACAAGATGTTGTGATGGTTGATTCATTTTTCAAGTTCAAGAGGGGCTGGGATATCTATCTTGAAAAACATTACCAATCAAGAGTATTATATTTCAGGAGATGTGATGTTGATCCACGGATTTATTCTGATTGCCAGATTTGGAGATGTAATTTGCGTGAGCAGTGGTGTAGGTATATTGCAGCCAGGTCCCTAGGCCTCACAATAGTAACTGTCACTGCAGCAACCGCTCGTGTCTCCAATGCTTAAAGGGAATCTGTCACCTACTTTTAGCCCGCTAAGCTTATGAGCTGAAAGCAGGTAATTTGCTGAGTCCGGGTATGTTTTATACTTACCCCGGTGTCAGTGCTGGAAGCCTCTGCTGCAGTGCACTGAGCAGCGCTGCTATGTAGTCCACCGTTCTAATTCTATAATGGGCAAACTACTTAGCAGCAATTGCAATGCATTGCAGCAGCAGTTTCCAGCGCTAACTCTGGGGTAGCGACGGGAGAGGTAGGTAAAACGCTTACATCCCTGGACTCAGCGGGTCGCTTACTTTCAGCCCATAAGCCTAGCTCATATGGCTAAAAATAGGTGAGAGAGTCTCTTTACTGCTCACAGGAGGTGAAAGGAATTAGTCTATGCTGTGCGGGAAGTCGCATAGCACGACACGTAGCAGAGCAAAATGATATATTTTAGTCTAGTGACTTTTGTTTGACAGAGGTTTGTGGACATAGAGGTGCCATGAGAGGCTCTAGAGAAAGTTACTGTGGAAGGAAGCCTCTGGCGTTCCCTGTCCCTGGGGGACAGTGATTGGGTGACAAGTCTGGGTCCTGAGGGCTCTATTACTTTGAGGGGGGAGGGAATTTTACCAGAGAGACCACCATTACATTGTGGGGACAAAAAAGACCACTATTACTTTGTAGAGGTAGACTTGGACCACTAATACTTTGTGGGGGCACGCAGGGGCCACTATTATTTTGTCGAGGTAGACTCGGACCACTATTACTTTGTAGAGGTAGATTGGGACCACTATTACTATATAAAGGTAGACTGAGACCACTATTACTTTGTAGAGGTAGACTGGGACCACTATTACTTTGTAGAGGTAGACTGGGACCACTATTACTTTGCAGAGGTAGACTGGGACCACTATTACTTTGTAGAGGTAGACTGGGACCACTATTACTTTGTAGAGGTAGACTGGGACCACTATTACTTTGTAGAGGTAGACTGGGACCACTATTACTTTATAAAGGTAGACTGAGACCACTATTACTTTGTAGAGGTAGACTGGGACCACTATTACTTTGTAGAGGTAGACTGGGACACTATTACTTTGTCGAGGTAGACTGGGACCACTATTACTTTGTAGAGGTAGACTGGGACCACTATTATTTTGTCGAGGTAGGCTCGGACCACTATTACTTTGTAGAGGTAGACTGGGACCACTATTACTTTGTCGAGGTAGACTGGGACCACTATTACTTTGTAGAGGTAGACTGGAACCACTATTACTTTGTGGGGGGCACATAGGGACCACTATTATTTTTAAGACACAGAAACAGGCATTACTACCTTGTGGGGGGCACAAAGGGAAACTATTACTATGTGGGGCATAAAGGGATATTATTACAGTGTGGAGGCACAAGGAAGTGTGCTATTACCGTGGGTATGGAAAATAAATTATTTCTTGTGGTTGGCATTATGGGGGAACTCCAAAATTTAGGATGTACTCTGGCATCTACAGTGCGTGAGGCCACAAGGTTAACATGCTGCAGACCTTCAAGAATGTAATACAGTGTATGACAATGGGTATGGAGTACTATGATGTCGAGTGAGTTGAAGTGCCTTGTCACCCTGACAGGAGTAAAGGATGTGTACCCAGCACCTATGGTGCATGTCGTAGGGCTCTGAGAGTGTAGTACAGAGATTGTTGTTTAAATATTCCTAAGTGTTAACTTCCAGTTGATATTACTGCAATTATTATGACTATTATACCCACTTCCTACTGTCACTTAAAAAACCACTATAAGAAGACCAAGTTTTACTACTCACATCATGACCAGATATTTTCACCACACAATGAGTGCTACTACAAAATGTTACTGAACAAAGACTACTCCAAAATTAATATTACCAATAATAACACTATATAAGGGCCAAATAATACCGCCACACCATTCACTACCTTTACCGCTATATAGTGATGGAATAAAACCACTCTACTGTAACTGATTAAAGACCAATATAAAGATTGATCTTACCAATAATTTCACTATATGAGGGCCGAACAATACCCCCAGATCATGTTTATGTAACACCACCATACTGTTACTGAAAAATAAACTATACAAGTACCATTATTTCCAGCAATACAGTCACCATGTAGCAATAGATGACAGCTCTATACAGATTCTCTGCAGATCATAGGAGTGATTACAGTACCATTTTATCCAGTGATCACAGGTGACATACCTTCTGACTAGAGCTGTTCACTTTCTCTTTTCTTCTCCATCTGGCCCAGACCGCCATGACAAAATCACATCTTGTCTCTGCAGAATTTGACAGACATCTTTTACTCCTCAATTTCCAAGCCACATGGCTTTGATTTCCGAATGTCTTTACAATCTTCATAATGTCCCAGATAGTAATAATGCCATTTACTGTTTCCCACCAGAAGGATTTTCTGATGACTGAGGGCGCCCACCCACTGGCTTTTTTTTTCCCTGCGAAATTCGCAGCATTTTTTTCTCTGCAGGGGTCTATGGGACTTGTAATGTTAAAATCGCGATCGCGCAAAACCGCAATTTACCGCGAAATCGCGATTTTAACATTACAAGTCCCATAGACCCCTGCAGAGAAAAAAAATGCTGCGAATTTCGCAGGGAAAAAAAATCGCCAGTGGGTGGGTGCCCTAGCCCACCCACTGGCGTTTGCGATTTTCGTGCGTGAAAAACGCAGCGTTTTCGCGGCTTTTCCATTAATTTCCATTGACTTTCATGGGTGCATTAGGAGAAAAATAAGGACACATATGCAACTGACAGTTCCTATGTTAAAAAACGCAACGCAAAAAAAAACGCCAGTGGACAGGAGTACATTCAATTCTAATTGCTCTTGAGAAAAAACGCAAAACGCAAAGAAAAAAAAATCGCCAGTGGGTGGGCGCCCTTATAGAAAATTTGCAGAGAGGAAAAACAGGAACCACAGACTGCTGGAAAGTGAGAAAGAGGCCACTTTTTCCTAAAATACATATTGCAAAATTTTGTATTTTCACATTAACTACTGCTTCATGCAAAGAAAAAATGAAATATTTCTGTAGATACATTTAAGGATTTTAGAATTTTAACATTCAGATGTACAGAAAGGCAGTATATAGGGATAAGATCAATGTAGTAGCCTTTATTCCTGTTGTGTACAAAGACTTGGGTCTTACTATCACTTACATAGAATGGAAAATCATTATAGTGATATCAACTTACTGCTCCAGAAATAACATTCACTTCTTCAAGATGAGCCATTTCCTGCAAGTCATACGCTTCTGTTGTTCCAGATGGTTTAGGAAGTGAGATTAAGTACAACTTTAGATGACAAAGATACAGAACAAAGAGCAGCCTGAAAGGGAATTTGTCATTCATGTATTGTTAGTGTAATGCATTATGTAACAGGAATGGAAACTGATGTGGACTGTCAGTATGCCCAACCGCCCATCACTGAATTCATGAACTGTGAATAGTTGACTGCTGGAATGTTCTTCATTGTTATGCCTTGCTACTGATATTTACTTGTACTGTTGATGATATTCTTGCTGTCCTAATGTGCATTTTATTTGTGAGTTGTAGGTGGAGATATACAATGAATTGTCACTTTATTAGAGACACCTGCCCTTTCATGATTGGAGCTTCCCTGTATGAAAATTAGACCCCGGAGTGCAGCAAAAAATGAAGTGGCAAATCTGAGCAACTTCCAATAAAGCTTGGTCATCAGTGCTAGACTAGTCGGGGCCAGGATTTCCTCGCCAATCTTGTGAGATTTTCTCATGCAACAGTTTTAGGGTGATTTCACATCTGCACTGGGGATTCCACTTTCCTGCTCGGTTCAAGAAGCAGGAAAGGGAAATCCCTGCGGTCAAACGGTCCCGTCTCTGGACGGAGCCAAACAGTATTGGGGGGACTCCATTGACTATAATATAGGTCCACCTGCTTTTCACACAGCTAGTCGTCTTTTGAATGGAAGAAAAAGTGCTGCATGGAGTACTTTTTCTTCTAGTATTTTCAGCCACATCTGTGACAAAGCCTTCGGCCGGAGGATCTGACACGGATGTGAAACCACCCTAAAGCATGTACAGGAAATAGTGTGATCGAGGAAAACACCCAGCAAAAGTGGATCTGGTGGATGTCAGGAACTCATCATCAATAGGGGTTAGGGGAGGATCTCAAGTATCATTTTGATTAACAGGTCCAGTAACAAATCGCAGACAGTCAGAATATAAATCAAGCAGCAATATGTTAAGGACATCCTGCAGCCACATATATTACCTCTCATGGCAGCATTACGAGAAGCATTTTCCAGCAGAATAGCGCTTTGCCGCACACACAAGGGGGTCACAGGAATGTCTCTACAGCACTGTCACACTTCTGTAGCTGCCCAGTCGCCAGATTTATCACCAATAGAACATATATGGGACCATGCGGGATGCCAACTTTGAGAGCCTACGAGTTTGCACGATCTGAAGTCTCAGTTGCAATAATTGTGGACCAATATGCCACTGGATACCATTCAGAACCTGTATGCTGCCATGCCCACCCGTATCATAGAATTATAGATCATTTTATTAGTTCCTATTCGGTGCTGATCCAGATGATTATGATGTCATCAATGTAGCGCCGATTGTTTGCCGGGGCAGGAGGCCAGAAAGTCACTTTCCAGTTTTGCCACGAAAAGGTTGGCATATTGCAGTGCCATTTTACTGCCCATGGTGGTTCCCGTGAGTTGCAGGAATATCATAGAACCATAGAATGGTAGTTTGGAAGGGACCTCCAGGGTCATCGGGTCCAACCCCCTGCTCAGTGCAGGATCACTAAATCATCCCAGAAAGATATTTGTCCAGCCTTTGTTTAGGAGAACTCACCCCCCCCCCCCCCCCGTGGTAACCTGTTCCACTAATCGATCACCCTCACCGTCAGAAAGTTTTTTCTGATATCTAATTTGTGTCCCCTCTTTTTCAGTTTCAACCCATTGCTTCTAGTTTTTTCTTGTGCAAATGAGAATAGGGCTGATCCCTCTGCAGTGTCACAGCCCTTCAGATATTTGTAGACAGCTATTAAAGGGGTTGTCCCGCGCCGAAACGTTTTTTTTTTTTTTTTTCAACAGCCCTCCCGTTCGGCGCGAGACAAACCCGATGCAGGGGTTAAAAAAGAAAACCGGACAGTGCTTACCTGAATCCCCGCGCTCCGGTGACTTCTTACTTACCTGGTGAAGATGGCCGCCGGGATCTTCTCCCTCGGTGGACCGCAGGGCTTCTGTGCGGTCCATTGCCGATTCCAGCCTCCTGATTGGCTGGAATCGGCACGTGACGGGGCGGAGCTACAAGGAGCCGCTCTCCGGCACGAGCGGCCCCATTCAGAAAAGAAGAAGACCGGACTGCGCAAGCGCGTCTAATCCGGCGATTAGACGCTGAAAATTAGACGGGCACCATGGAGACGAGGACGCTAGCAACGGAACAGGTAAGTGAATAACTTCTGATAACTTCTGTATGGCTCATAATTAATGCACAATGTACATTACAAAGTGCATTAATATGGCCATACAGAAGTGTATAACCCCACTTGCTTTCGCGGGACAACCCCTTTAAGTCTCCTCTCAGCCTTCTTTTTTGCAAGCTAAACATTCCCAGATCCTTTAACCGTTCCTCACAGGACATGATTTGCAGATCGCTCACCATCTTGGTAACTCTTCTCTGAACTTGTTCCAGATTGTCTATGTCTTTTTTAAAGTGGGGTGCCCAGAACTGGACACAGTATTCTAGATGAGGCCTGAATAAGGAAGAGTAGAGGGGGATAATGACCTCATGTGATCTAGACTCTGTGCTTCTCTTAATACATCCCAGAATTGTGTTTGCCTTTTTGGCTGATGCATCACATTGTTGACTCATGTTCAGTCTATGATGTATTATGATCTTTTTCACATGTGCTGGTGCTTAGCCCAATTCCTCCCATTCTGTATGTGCTTTTTTCATTTTTCTTGCCCAGATTTGGACTTTGCATTTCTCCTTGTTATATACCATTCTGTTAGTCGTCGCCAACTGTTCAAGCTTTTCTAGTTCTTTTTGAATACTCTCTCTCTTTTCCCTGTTAGTGTTAGCTATCCCTCCTAGCTTTGTGTCGTCAGCAAATATGATCAGTTTTCCATCGATTTCCTCCTCCAAATCATTTATAAAAATGTTAACAACACTGGGCTTAGGACAGAGCCTTGTGGTACCCCACTTGATACATTCTTCCACTTGTGTATCACATCTTGTATCCAAGCTAGGGGCGGTACAACAGGGTACTAGAGCCTCCCTTCATGAGTTCAGTTTTCTGAAATACATTATTCTTTTGCTCTGATATTCACTCACATTTAAGATTGTTACATTCACACATAAAGTTTCATTTGATTTAGACAACTCCTAGGTGCTTGATTTTTTCATAATGAGTTTAAGGAGAGGAGGTTTCTTATAGCACCTCGTGACAGTTGATAGAGTGAAAAGGGAAGAGTAGTGCTACTAAGGAACAGTAGCATATAGAGAAGTGGTGTACCACTCTATATAGGTTACAGTGAGCAATATAAAAGAGTTTTGAGACTGTAGAAGGGTTGACTACACTGTACTGCTGGAGATTGGGACTAGTGATCTTTAAAGGATGCTCTGTAGGTATGAGCTGAGCTGTGCTGACCAGCCAGTTTGCCACCTTGAGTATGCCAGTGAGTTAAGACGTGCGGAACAAGCGTGTTAACTCTGGAGTGTACCGGGGTGCCAGTGTGTGATGAGACACACTGAAGGTCGGAGGCAAAAGTGAACCCTCCAAGTATAGTGTCACTGACACACCTGTAAGAGAGACTTTACTTCAAGAGCATAGAAATATATATGTAATGATGTCTGTGTTCCAAGGAGGGGAGAAATAAGGTGAGATATAGACAATCAGTACGTGGACTCACCTGGTAAGGAGCCCATCGTATGACAGGGCCCCACACCCACAGTCCATGTTAGCCTTCAGTGGTCTCCACAAGCACATGATCCCATCAGAAGTGGTTCCACAGGGAGAGAAGCAGTGGAAATATTCGGGGATACTTCATTAGGCCTGAGAAAGGGATTAGTATAGCCTTGAAATGTGTTCCCCTCTTACCCTTATCCTTTTAAAACTGTTTTTCTTTTTGTATATTGTTATGCTGTATATTTGAGTTCTTTTAACCCTTAATTGTATATTACTGTACTGGAATAAATGACTGGAAAGGAAATCTGAATCCTCCAAGCAATCTTATATTGGCTAACCTCACAGGAGGGATCTGGTGGCATCCATACCCTCCCTGTGAAGCAAGTTCTTCTACTTTATTAAAACTTCAGGCACTTAAGTAGCGCAGGAATCATTTTTTATCTTGTCACCGTTGGACTATTACAGGATTTCAGTCTGTGAAATTACCTTTTACTTCAAGAGCGTAACTGGATGCCAGTCTCCAGCTAGACAGTAGACACTCATGTGGAAACTTTTAATAAAAACTTGTTGAAACTAAACAGTTGATACTCAGCTCAGCTTCAGGGTGGTAAAACAGAATAGCACAAAGAAGAAGCACAAACATTTTGGAGAGGTGAGTAGAAAGTAGGTAGGAAAGGCTTGACAACAAGTAGAGACGTTATCGAGTTAAGGTTTACAAATCTGAGGAGTGGAGTCAAAAGGTACCTTCAAATGGAGCAATTATTGCCCAAATTATCGTTGGAAATAGCAAATTGGGTGGTAGACACTCCATGTACACTCAGCCACTGACAGGGCAGTGAGAGAGAAACCACTCCCTTGTCAGAGTCGTTTGGTTTTAGCTCATCTAAAAACCAAGAGACTGTGAACTCATGTGATCAGGCAATCGTTCATCTCTGAACGACTGCCTGTTTATAGTGAATGAAGCCGGATGGCCAAAAGAAATCTCCAGTGACTCCGCCTCCATTCTCTTAATGACTATCACCACTATGCGAAACTTATGTGGTGCACATGAACATGAGGGATGTTAGTCGTTGGCAATGGCGGTGGAGGCTCTGCTGTTCTCCCCCCTCACAGACAGCAGCGATCAACAGAATAATAAATATCTAAAGTCTCTAGTTTGGCATTTCTTTAATGCTACTCGTAGGTCAGGCAGGGTATGGTGCTAAAAATTAATTAGTCATTCGTGATGCCAGCCTATATACAGGCCTAAACCTGTTCCGGGCAAAAATAAATAAAAAGGAAATAAAAATAAAATGGGGGATGTAGTCCCGTGCCCTGAGGGAAGGTGTAGCATACTTCAGTGCTGATGGTAAAGTGGTGAGAAGGAAACTCAAGGAGTCAGGTTGAACAATAAAACATTAAAACAATTTATTTTCTGAGAGAGGTCTTCAATTTATCAAATTCATACAGTGGACACGTCTTGGACTTTCTTAGGATGAAATGCAGCAGTAGAGCCTGTCTATGTTACTGAGGTGAGTAATTACAGGTATCACATCTGTCCTCTTCATTTTACATTTATACTTTTTCTCTCTCGTATGTGTAGATCTCCTTTTTTCTGCTGCCCCTTTCTTTATTTATCAATTTATCTTCCTCTATCCTTCTGCTTGTAGTCTTCAGTCTCTAACCTTCTGCATATATATAATCCTTGTCTTTATAACTTTCTTTTCATAATACAATCCTTTCTATATCCTTCTTCGTTGTGCTGTCTTTCTATATCCTTTCATTACAATCTTTCCCTGTTACTTACTACACCTTCTACTTCCCACCACACTATATGTCTTTCTCTCCTGCTCTGGTCTTTCCTATTCGCTGGTCTCTCTCTAACTGCCAACTGCCTCTTACGCACACTTGAAATTATCTATCCATTTGGGCTCTGGCGGTGCTAAGCAAGCAACACACCAATCGCAGGCCTGTAATCTCCTGATTATCCTGTCCTCCAATCACTACACTGCTGCTGGAAGTTACTCAGGCCAATGGGAATCAGGGAATGGGCAGCCAATCAGGACGTAGTGGTGGTTGTCAGGCAAACTTCCCTGCTGGTAACAACAGTTGTTTTAATCACAGTTAAACACATGCAACCACATATTTATTGTAGTTACCGACTCTGGGCCACTACACTCATGCACCCCATGGTCGTCCCATGTAAAGATATCTAAAAGTATCCTCTTGCTATTTACACTTACCCCCTACAAGGAGTGTGGACCCACCTTGCAGTCCCCATGATAGTCCCCAATAGACTGTCAGGTTACAGATAGCAAGTTACGTCAAAATGTTGTCAAATGTCTCTAGGAGGTCCGGGTGTGAAACAGTCCAGAAGCTAAAACCCATTTTTGAGATTTTGTTTTCACATTTTTTAGTCATGAAATAAAGACTTTCATGTATTACGATATCGTAGATTACAGACACATAAGTCCAAACACACGGTCCGGATATCACCTAACAAAGAACATGGCATTTGTCAAAGTCTGATAGCGGAGAATTAGGGTGGGGAAAGTACCATGGAAAAAAAAGCAAGGGGAAGTTTCTAACATGTATATTATCTCAGGGAGGAAAGAAAAACATGTCAGATCTCAAGATCGTAAAAATGAATAAAGGTCACAGAAATCAGGGTTACAACTGTAACTAAAACTGCGCTGTATAATAATAAATCCAAAATGACAATTGTCCCCGAAGGTTGTTTTAACCTTTTTTAATAACATATGTTATAAAGAAAAAAATAATTGATTCTTCGTAACCCAGACCACTAACTAAAATAACATGTTATATATTTGCTGAAAGTGCATTCCAATAGGTGGTGCTGTGGAGGAGTATTCCCTCCCTTATTTGCATAGCTATCAGCATAGAAGGGGGCTTTTTTAGCAGAAGAGGGATAAAGAGAGCCTGGACCGCTGTAAATTGCCCATCGGATAGTCTGAGGCGAATTAACATACGCCGTGGGAAGCCTTTCTGCGTCTTTATCTAGAGATGGTGTAGTGGCCCAGAACACCATCCTGGCCCCCTCCATAAATGTCATACATGTTTTGTCTTATGCAGATGCACTGTGCAAAGCTGTCATGTCATATTACTTTATTAAGGCACACCCACGCGCCTGCCGTGCGGGCTGTTATGGTGTACGCGTTCCTTTAAATAATTGGCTGCTGGAGTGTCTGTGGAGCGACCCCTGCCCCCTTCCTCCTCTGGAGTGCTCCCAATCCAGGACCGGTGACATACAGATAGCATGGACTGTTTTCATCCTGTGTATCCTCCCTGACCTCTAACCTGCTGTTACTTAAAGCGAACTGTATCTGCATTGCTTTGAATACCTGTTTTGTAAAGTTAATTCATTCAGTAAAAGTTATACCAGGCCCTAACCGTTCCTGGGGACCGGAGGTACTATAAACAAGTCTCTGTGTTCTTTTATCCGCCGCGTAGCATACCGGTGTGTGGGAACGGTGGCGTCACGAGTGATAAGTACTACTACCACCATCATCCCATTCATTGGCATTTCCTATTCTAGGGGTGTCGAAGGTGGCCTGCGATCCTGCTCTGGCCTTGGCTACGTGATGTCCCTCAGGGACCAGAGCCTGGTAAGTGCCGCCGGGACAAGCCAACACTTATCTCTCCCAGCTCTGCACTTTGGTCAAGTGTCCGGGGTCATCCCTCTGGGGTGTTGCAATGGGAGTCACAATGCACGGAGCTAATAGTACCATTTTAACCATCATTCAGTCCCTCATTCGTCGGTATATTAAGTTTAATAGGCAAAAGTTAGCTGACTGACTTTCTTTTAACTAATTTTAAATATGTTCCTGGTTGAGGCTTTCTGTCCAACGTCCCTTCAGTAACCCAATAATGACATTGGAACTGTCAGCCGTTTATAGTAGTTGACACTGTAAATGGTTGGAGCGTGAGAGAATGAGGAGGAAGCTACGTTACTACAACAGCAGCACTGTTGTCCTAGATTACTGATCTCAGGGGTGTATTTAGGCTCTCTATAAAAAGAAAGCTCCAACACTTCTCCGTCTCTTGGGTTGATCTTTAAGTTTTCTTAACATTATGTTCAAATATAAAATATAGGAAAAAATGGGTAAAAAATGACAACTATGTCTTAAAAGGGAATCTATAACCAAACCTATGCCAAATGCAAAAAAAAGTTTATATTGGGTCCCCTAAAAAATAACTTTTTTTGAAAGCTAATATAATGGGGATTATGGTGCGAGATTTAGTATACGATTATTCGCGAATTTGTTCATTTGTGCCTTCTTTTGGGAGATTGTGATACGTTGTTTTGATTAAATATCTAAAGATTGGTGCGCCGATCTGCTCATCACTATGGATTGTGTGAGGTTTTATGTATATGCATATATATTTTGTATTAGCATTTACATTCGATACGGCCCTCGAATACGTCATCGAATATGCGACCGGAAATGTTTTTTTAGTAATGCACAACAAGCCCCTATCTAGTTTTCAATGTCATTTCCACCGGCCGTGACATCGGTGAGGTTGGGTAACATCATTAACACACTATATAATGGAGTGTTTGTATCTTGTGGTCACCCCTGAGGAATCTATCTGTGTGTAGCGTGTGGGGATTTTACCCTGCGCAGCCTTTTTGTTTATTTGGGCTATACTTATTTTTTCCCCCTGTTGGCATCCCCAGCCCTTAGCATGGGGTTTGGTAATTGGTTATATTTCTTTACATTGGATGTCAAATTATGTCAATAAATTATTTTTGGTTATTTACGTATTTGTTTGCACTTGCATTTCTAGGGTTATATGTTGGTTACATCATATGTACTTTTTATATATTGCATGGGATAAATGTTGATTAGAGATGAGCAAGCATACTCACTAAGGGCAATTGCTCAATCGAGCATTGCCCTTAGCGAGTACCTGCCCGCTAGGGAGCAAAGATTTGGCTGCCGGCGGCGGGCGGGGAGCGGCGGGGGAAAGCGGAGAGGAACGGAGGGGAGATTTCTCTCTACCTCTCTTCCCCCCGCTTCCCCCTGCTTACTGCCGCAACTCACCGCTCACCCGTGCCGGCAGCGAACCTTTTCTTCCGAGCGGGGAGATACTCTCTAAGGACAATGCTCGATCAAGCAATTGTCCTTAGCGAGTATGCTCGCTCATCTCTAATGTTGATCCATAATTGGGAGTTTAGCCTTTATTTTTGTTGATATAGTATTATTGGTTGCACAAAGTTTTATTTCAGTTTCTCTCTTTCAAAAATGAAGTAGAGAGACGGACACCCTGAAATGACTAACACAGGTGTGAAAGCAGCCTAAATTGTGTTTTATAGTGGAGGGGCAACCATTACAGTGAAAAATAAAAAAAATAAAATAATTATAAAATGAATAAAAAATAGAAACATTTAAATCAGTTTTCCTTTGCAAATGCAAAACATTGACAAATCAAAATATTTTTAGCCATTATGATTCTGGACTCTGAATATGAATTGATTGGTTACAGCCACCTCTCCTGATAACAACAAATAAACTGGGCTCTGATGCATGCCCACCTACTGATACAAAACTGGAGTCAAGGTTGATATGGAATCACTATTGACTACAGCATCAGAAGAGTTAAATGCACAAGATCTTCAATCACGCTATTGCCAGGACAAAGCAGCTGTCAGTCACAGTTGTCCTTCCATGTCTGATAGCACTGACATATATCAAACCTCTGCCTTACATTTCTCACTTGCTTCCAATGCCATAAATGTAAAGCAGATGCTGGGTATAGATTTATGTAACTATTGTCAGTGTAAAGTACCACCTAGTGGTTGGAATACGATGTGAGACAAACTTACATTACCTGATGAACTTTTACAAGTTATTTCTTTTATAGTGCCCTCCTTCTGCTATGATAGGGGCAGATCATCCAGGAAGTCGTCCACCGTTATCTGCAGGAGATTCATGTACTGATCTGCAATGAGAGTCTATGCAATGAATGCAGATCTATTGATGGCTTCATGTATGTACCGTATCCTTACTTCAGCCATAGCAGTGGTCTCACAGGACTTAGAGACATGTGATTGTTTCCAGCAAGAGAAACCAAGTAATCTTGTAGATATGATACCTTTTAATGGCTAACAAAAATACATGGTGTTATTGCGAGCTTTCGAACCCCTCAGGGTTCTTCCTCAGGTTTACTGAAATAGACCGGAATAGGCATATATATATATATATATATATATATATATATATACACATGGCACAAGGCACAGTCGGGGATTTGATTAAAGGGGTTGTCCCGCGCCGAAACGGGGTTTTTTTTTTTCAACCCCCCCCGTTCGGCGCGAGACAACCCCGATGCGGGGGTTAAAAAAGAACACCGGAGAGTGCTTTCCTGAATCCTCGCGCTCCGGTGACTTCTTACTTACCTGGTGAAGATGGCCGCCGGGATCTTCACCCTTGGTGGACCCGGGATCTTCACCCTCGGTGGACCGCAGGGCTTCTGTGCGGTCCATTGCCGATTCCAGCCTCCTGATTGGCTGGAATCGGCACATGACGGGGCGGAGCTACACGGAGCCGGCATCCAGCACGAGCGGCCCCATTGAGGAAAGAAGAAGACCCGGACTGTGCAAGCGCGTCTAATTTGGCCATTAGACGCCGAAAATTAGACGGCCTCCATGGAAACGAGGACACTAGCAACGGAGCAGGTAAGTGAAAAACTTCTTATAACTTCTGTATGGCTCATAATTAATGCACAATGTACATTACAAAGTGCATTAATATGGCCATACAGAAGTGTATAGACCCACTTGCTGCCGCGGGACAACCCCTTTAATTTACTTTTGAAAGGATACTTCAACAGGAGGAGTAGAGAAATGAAAACATACTTAACCCCTAAGTGACGAAGCCTGTTTGCGCCTTAGTGATGGAGCCAAATTTTGGAAATCTGGCATGTGTCACTTTGACATAGAATAACTCCATAAACGTTTTGCATACCCAAGTGATTCTGACATTGGTTTTTCGCCACATGTTGTACTTCATTTAGTTGGTAAAAATAGACCAATAGAATTTATGCATATTTATTAAAAGCGCCAAAATTGGGAAAATTTTGAAAAAAAATATATAATTTTTTCAGATTTTCAATTGCAATATCTCAAATATGTGCAAACATACTGTACACATTTTTTATAAGACACAAACCTCCATCTGTTTACTTTAATCTGGATGCACATTTGAAAAAGTTTCGTTTTCTTTAACCATTTAGGAGACGTACAAATTTAACATTACTTATCAACATTTTGAGGAACACTTTGTTTTTCTGCACCAAGCCAGGATTGCAAAGGCTCATAGGTGTCAGAATGATAGATACCCCTACAAATGACCCAATTTTAAAACCTACACCCCTTAATCTATTCACTGAGGGATATCATGAGTATTTTAACCTCAGTTTTTTTCAGAAATTAATGCAATTTAGAGGAGAAAAAATATTTTATTTTTGCAAATACGTCATTTTAAAGGCAGTTTTTTTTTCTATACATGAAAATGAGGATTTGCATCCTAAAATGGATATCCCTGTTTGACCTGTGTTCAGAAACATACCCATTGTGGCCCTAATCTTATGTCTGTATGCACAACGGGGCCCAAACCGAAAGGAGCATCCGGTGGCTTTCAGAACAGACATCTTGCTTGAAGGCATTTTAGGTCCCATAGCACACTGGTAAAGCCCTTGAGTGGCCAAAACGATAGAGAAACCCCACAAGTGCCCACATTTTGATAACAAGACCCCTTAAGGAATTAATGTGTATTTTGACCCCACAGTTTTTGAATAAATCTAAGCAACACAGATGAAAAAAAAATTACAATTTTAATTTTTTTTGCAAATTGTGTCATTTTAAAAAACTTTTTTTTAGTACAGCATACATAGAAATGAAGTGGGACATCATGGAGGACAGGGGTGAGTATTTTTAGCTGTCCCCATGGATGCGATCCATAAGGGCAGCTGAAACTTTAACTTTAAAACTATTTTTTAACTTTTCCGTGATTGCCGGTATCCATTAGATACCGGCGGTCCCCGGTGACACCTCCTACCTCCCTTCAGGAGTCAGGAGCCAGGAGATTTCAAATTTGCATGGTCTCCTGGCCTTCTGCACCTGTGCGTGACATCATACGTCTGGCGCGCATGCACAGAAGAGGGGCGCTATGTTCTGGAGGACTAGATCACCAGGGGACATCACAGAGGATGGGGGTGAGATCCGATCCATCAGGGCAGCTGAATCTTTAATTTTTTTTTTAACCTTTTATTGACTTAATTGCGATCGGCGCTATTCACCGAATAGCAGCGATCGCATTGCCAGGGGAACTCCCCATGGCCCCCATGACAGCTCCATGCTGTCGGCTATCTCCAGACATATAGCTGTCACGTCCACAGCCCACGTGGCTTTAATCCTCAGGGGATGCATGTTTTTACATCCCTGAGGATTAAAGCCCACTTAGCTAAGACGTAAAAAGGCAATGGGGTCGCCCCTAAGGGGTTAACTAATCCACTGATAAAGATGTAAAGGTTTTATGGTCACCAGGCCAGAGTGTTATCTGTGCTATAGATTTCTCATACTTCCCATTCACACATGAATCCTCTTGAACAATTTAATTTAATTTGAAAGTGTCAAAAGTTGTTATAAATTTGTATTCTCAAATTCTTCTGTGGCTTGTGATCTGATATTGTTTTCAAGTATAACAACATTCATGTTTCTAAGTTGTGTCCTTGACTAGAAAAATGCTCGGCCAGAGGCAATTCTGTCTTTCACTCCTTAATCATGTGACGATGAGACCTCATCCTCGCTCTCAGTTTTTGCCCTGTTTCTCCAACATAAAGACCCCCAATAGGACATTTACTGCACCGGATCAGGTACACAACATCAGACATGCAACATGTGAATGTCTCTGGGATCTTATAGTCCTGCTGTGCGTTGGAGATTTGTATCCTGTCCTCAGTCAGTACATGTGAGCAGGTCTTACACCTCCTTTCATTACAGGGATAAGTTCCTTTTTGTGTGTCCGAGGGCAATGCACACCTGTAACACAGAAGCGGAGGGTCCTGGAATATGGTTTTCAGACGGTCATCCTTGTATAGGGTACAATGCCGTTTCTTTGCAGTAATCCTTAGTACCTCTAGCTGTGAATTGTAGGTCACTATTAGAGGCACACAATTATTTTCTTCCCTCTCTGTGTATCCGAGTAGTTGATTTCTGGATATCCTGGTGGCTCTGGTGATTTGGTCATCAAATGAGGTGGGATAGTAGCCCTGATTTAAAAATGTCCTTTTAAGATGGTGTGGATGTTTCTCTCTGTCTGTTGGGTTGGAGCAGGTCTAGTTGTATCTGATTGCTTGACTGCAAACGATGGACTTTCTGATGTGATTAGAATGGTAACTGTCCCATCTGAGGTATGTGGGCCGATCAATCAGTTTTCGGTATAGGGATGTCTGTATTGAGTTGTTTGAAATTTTCATGGTGGTGTCCATAAAGTTGATTTCAGTATATGAGTAGCTTAATGTCAGCTTTATGGTGGGGTGAAATGCATTGAATCTCTCACGGAATTTTACTAGTTCTTGTTCGTTGTAGATCCAGATAATTATGTCATCAATGTAACGAAGTAGGCCAATGGCTTGTTGGAGCAGGAAGCCAGAAAGTCACTTTCCAGTTTTGCCATGAAAAGGTTGGCATATTGCGGTGCCATTTTACTGTCCGTGGCATTTCCATTGAGTTGCATGAATATCATAGAATCATAGAATGGTAGAGTGGGAAGGGACCTCCAGAGTCATCTGGTCAAACTTCCTGCTCAGTGCAGGATTCACTAAATCATCTCAGACAGACATTTGACCAGCCTTTGCCAAGTATCTCTTTGACGAAGGAGAAATAAGTGTGTGTAAGGATGAATCTCATGAGTTATAACACGGATTCAGAGGTAACCCCATTGACCTCAAGGTGTGCCTGGCAGGCGGTCAGTCCATCACTGTGTCGGATGTTGGAATATAGGGATTCTACATCCATCGTTGCCAGGATGGAGCCATGGTGGAGGGGACCTATGGATGACAGTTTGTTCAGTACATCAGTGGTGTCCTGCAAGTAGCTGGTTGTATTTCTCCCCAGTGGTTTGAGACACCCTCTACCCATCCTGAGATTCCTTCAGTGAGGGTTCCCACACCAGAGATAATTGGCCTCCCTGGGTTGGCATCTTTGTGTAGTTTGGCAAGCATGGAGAATAAGGTTGAGCGAGTATACTCGCTATGGTACTACTCGTTCGAGTAATGTGCCTTAGACGAGTATCTCCCTGCTCGTCCTTAAAGATTCGGGGGGCCGCCGCGGGGCGGGGAGCTGCGGGGGAGGAACGGAGGGGAGATCTCTCTCTCCCGCCCGCTCTCCCCTGCTCCCCGCCGCAACTCACCTGTCAGCCGCGGCTGTCCCCGAATCTTTATGGACGAGCAGGGAGATACTCGTCTAAGGCACATTACTCGAACGAGTAGTGCCTTAGCGAGAATTCTCCAATCCTGGGGTTCTCTGGTATCAACTCCAAAAGTCTTGTGGAGCCCACAGACAGGCTTCTGATGACCCTTCTCAATTCCCTCACATATTTTTGAGTCGGGTCTTGATCCAGTTTGGTGTCGTATCTGGTGTCCGTCAGCTGTCTTTCTGCTTCTTTCGTGTAGTCTGATGTGTTCATGAGGACTATAGCACCACCCTTATCTGCAGGCTTAATGATGATTTGCTTGTTGTCTTTGAGTGCATGGATGGCACTTAAAGACAACATTGTTTCCTGCATATTGATGTTAAATGTTTCCCTTTTCTGCTTGTCCAGTATAGTAGATTGCACGACATACCTAAAGGAGTATATATTTGTCCAAAGCGGGGTTGCGGCCAGGAGGGAGTCTCCAATCAGAATTCTTTCTGGCCCCTAGTTCTTCTTGTGTTTGGATGCTTGGAGGTTCTGTCTCCTCTTTGTCATGGAATAACTCTTTCAGTCTCAGTCTCCTGAAATATTCCTCCATGTCACTGCAGAGTTCTGTTTTGTCAAGTGTTTTAGTAGAACAGAATGAAAGTCCCCTGGAGAGGACACTGAGCTCCACAATACTGGGGTTGCATCATTTGTTTTTATATCCCCTTAATTGTTGCAACCTACAAATTAAGTTAAAACATAACTTAAAGGGGTTTTCCATCTCTAAATAATCTCAGGCACCCAAGATTTCTTTCAATCAGCTGTTTCTTGAGTCTCTGTTGCATTGTAGGAAGGCAGAAACAGACAGCCCTGTATTTTGTGAAGAGCCTGATATTGGTATTGCAGGCATATCTCTAGAGATGAGCGAGCACCAAAATGCTTGGGTGCTCGTTACTCGAGTCGAACTTTTCGCGATGCTCGAGGGTTCGTTTCGAGTAACGAACCCCATTGAAGTCAATGGGCGACTCGAGCATTTTTGTATATCGCCGATGCTCGCTAAGGTTTTCATTTGTGAAAATCTGGGAAATTCAAGAAAGTGATGGGAACGACACAGAAACGGATAGGGCAGGCGAGGGGCTACATGTTGGGCTGCATCTCAAGTTCCCAGGTCCCGCTATTAAGCCACAATAGCGGCAAGAGTGCCCCCTCCCAACAATTTTTACTTCTGAAAAACCCTCATTAGCAATGCATACCTTAGCTAAGCACCACACTACCTCCAACAAAGCACAATCACTGCCTGCATGACACTCCGCTGCCACTTCTCCTGGGTTACATGCTGCCAACCCCCCCCCCCCCCCGCACGACCCAGTGTCCACAGCGCACATCAAAGTGTCCCTGCGCAGCCTTCAGCTGCCCTCATGCCACACGCTGGCCTCATAGCCACACCACCCTCATGTCTATTTATAAGTGCGTCTGCCATGAGGAGGAACCGCAGGCACACACTGCAGAGGGTTGGCAGGGCCAGGCAGCGACCCTCTTTAAAAGGGGCGGGGCGATAGCCCACAATGCTGTACAGAAGCAATGAGAACTCCAATCCTGTGCCACCTCCATCAGGAGCTGCAAACGTGGGCATAGCAATGGGGAATCCATGTGCCACACAGTATTCATTCTGTCAAGGTGTCGCATAGCTCAATCCACACTGTAAGGGAAAAGCCGTCAGCGCTCTGCCCTCTACCCAAGTCAGTCAGTGCCTTTGTGCCAGACAGGTCAAACACCGCGATGGGAACTAAGTTTGCACCAACAGCATAGGGGGGTCCTAGGAAGCCCAAGACATGAACAAAAAACTGATCTGAGCGGCCAAACATGGCAGACTTGCACCGCACCCACAACATAGGCCTCGGCCCACAGCTTCAGCAATCCTAGGCAGGAAGCGGACTTTCACTGCACCAAGGACATAGGCCTGTGCACAAACCCTCAGCAATCACGGGCCTACAGCGGACTCCTATGCTAGCGTAGCTGTGCACGTCTCATTAGTGCTGCATTGCTCCTGTAGTTTGTCCCAATTGCAGTGCCCCGGATAGTAGAGCTAACGTCAGATTAAATACAGGTGGGCTTCGGCCCACACTGCATGCCCCAGTCAGACCGGGGTTTTTAATACATAGACACAGGCAGGTACAACTCACTAATGTGAAGTCGGTGTGGACCGACAGCATGGGTGGCTCCCTGGAACCCACAGGCGGTACATAAATATATCCCATTGCAGTGCCCAGCACAGCTGAGGTAACGTCAGGTTTAATGCAGATGGGCTTCGGCCCACACTGCATGCCCCAGTCTGACTGGGGTTCTTTATAAGTAGACACATGCAGTTACAACTCCGTGTGGACTGACAGCATAGGTGGGTCCCAGGAAGCCACCGGCGGTACATAAATATATCCCATTGCATTGCCCAGCACAGCTGAGGTAACGTCCGATTAAATGCAGGTGGGCTTCGGCCGACACTGCATGCCCCAGTCTGACCAGGGTTTTTAATACATAGACACTGGCAGGTACAAATCCCTAATGTGAAGTCCCTGTGGACCCACAGCATGGGTGGCTCCCTGGAACCCACCAGCGGTACATAAATAAATCCCATTGCAGTGCCCAGCACAGCTGAGGTAACGTCAGGTTTAATGCAGGTTGGCTTCGGCCCACACTGCATGCCCCAGTCAGACTAGGGTTCTTTATAAGTAGACACAGTAACATTCCCGTTGCAGCAGTTTAGGGAGATAACAGTTTCTTTCACATTTCAGTATTTGCAGTATAGACAAGGCCCCAGTTACATTTATGTAGCAAAAGTGTAGGCCAACCCCACACACCTTGCTGCAGCATGAGTGCAGGCGAAGCCCATAAAAATTACTGGGATTACACTGTAGGCGATGGCCCCAAAAAAGTGGTGTACCAACAGTACTAATGTACCTCAGAAAAATTGCCCATGCCCAACCAAGAGGGCAGGGGAAACCCATTAATCGCTTTGGTTAATGTGGCTTAAGTTGTAACTAGGCCTGTAGGCAGCCCAGTTGAAATAAAAATTGGTTCAGGTGCAAGTTTCAACGCTTTAATGAGCATTGAAACGTATAAACATTGTTTACAAAAGTCATATGACTGAGCCTTGTGGGCCTAAGAAAAATTGCCCATTCGGCGTGATTACGTCAGGTTTCAGGAGGAGGAGCAGGAGGAGGAGGAGGAATATAATACACAGATTGATGAAGCTAAAAGGTCCCCGTTTTTTATGGTGATAGAGAACTATGCTTCCATCCGCGGGTGCAGCCTGCGCATTGTTTAGGTATCGCTGCTGTCCTCTGGTGGAGAAGAGAACTCTTGGGAAATCCAGGCTTTGTTCATCTTTATGAGTGTAAGCCTGTCGGCACTGTCAGTTGACAGGCGGGTACGCTTATCCATGATGATTCCCCCAGCCGCACTAAACACCCTCTCTGACAAGACGCTAGCCGCAGGACAAGCAAGCACCTCCAGGGCATACAGCGCGAGTTCAGGCCACGTGTCCAGCTTCGACACCCAGTAGTTGTAGGGAGCAGAGGCGTCACGGAGGACAGTCGTGCGATCGGCTACGTACTCCCTCACCATCCTTTTACAGTGCTTCCGCCGACTCAGCCTTTACTGGGGAGCGGTGACACAGTCTTGCTGGGGAGCCATAAAGCTGGCAAAGGCTATGGAGAGTGTTCCCCTGCCTGCGCTGTACTTGCTGCCTGATCTTGAGCGTGCCGGTGCGTGGCGGCGTACTTGCACTCAAACAGTGGCGCTAGCGACGTCTGGACGCTGCGCTGAGAGACATTGCTGGATGGGGCCGAGGACAGCGGAGGTGAGCGTGTGGGTGCAGGCCGGGAGACGGTCCTGCCTGTGTCCTGAGAGGGGGGTTGGATCTCAGTGGCAGGTTGGGGCACAGGGGGAGAGTCAGTGGTGCAAACCGGAGGCGGTGAACGGCCTTCGTCCCACCTTGTGGGGTGCTTGGCCATCATATGCCTGCGCATGCTGGTGGTGGTGAGGCTGGTGGTGGTGGCTTCCCGGCTTATCTTGGCGCGACAAACCTTGCACACCACAGTTCGTCAGTCGTCTGCACTCTCAGTGAAAAACTGCCACACCTTTGAGCACCTCGGCCTCTGTAGGGTGGTATGGCGCGAGGGGGCGCATTGGGAAACAGTTGGTAGATTTTTCGGTCTGGCCCTGCCTCTACCCCTGGCCACCGCACTGCCTCTTCCAACCTGCCCTGCTGCTGCACTTGCCTCCCCCTCTGAAGACCTGTCCTCAGTAGGCTTAGCAAACCAGGTGGCGTCAGTCACCTCATCGTCCAGCTGCTCTTCCTCTGAATCCTCTGTGCGCTCTTCCCTCGGACTTACTGAAATTACTACTACCTGACTGATATACAAGTGTGTCTCATCGTCATCGTCCTCCTCACCCACTGAAAGCTCTTGAGACAGTTGCCGGAAGTCCCCAGCCTCGTCCCCCGGACCCCGGGAACCTTCCAAAGGTTGGGCATCGGTCACGATAAGCTCCTCTGGTGGGAGAGGAACCATTGCTGCACAATCTGGGCAGGGGCCCAAGAACAGTTCCAGGGAGTCTGCCTGCTCCTCAGAATGTGTCATTTTTATGGAGTGAGGAGGCTGGGAGGAAGGAGGAGCAGCAGCCAGAGGATTCAGAGTTGCAGCAGTGGACGGCGTAGAAGACTGGGTGGTCGATAGATTGCTGGATGCACTTTCTGCCATCCACGACAGAACCTGCTCACACTGCTCATTTTCTAATAAAGGTCTACCACGTGGACCCATTAATTGTGAGATGAATCTGGGGACCCCTGAAACTTGCCTCTCTCCTAATCCCGCAGCAGTCGGCTGTGATACACCTGGACCAGGAGCTCGGCCTGTGCCCACACCCTGACTTGGGCCTCCGCATCCTCGCCCCCGTCCACGTCCTCTAGGCCTACCCCTACCCCTCAGCATGGTGTATTACGAGATTAGCAGAAACAGAACGCTGTAATTAAATGTGCCGCTTATTGGCCTGTGGTTGGAGGCTGACTTCGCGTACGTAACGCACTGCAGAGGCAAGAAACAATTATGCGCAAGGCTGGGTATTAATTCACCAACTACTACACCCAGCAGAGACGCTGTAAACTGAAGACACTGACAGGCAGGCCAAATCTTGTATATTTTTTAACTTGGTGGGAACAACAGGCAGGCCTAATATTGTATTTTTTGGAAGTTTTTGGGAAAAAGCCCACTGCCTGTGATATACACTGTATTTCGATTTCCCTGTTGGAGGCTGACTTCGCGTACGTAACGCACTGCAGAGACAGGCAACAATTATGCGCAAGGCTGGGTATTAATTCAACAACTACCACCCCCAGCAGAGACGCAGTAAACTTAAGGCAGTGACAGGCAGGCCTAATATTGTATTTTTTTGGAAGTTTTTGGGAAAAAGCCCACTGCCTGTGATATACACTGTATTTCGATTTCCCTGTTGGAGGCTGACTTCGCGTACGTAACACACTGCAGAGGCAGGCAACAATTATGCGCAAGGCTGGGTATTAATTCACCAACTACTACCCCCAGCAGAGACGCTGTAAACGGAAGGCAGTGACAGGCAGGCCAAATCTTGTATATTTTTAAACTTTGTGGGAACAACCACACTGCCTGTGATATGCACTGTATTTCGATTGCCCTGTTGGAGGCTGACTTCGCGTACGTAACGCACTGCAGAGGTAGGCAACAATTATGCGCAAGGCTGGGTTTTAATTCAACAACTACTACCCCCAGCAGAGACGCAGTAAACTGAAGGCAGTGACAGGCAGGCCTAATATTGTATTTTTTGAAAGTTTTTGAGAAAAAGCCCACTGCCTATATAGCCCGTATACCTCTTTCCCTGCCTCACCAGTACTGCCCCTATACTGAGTAAAATGACTGCAGACTGAGGACGCTATGGTCTGCACGCCCGATATACAAAAAAAAAAAAAAAAAGTGCAACACTGCTAAAAGCAGCCTCAACAGTACTGCACACGGTTAGATGTGGCCCTAAGAAGGACCATTGGGGTTCTTGAAGACTAAAATCACTCCTAACACTCTCCCTATAGCAGCTCCGGCACCAGCAGCACTTTCCCTGATCTCTGTCAGAATGCATCTGTGGCAAGCCGTGGGCGGGGCAGATTTATATACTCGGGTGTCATCTGATCTCCCCAGCCACTCACTGCGGGGGGGGGTGGGATAGGGCTGGAACATCACAGGAGGAAGTTTTAATGCCTTCCCTGTGCTTCTATTGGCCAGAAAAGTGCGCAAATTTCTCAGGGAAGGAAATGTAATGGAGTCGAGTGCCGCGTGGTGCTCGTCTCGAGTAACGAGCATCTCGAACACCCTAATACTCGAACGAGCATCAAGCTCGGACGAGTATGCTCGCTCATCCCTACATATCTCCCATTCATCTCAATAGCAGCTGTGTCTGTAATACCCCACTGTACAGAGCTGCTTGCTTTCAGCAGTTATCTTTACTGACCTTTGTAATGTATAAAAAGAGTCAGGGAAAGTCTGAAATCCACCTCCAGTCTCATCGGCTGCTGCTTTGCCCTTGATGCTTTACACTGCAGCTTAGCTTGTCTAGATTTCTGTTGTGTACAAGCAAAAGTTTAACAAGAAATTAGTTCATGGAAAGTAGATTTCCCTGACAGGAAGGACAAAATTATTACAAAGGACAACCAACAAAACCATCAGCTATAAAAAAAAATCTTACAAAATTTTGCAATTGTTAAAGTAGCCACTAGATGGAGAACTTCTGCTGTTACTGCTCAGTACACCTTGCCCTTTGTCATGAATAAAGCCCACCAGAGGAAATGATTTTAAGGGTCCACCCCATCTATATAGAACGTGAATACATTTATTATTAACCCCCATGGCGGGTGTTTAGGGCCATCAGGCCTGGAGCAAAATGTCATCTTTTGGAACAATGTATTAAAAAGTGAAGATTTTTCATTTTCCTATTAAAACAGCCTATTTCATCAATGAATAATAATTATTTCAAAAATTAACCCTCTAATTTGTGATTTATAGTGATGACATATACAATGAGTGGCCACCATATTAGTGACCCCCATGGAGTAGCGTGTTGAACCTCCTTTGGCCATCAGAACAACAGCAGTTTGTCATGATAGATTCCAGTAGGTGTTGAAATTGTTCTGCAGTAATAATGGCCCATGTGGACAGAAGAATTTATTGTAGCTACTGACATGCTCAGAGAAGGGTCCATCAATTACTTCTGCTTGCGCCAAATTCTGACCGCCCACCAGCACGGTGTAACAGAACTCTGGATTCATCTGACCAGGAGATGTTTTTTCACTGCTCAGTGATACAATTTTGGTGCTCTTTTGCCCACTGGAGTCTCACCTTTCTGTTTCTCTTAGGGCTCCTGTACATGGACGGATTTGCACTGCGGAATCTGCGGTCGGTGTCCGCACCACGGTTCCACAGCAAATACCGCCCATAGCATGCTGTGCGAAATCGATTCATCCTGCACACATCCTGCACACTAAGGAATTGCGATTTCTGCGAGCAGAGGAAAAGTTGCAGCATGCTCTATTTTTGTGCGGTGTCCACACAGACAGCTTCCATTGAAGTCAACACCGGGTACAGGGTCGGTTGCGGGCTCCTGCATGTGGAATCCAACCCATTTGTGTGCAGGCAGGCTTAGACAGCAATGACACTGGATCTGGCCGTCTACTGTTATAGCCCATCCGTGCTAAGGAATGAAGAGTTGTGCATTCAGGCAGGTTAGTTGGAGCACCAATGTTGTGTTCAGCTGCAATTTGCTTGACTTGTGTACTGCCTGTTCGTCAGAAGGAGTCTTGACATTCTCCTCTGACCCCTTTTGTAGACAAGTTGTTTTCATCCACAGGATTCCCTTTCGCTAGGTATTTTCCTCAAACACACCATTCTTGGTATACTCTCCACACTGTTACACAAAAAAACACCCCATCAAGGTTGGCAGTGTATGGTAAATCAGTGCAGGTTGATCGCCCAGGACCCCGTGCCATTTAGCTGTAAATCAGGCCGTTGTGCTCATGCACTCAGCTGATTTCCCACTGCAGTGGCCAGCTTTGGTATTATAGATTAAAGGGGTTGTCCCGCGCCGAAACGTTTTTTTTTTTTTTCAATAACCCCCCCGTTCGGCGCGAGACAAACCCGATGCAGGGATAAAAAAAAAAAACGGGTGGTACTTACCCGAATCCCCGCGCTCCGGTGACTTCTTACTTACCTTGTGAAGATGGCCGCCGGGATCTTTACCCTCGGTGGACCGCAGGTCTTCTGTGCGGTCCATTGCCGATTCCAGCCTCCTGATTGGCTGGAATCGGCCCACGTGACGGGGCGGAGCTACGAGGAGCCGCTCTCTGGCACGAGCAGCCCCATTCAGAAGGGAGAAGACCGGACTGCGCAAGCGCGTCTAATCGGGCGATTAGACGCTGAAGATTAGACGGCACCATGGAGACGGGGACGCCAGCAACGGAACAGGTAAGTGAATAACTTCTGTATGGCTCATAATTAATGCACAGTGTACATTACAAAGTGCATTAATATGGCCATACAGAAGTGTATACCCCCACTTGCTTTCGCGGGACAACCCTTTTAAGTTCCCATTGGAAGGAATGGGTGTAGTATCGAGCCTGGCTATCGAGTGGGAACAGAGCTGTCTGCTTCTTGGCCTAGAAAATAGCTGAACAGCAGGTGTCTCAGGTGACTGGTCTGTGCTGATCTACTATTGATGGCCTAACCTGAGGATAAGCTATCAATAGATAACAACTGGACAACCCCTTTAAGCAAGAATGGTGTGTGAGCCTATGTGTGTGTATATGCTCTATTGTTATAGTGTCAGCCTGTCCCTATCTGTCCGTGTAAGTGTCTACGTTCTCACACAACTATGCCTGGCTGTCTATATGGTAAATACCTGTTCTCTCTGCTTCAGTCCACCTTGTTGTGGACCACAGGAGCCTGCGGAGGTGAGTAAACCACTAGACACCAGGTACTCAACTCAGAAATGTTCTCATTACCCCTTCACTTCCACTGACCTAATCACTACCCTTCTGAATTGAGTCTATTGTAGAGAAATTGTAATTTACCTTATCTGCCTAGGGCACCAAAAGGCCTTGTTCCTGCTCAGTTTGTCTGCATATTCCCAAGTCCCAATACAAAGGGAATCCCTGTGATCTCATTGATGATGTAAAGGTACTCCCATTAGAGGATCCTTTGATACTCTGGAGACGAGTCAGAACCTGACTGTGGAAAGCTGAGTTTCCAGTTTACCAGCTCTAGGTTGTCCACCTCTATGGGGCCATCGGTGGTTGTGTAGCGGGGTGGTGGTGCAACTCAGGTTTGGGGTGGTGCAGCAGCTCACAAATGGAGGTACATTTTTTTCTCAAAAATAACTTTTACTGAACATTAGCAGGAAGCATTATTACACCCCATAGGAGGGTTTTCCGACCTTAATATTTCATAATAAACATATGGCATAAATTCTCTTAAGGCAATAATACTCCATTGATATCCATTGTGACTCAAAAGTATTTGCTCTTTACACGGCATTTCTCACTGACATATACATTGACTTGATATCTCCTCATGGCCACAGCAAAACGCATGACATCTCATCACTCGAATACAGCATTACCATTATGTACATCATACTAGGCCTTCGGCCCTGCCGTCAAATGCCTCGCAGGAGCAGCGTCTTACCCCAGAATGCAATACGTGTCGTAGACGTCACTAATATCCAGAGGCCATCAAAACATTAATAGCGGTTCAATCCCCGTGTTACACTTTATTAGAACACACACTGCTCCTTGTGTCTTGCTATGCCATTACAATCATATTAACTGCCATAGACATCACGCATCACTACACACAAACTGCTTCATAACATTAATCCCAGCAAGTCCTTGCGTAAACTACTAGCGTCACATCACTCCAGTCCTGTGAGTCCCTAATTCCCCCATCCTGGCCAGGGAATTTACATAAATGTGTCCCAGGTAAAAGAATCCACTTATGAATATCCCAGCGGCATGAACCGTTTCTTTCTCTGTGGCATTGATCTCTTCAAAACCACTGCCACAATGTCAGGCAATTGCAGGAATGAAGACTCCCTCTCCTCCCATGCGCTGAGGGGTGCTGCACACCAGGAGTCCGGCTGCCTCTCCATCTTTGGCCCCTGGTCCTCAGGGCCCTTTCCGTAGTTGCTTTCACTCTCTTGGACAGCTCCCCAACATGGCGAAACTGCCCACAATGAAGCTCCTCTCTAATGGCTGCAGCCAAGATGTTCTGGCTCTGCTCTCTGTGCTGCCAGACTCATTCCCTCTGTAGGAGTCCCTGCACCTGGGTGCGGGGCTTACCAGTGCAGCCTATTACAACTGCTGGTAATAGGG
Organism: Eleutherodactylus coqui; assembly: GCF_035609145.1. Classification (NCBI taxonomy): domain Eukaryota; kingdom Metazoa; phylum Chordata; class Amphibia; order Anura; family Eleutherodactylidae; genus Eleutherodactylus; species Eleutherodactylus coqui. The sequence continues at coordinate 49,516,787 of NC_089840.1, forward strand.
AGCAGGGCACTGTTACCTTTTACAGTTGCATCCAACCCATCCACAATGTATTGAGCCCTACTCGCAGATCATTAGAATCTTAAAACACGTGTTCTGCAGAAATTTTGCTACACTGTGAAAAATCTTTGTTTTTCATTTTAGGTTTTCTCATATCCGCTGAGGGGGTTTGCAGTGAGTTTGTGCATGAAACATCTTCCATCATAAGCATGTTTGAGTATCTGACCTATTTCCCAGCCGCCCCCCACCTTCACTTGTGAAAAGTGACACTATCTGTACTGTCCTGTTTATACAAAAGATGTTTTTGCAGCTATTTTTTTTTCAAAATCTGTAACAGGGCTCTCACCCAGGGGGGGCAGGGGCGTAGCTAAAGTATCATGGGCCCGGGTGCAAAGGTTCACTGCAGTTATTCTGCATGTCTTCAAAAAATAAATACACGGTAGACATATCTGCTGTCTGATATATATATATATATATATATATATATATATATATACATACATACCGCATATATCAGACAGCAGACCTATAAGACAATGTTTATTACATACAGCAGCTAGTCTAGTAGTCTCTATATAACACAGTCCTCATAAAATAGACAGAAAACTGTTCTACACAATGATAGTGATTACAGTGCAGTTACTTTCAGTGATCACCGGTAATGTCTCTTCTGATTGGTGTCGGACACTTTCTCTTTCCTTCTCCATCTGTCCCAGACTACCATGATGGAACTCCAGGAAGATAATTTGCATAATCCCAGTGCATTCCGGGAAGAGTGAAGAGTCACTGTGAGCAGTCCTCCTGAACTGCTCTGAACAACTGTGAGTAGTATTCAGCAGCCGGGGATTAAAAATCCCAGCCTGCTGAATGAGCTGCCTCTAATTGGTCACAGCCTGGCCAATCAGAGGCAGAACTCACTCACACACCCATTCATGAATTCATGAGTGTAAGCCTGTCGGCACTGTCGGTTTACAGGCGGGTATGCTTATCTGTGATGATTCCCCCAGCCGCACTAAACACCCTCTCTGACAAGACGCTAGCCGCAGGACAAGCAAGCACCTCCAGGGCATACAGCGCGAGTTCAGGCCACGTGTCCAGCTTCGACACCCAGTAGTTGCAGGGGGCAGAGGCATCATGGAGGACGGTCGTGCGATCGGCTACGTACTCCCTCACCATCCTTTTACAGTGCTCCCGCCGACTCAGCCTTGACTGGGGAGCGGTGACACAGTCTTGCTGGGGAGCCATAAAGCTGTCAAGGGCCTTAGAGAGTGTTCCCCTGCCTGTGCTGTACATGCTTCCTGATCTCCGCGCCTCCCCTGCTACCTGGCCCTCGGAACTGCGCCTTCGGCCACTAGCGCTGTCGGATGGGAATTTTACCATCAGTTTGTCCGCCAGGGTCCTGTGGTATAGCATCACTCTCGAACCCCTTTCCTCTTCGGGTATGAGAGTGGAAAGGTTCTCCTTATACCGTGGGTCAAGCAGTGTGTACACCCAGTAATCCTTAGTGGCCAGAATGCGTGTAACGCGAGGGTCACGAGAAAGGCATCCTAACATGAAGTCAGCCATGTGTGCCAGGGTACCTGTACACAACACATGGCTGTCCTCACTAGGAAGATCACTTTCAGGATCCTCCTCCTCCTCCTCCTCAGGCCATACACGCTGAAAGGATGACAGGCAAGCAGCATGTGTACCCTCAGCAGTGGGCCAAGCTGTCTCTTCCCCCTCCTCCTCATCTTCCTCCTCCTCCTCCTTCTCACCGCGCTGAGATATAGACAGGAGGGTGCTCTGACTATCCAGCGACATACTGTCTTCCCCCGGCTCTGTTTCCGAGCGCAAAGCGTCTGCCTTTATGCTTTGCAGGGAACTTCTCAAGAGGCATAGCAGAGGAATGCTGACGCTAATGATTGCAGCATTGCCGCTCACCACTTGGGTAGACTCCTCAAACTTTCCAAGGACCTGGCAGATGTCTGCCAACCAGGCCCACTCTTCTGAAAAGAATTGAGGAGGTGACTCCCACTTCGCCGCACATGTTGGAGTTGGTATTCCACTATAGCTCTACGCTGCTCATAGAGCCTGGCCAACATGTGGAGCGTAGAGTTCCACCGTGTGGGCACGTCGCACAGCAGTCGGTGCACTGGCAGATTAAACCTATGTTGCAGGGTGCGCAGGGTGGCAGCGTCCGTGTGGGACTTGCGGAAATGTGCGCAGAGCCGGCTCACCTTTCCGAGCAGGTCTGACAAGCGAGGGTAGCTTTTCAGAAAGCGCTGAACCACCAAATTAAAGACGTGGGCCAGGCATGGCACGTGCGTGAGGCTGCCGAGCTGCAGAGCCGCCACCAGGTTACGGCCGTTGTCACACACGACCATGCCCGGTTGGAGGCTCAGCGGCGCAAACCAGCGGTCGGTCTGCTCTGTCAGACCCTGCAGCAGTTCGTAGGCCGTGTGCCTCTTATCTCCTAAGCTGAGTAGTTTCAGCACGGCCTGCTGACGCTTGCCCACTGCTGTGCTGCCACGCCGCGCGACACCGACTGCTGGCGACATGCTGCTGCTGCTGACACATCTTGATTGTGAGACAGAGGTTGCGTTGGAAGAGGAGAAGGAGGAGGAGGGTGCTTTAGTGGAGGAAGCATACACCGCCGCAGATACCACCACCGAGCCGGGGCCCGCAATTCTGGGGGTGGGTAGGACGTGAGCGGTCCCAGGCTCTGACTCGGTCCCAGCCTCCACTAAATTCACCCAATGTGCCGTCAGGGAGATACAGTGGCCCTGCCCGCCTGTGCTTGTCCACGTGTCCGTTGTTAAGTGGACCTTGGAAGTAACCGCGTTGGTGAGCGCGCGTACAATGTTGCGGGAGACGTGGTCGTGCAGGGCTGGGACGGCACATCGGGAAAAGTAGTGGCGACTGGGAACTGAGTAGCGCGGGGCCGCCGCCGCCATCATACTTTTGAAGGACTCCGTTTCCACAACCCTATACGGCAGCATCTCCAGGCTGATAAATTTGGCTATGTGCACGTTTAACGCTTGAGCGTGCAGGTGCATGGAGGCGTACTTGCGCTTGTGCTCAAACACTTGCGCTAGTGACGGATGGACGGTGCGCTGACAGACATTGCTGGATGGGGCCGAGGTGAGGGTGTGGGTGCAGGCCAGGAGACGCTAGTGCCTGTGTCCTCAGAGGGGGGTTGGATCTCAGTGGCAGGTTGGGGCACAGGGGGAGAGGCAGTGGTGCAAACCGGAGGCGGTGAACGGCCTTCGTCCCACCTTGTGGGGTGCTTGGCCATCATATGTCTGCGCATGCTGGTGGTGGTGAGGCTGGTGGTGGTGGCTCCCCGGCTGATCTTGGCGCGACAAAGGTTGCACACCACTGTTCGTCGGTCGTCTGCACTCTCAGTGAAAAACTGCCAGACCTTTGAGCACCTCGGCCTCTGCAGGGTGGCATGGCGCGAGGGGGCGCTTTGGGAAACAGTTGGTGGATTATTCGGTCTGGTCCTGCCTCTACCCCTGGACACCGCACTGCCTCTTGCAACCTGCCCTGCTGCTGCCCTTGCCTCCCCCTCTGAAGACCTGTCCTCAGTAGGCGTAGCAAACCAGGTGGGGTCAGTCACCTCATTGTCCTGCTGCTCTTCCTCCGAATCCTCTGTGCGCTCCTCCCTCGGACTTACTGCCCTTACTACTACCTCACTGATAGACAACTGTGTCTCAACGTCATCGTCCTCCTCACCCACTGAAAGGTCTTGAGACAGTTGCCGGAAGTCCCCAGCCTCATACCCCGGACCCCGGGAACTTTCCAATGGTTGGGCATCAGTCACGATAAACTCCTCTGGTGGGAGAGGAACCACTGCTGCCCAATCTGAGCAGGGGCCCGAGAACAGTTCCTGGAAGTCTGCCCGCTCCTCAGAATGTGTCATTGTAATGGAGTGAGGAGGCTGGGAGGAAGGAGGAGCAGCAGACAGAGGATTCTGAGTTGCAGCAGTGGACGGCGCAGAACTGTGGGTGGACGATAGATTGCTGGATGCACTTTCTGCCATCCACGACAGGACCTGCTCACACTGCTCATTTTCTAGTAAAGGTCTACCGCGTGGACCCATTAATTGTGCGATGAATGTGGGGACGCCAGAAACGTGCCTCTCTCCTAATCCCGCAGCAGTCGGCTGCGATACACCTGGATCAGGAGCTCGGCCTGTGCCCACACCCTGACTTGGGCCTCCACGTCCTCGGCCGCGTCCACGACCTCTAGGCCTACCCCTACCCCTCAGCATGCTGTATTACCAGTAATGCAGAAACAGAACGCTGTAATTAAATGTGCCGCTTATTGGCCTGTGGTTGGAGGCTGACCGCTTACGGAACGCCAGGAAATAATTTTGCGCAAGCCTGCTGTAACACTTAGCTGGCTGCGTATGAATTTGGAGAACTACTACACCCAGCACAGACCCAGAACACTGAGGACAGTCACAGGCAGCCCAAATAGATTTTTTTCCCCAAATTTTTTTGCAAAGGCCCACTGCCTATATTCAATCAATATGTCTTCTGTCCCTGCCTAAGCGCTTCTGGCCCTGGAGTATGTCAAAGAACTGCAGAGTGTTGCACTGTGAACTGCAATACAGCGGTGATTTCACAGCCCAGACAGAGCCAGGAAATAATTTTGCGCAAGCCTGCTGTAACACTTAGCTGGCTGCGTAAGAATTTGGAGAACTACTACACCCAGCACAGACCCAGAACACTGAGGACAGTCACAGGCAGCCCAAATAGATTTTTTTCCCCAAATTTTTTTGCAAAGGCCCACTGCCTATATTCAATCAATATGTCTTCTGTCCCTGCCTAAGCGCTTCTGGCCCTGGAGTATTACTGCAGGGCGCAATGCTCTGCACGGCCGATATACCAAAAAAAAAAAATGTGCAACACTGCAAAAAGCAGCCTCCACAGTACTGCACACGGTCAGATGTGGCCCTAAGAAGGACCGTTGGGGTTCTTGAAGCCTAAAATACTCCTAACACTCTCCCTATAGCAGCTCCACCAAGATAGCACTTTCCCTCCTCTATGTCAGAACGCATCTGTGGCGAGCCGCGGGAGGGGCCGATTTTTATACTTGGGTGACACCTGATCTCGCCAGCCACTCACTGCAGGGGGGTGGTATAGGGCTTGAACGTCGCAGGGGGAAGTTGTCATGCCTTCCCTGTCTTTCAATTGGCCAGAAAAGCGCGCTAACGTCTCAGAGATGAAAGTGAAAGTAACCCGAACATCGCGTGGTACTTGTTACGAGTAACGAGCATCTCGAACACGCTAATACTCGAACGAGTATCAAGCTCGGACGAGTACGTTCGCTCATGTCTAATACTTACCTCCCTTCAGCTGCCAGGGCACAGCCGCATTTTCTCCTGCTGTCCCCTGCACTGTGGTGCTGAACTGCTGTCATTCAGCTGAGAGCTGCGCTGAGCCAATCAGAGGCAACACTCACTCACCCATTCATGAATTCATGAATGGGTGTGAGTGAGATCTGCCTCTGATTGGCTCAGCGCTGAGCCAATCAGGGGCATGTCTGACTCACACCCCCTTCACACCCACTGCAGGCCGGCCGCGCTGAACTCTGTCTGCCGGGACAAGGTGAGTATATATATTTTTTTTATTTTTACACATTTCTGGATGAATTGCAGGGAAGGGCTTATATATTTAAGCCCTTCCTGACAATTCATCCCGCGATTGCCGGCAGCCCATTGCTTTCAATGGAGCCGGCTGTATTGCCGGCTCCATTGAATTCAATGGGCTAACATCGTTCTGCCGGGACAAGGTGAGTATATATTTTTTTTATTTTTACACATTTCTGGATGAATTGCAGGGAAGGGCTTATATATTTAAGCCCTTCCCGACAATTCATCCCGCGATCGCCGGCAGCCCATTGCTTTCAATGGAGGCGGCTGTATTGCCGGCTCCATTGAATTCAATGGTCAGTGCTCGTTTAATAAAGACGAGTACCGCGTGGTGCTCGTCTCGAGTAACGAGCATCTCGAGCACCCTAATACTCGAACGAGCATCAAGCTCGGACGAGTATGCTCGCTCATCTCTAGTGATCATGCTATCCTTGAATTTTGGATAACAAGGGGAGAAAGACCTAAAAAAAATCAGACCTCAAGGTTGGATTTAAGAAAAACAGATTTTAATGGACTCAGAAAGGATGTAGGAAAGTTCTGATGGCTGGATGTTCTTAAGGACAGAAATATCCAAGAAGGTTGGGAAATATTGCAAAATGAGATTTTTAAAGCACATTCATTAACAATCCCTAAAAAGGAAGAATGGGAAGCATTTAGAAAGAGCAGGATGGATTAACACTGAATTTGTACACATGTTAAAAAGGAAGGAAAATATGTCTATTAAATGAAAGGAGGGGGGATAGCTAAAGAAGAATATAATGTAGTCTGCAGAAAATATAGGGCGAATGTCAGAAAAGCTAAAGCTAATATAATTAATGAGTCTTGCTATAGGATGTTTACAGGATGAAAATGGTGAATTGGTTAAAATGATGTTTAGCAGGCTGAACTTTTAAATTCCTATTTTGTATCTGCTTTCTCTCAGAAAGTAAATGTAACATTAACTGATCTTCCCTGTGCTATTGGGGGAATAAAAGAATGCAGAGGATCTATAAGCAGAGAGATGGTGAGAGAACACTTAGCTAACTTAAATGAATTCAAGTCTCCAGGCCCAGATGAATTTCATCCTAGGATACTGAAGGTAGCGGAAGTAATTGCTGAACCACTCCAGTAGATTGGAGAAGAGCAAATGTTTTCACTACGGTATCTTCAAAAAAGAGAAGAAGGTGGACCCAGGAAACTACAGACCTGTGAGCCTGACTTCTTTACTGGTAAAAATCTTTCAAAAAATTATTATCTACTATCAGGACACTAGTGCAGGAGGACTTGTGATGTGACAGGGAGGAAATCACGGGAGGACAGATGAATCCACAGGCCAAGTTATCTGCAGGAATCTGTTCCAAGCCACTCTTCTTCTCACTCTCTCAAACTCTAAAACACTCATTAAAACAATAAACTAGTCATCATGATGCATTGTTTGTAGACAAAAGTTGTAATGAAGAAACTGTTCAGCTAAAAGATATGAGACAGAAGATGTATTATGTGAAGCACCAAGAACACCAGGGGTTCACTGTTTTTGAGTTTACTTCTGAAAGTTTGGGATAGTTTTACATGCCAAAGTGGCCTGATAACGGTCCCTGGCCTCCAGTGGTAGGGAACCTGGATTTTCCATCGGTTATGACACCCCTGCCACTACTAGATAGGTTGAGAACATCTACACCTAGAATAAGAGACATTATGCAGGTAGATGGAATGAAACCATTGGCTGAACTGTTAGGTGTCAGCAGGCACGTGGTGGGCGCATGTTTCCAATACCTGCAGCTTCGTCATTTTGTACAAAGTCAGGGCTCAATGATGACTTTGACTGCTCCATCTATGCCCTTCAAGGAATTATGTTCCACCCCTTGGGTTTCTTGGGGTGAGATTTCTATGGTTTATAGCTTTCTGATAGCCAGGGAGGTATCCGGTCCAGAGTTATGGTTTAGGAGACAATGGGGGAAGGAACTGGGTTGCCCACTATTAGATGGGGAGTGGTCCAGAGCCCTAATCCTGACTCATAAGGTTTCTGTTTCGGGCAGACACCACAAATTGAATTATAAGCTTTTGTCAAGATGGTACTACACTCTTACTCATTTGGCGATTATGTACTCAGGATCATCAGATAGGTATTGGAGATGTTTAGAGGGGGCAGGCTCACTTATGCATATTTGGTGGTTCTGCCCACACATAGCAGGATTGTGGTCAGAGGTGGGGGCCTTATATAGCAATCTGATGTGTAAATCATTGGTACTTACTCCAGAGATGGCACTTCTCTTAATTCTACCAGGCTCTATCATAGATAGTAAAAGGGACATCCTTCGCTTTTTCATCCTGGCCATGAAAATTGTGATCCCTCGACTATGGAAATCCCTGGCCCCACCTACACATTTGAGTTGGGTCTTGGCCATGGACGAGATTAACCACATGGAGGAATTAAGGGTCAGGGATGAAACTAAATGGTTATATATAAAAATATGGGAGGTGTCGATCCGCAAGATATGATAGCTGGCCAGTGGATGGAGTAACGTAACTTTGGGAGAAGTTAAGAGGGGAAAGTTAGGGGTGAGATAAGAGAGGTGGGGAAATAAATATATAAAGCAATAGAGCCTTAGGGAGTTAGCGTGGCTGTAGACTTTTTGATTATTGTTTTATTGTTTTGGTTTTTTTTTTCTTTTTTCCTTCTTTTTTTCTTTGTTTTATTAGTATAAAGAAATGGTATCAGTTTATAAAGAAATTTTATGGTTAGCGGTGTCCGGGGGGACTTCGGCAAGTTTCACGTTGGTCCCTTTGCCGGAGTCAAACTGAACGCTAAAGAAGCAAGCAATGGTATTGATTCATATATTTATATAAGATTGGCAAGGAAATATATTATTTAGACCTGAGTTTTTGTGGGTTAATGACTATTAAGGCCTCCTGCACATGGGCGGAAATTCCGTGGCGGGATTTCCCACAGAATTTTCACCCAAGCACACTGCCATAGGATTGCATTAGTTTATGCAATCCTATGCAGACAGCCACGATTTGACCGCTTGCAAACTCGCACGATAAACAAATCGCGGCATGTCGTATTTCTGTGCGAGTCTCGCGGAGGCCCGCACAGAAACATCATGGCTGACACACTGGCTCTGCTCTGCAGACGTGCCGGCTGGGCGGCAGCCGGCACATAGCAGAGCAGAGTGGAGAAGACGCCAGGGGGAGGGGAGCTGCAGTGGTCACTGCAGGGGCAACGACTTGCATCCCGCTGCGAGAATTCTCACAGCATGATCCGACCCGGACGTCTGCAGGAGGCCTAAGGGCTCATGTCCACGGGCAAAAGAAGAATTAAAATCCGCAGCAGATTTTAACTCTTCTCCTGCCCGCGGATCCGCACCCCATAGGGATGCATTGACCACCCGCGGGGTAGATAAATACCCGTGGATGGTCAATAAAAGGGATTTTAAAAAAATTGGAGCATGAAAAAATCCGGACCATGCTCCATTTTCGTGCGGGTCTCCCGCGGGGTCGGCTCCCGCGGGCTTCTATTGAAGCCTATGGAAGCCGTCCAGATCCGAGGGAGACCTAAAATAGGAATTTAAAAGAATTTACTCATCCGGAGCGGGCGGGGAAGGTCTTCTCTTCCTCACGGCCGGATCTTTCTTGCTTCGGCTCGGCGGATGTGCCCGGCGCATGCGCACGGCACGTCGGCGACGTGCCGCCGGCGTGAGGAGTTCATCTGCCGGCCGAAAAAGAAGATCCGGCCGTGAGGAAGAGAAGACTTTCCCCGCCCGCGCCGGATGAGTAAATTCTTTTAAATTCCTATTTTCAGCGCTCATGTCCGCGGGGCAGGAGGGACCCGCTGCAGATTCTCCATGGAAAATCCGTAGCGGGCCTGATTTTCCCCGTGGACATGAGGCCTTAGGGGTTGTATTTGGATGTCTACTCAATCTCTGTTATTGTTAGTAATGTTGTTATTGTATACTTATTTTGTTTATTTTCTCAGCTGCCAGGGGTTTAATTTTTTTAATAATAAAATAAATATTTAACACATAAAATGACGGTACCATTGTGAAAATCTTCAGGATGCCCCCTTTCAAAGCTCCGCCCACTCACCACCATGAGGTTTATCACATTCTATTAGTCCACAAGTTGCAACCAACTTCTTCCTGACTCACCGACCGCAATGAGATTTTATATAAAATAAGCCAAAAGTCTTATAGGTCACCTCCTCTTCAGCGCCTCAAACACATATGTCTTCAAAGTTGAGGTCAGATTTTTAGCCACAGGAAAGAATCTGAAAATAATAAAGCACTAACTCAGAGAGTCGTAATCCAGCACTAAAGAAAATCCTGATGAAGGAAGAACAATTCCAACAGTATATGTACTTATTATCATACAGTCGACTAAAAGCCCATTGACACAGAACGAATGTCGAGCAAACAATGCCCGACACTCATCCCTGTGTGTACTCGCTCCCATGCTGCTACACAGGAGCGAGTATCGCTGGCTCGCTTAGCAGGGAGGCGGGGTGGCTGGACCAGATTTCAAGCTACATAAATGCTTGAACAATTATCGTTCAGTGTAAACAGCAGCCATTCAGTACTGAACGACCACTGCTAGAGTGAATGGAGAGGGGCAGGGGAGAGCGAGGAATGAAATCTCCTCCAGCCATCCCGGGCCCCCTGCTGGCCGCTCTGTGAACAAGCCAGCGATACTAGCTCCCGTGCAATAGTATGGGAGCGAGTACACACAGGGTCGAGTGTTGGGCATCATTTGCATAACATCCGTCCCGTGTAAATAGGCCTTTACCCTTCTGCTGCTGTCAATCAATGTATATAGCAGCAAAGCAGACAGACAAAATACAATATGGTGTGGGGAAGATTGCAGTTCTCTGTTTGTGGAGACGGACATGATTCAAAGCCACCAGTCCGGCCACTACAAATTATTTGCAGACCTTGCAAAGCTAGAAGTTTGGGGAATTTAATTACACTGCGCCAAACACGGACAGCTCACAAAGATACAGGCTGTACTCTGTAGCCTCCTGTTCTCATATATTGTGCCTCCCGGGGATTGCAGCTTATTTATTGCTTTTTTTGTTAATTTAAAATAAAAAGAAAACAGAACAAGAATAAGGGAAAAGGGGTCCGACCGTGTAAGCGCTCCCAGGCATCGTTCAAAGTTGCCCGTCTGACCACTACTAATTATTTGCAGGCCTTATGACCATATCAGTGTTTTTCTGCAAAGCTACAAAGTTAGCTGATAAGGCCACCTGCACACGAACGGATTTTTGCTGCGGAATCCACGACGTGCATCCAGAGAAACGCTTTTTTCTACACACTTGCGAAAAAAACCAATTGCGGTTTCTGCGAGCGAAGGAAAAATCACAGCATGCTCCATTTTTGTGCAGCTTCTGGATGGACAGCTTCCATTGAAGTCTATGGAAGTCATCCAACCTGCGGCGCATCTGTACTGCGCATGTCCAATGGCCGGGTCCATCCGCAGTAGAGATGAAGAATAGAAATGACAGGTACGTGCGGACGCCACTGCTGTCAGAGTCAGATTCCGCTGCGGGCTCCTGCATGCAGAATCAGCTCTGCCGTGTGTAGGCGGCCTAAGTTACATAAAACTATACTAAAAACTAATTAAAAAAACTAAGCAAAAACAATAAGTAAATAAAAAGGAAACATGAAGAAAGCAAGACATGTTGGTAGTGGTATGGGTAGAGGTGATAAAGGACAGGCCAAGTTAGCACTTCAAGTGGCTGCAACTAAAGCAACAGCTCCACATTCTGCAAGAGGTGAGGCAAGCCCACTGCCATTCCTTAGAAGCAGTTATGCCCATATGTTACATCCGTAACGCGCAGAACAGGTTGAGAGTGGATGACACAGCATACCTCAAGTACCACCACTTCCTCTTCCTCCCAGTCATAGGCACACAGCAGTCAGTCTGTCAGTCCTAAGCAATTAAAGTTAATGGGAGCAAATTAGTGAACCTGATTTTTATTCCCATTGACTTCAATGGTAGTCAGAATCAACTCTTCCGATTCACAATGATTTTCATCAAATCAGCCTGAAATTGGCACAAACTGATTATTGCACTAATTGTTCATCAACTGGTATTATCACCTGTATTTGTTCTTCTCTGCCATTTCATGGAATCTACTAATTCCAGTTTTGGTGGTCTACGATGGCTGCTTTCATTTTCTATCCACTTAATACATAATGTGTACTTCTCTCTAATTGGGCAACCCTGATCACGTGAGCATCTGTGGCCAATCAGAGAGCAGGTATATTGCAGTAGGAGTCTAACGCTACTAATGCACTCAAGGGATTAGGTAGTCTAAAGATAGCATTGGCCGTCTTTGGTGGCTGAAAATTGGATCTGAAATGGTGGATTGGTCAGACAGCAGAGAACAACAAGTGGAGGTAATATACCCCTGCCCTATGTGCTCTCGGAAAAGGATTTTGTCCCAGAATTGTCACTTTAAGGAACCCAGGGGAATTGTGAAAACCACTTTGGTGGTGAATGGAGTATAAAATAGCATATAATTCCAGATCAGCACCTGATAAATGCGGTATGTTGTCTAGAACCAGATTATATACGAGTGGGTCTTATTCAGAGAAATATAACTTAGTGTCATTGTGGGTGACAGATACAAAGCCATAACATGCCTTGATGTGGTCTAGTACCATCCTGGGGTGGAGCAGCATATCTCAGCTCATCTTTCTCAGCTCAGGTAACAGGAAGTCTATGAGGTTCAAAAAGTTCCATTTACATGCAAACGTCAACTTTTCCCTGAATCGTTGCCTTCTTTAAAGTTATTTATTATTCTTTTCAGCCGTTTTGTGCTACTGTGCTCTCCTATACAAACACCAGCTTCCAGGGGCGTAACTAAAGGCTCAGGGGCCCTGATGCAAAAGGTGACCTGCCCCCCCCCCCCCCTCTATCTGTATCTGTTCCCGTACCCATACTTAAACCATGCTGCACAGAGGCATAACTTGAAGCTTCTGGGCCCCAATACAAAACCTGTAACTGGGCCCCCAACTATAATGCTTTATTCATAGTACTGGGCTCCCTATATGGAGAAGAGAGGTCTTATGGGCCCCCTAAGGCTCCTGGGCTGGGTGCAACCGCACGCCCTGCATCCACTATAGTTACGCCCCTGCCAGCTTCTATAGCATGCATATAGTGCTAATAGGGGTTGTATTTACTCTTGTACATTCACGCTTTGCTCCCTTTCTCCTAATACACTGCATGCATAAGGATGCTTCCCCATGGGCGTCGTAATAGCGTTGCAAGAAAACTGTAGCAATATGGCATTGGTGTTGTGTGCGATATTGCTGCGTTTTTTTCACGGCAATATAGCAATTTTGTGGCACTACATAGTCGCTTGCGGTGCTGCAAAGTTGCGTGACTTCACGTGCATCAGGTGCAAGGATTTTTTTTCTGGGGGGTGGGTTGAAATATAAGCCCTACCCCAAACATAAGCCCTAGCTGCATAAAAAAAAAGAATACATCACCTCTCAGGTGCTGTCATCTCCCTCTGCCTCTGATTGGTTCTCGAGCGCTGGCTCAGCCAATCAAGGCCAGTACTTAATGAACCAAACACAGCCATTGAATGATTCAATGAATGGCTGTGATTGGTTCCTCAAGCGCTGGCTATGATGGGCTGAGCCGTGCGCTCTGGAAACAGAGGCTGAGCTTCCTGGAGGTAGGGACTTTCAAAGTCCCGACCAGGAAGCTCTGCAGGAGAACTTCAAACAACTGCTGGGGAGCTTCAGGGAAGACGAGCGGTAAGATGACAGCGTCGAAGAGGTGATGTATTGCTTTTTTATTTTTTCTTGCAGCTAGACCTTAGTTTAGGCCTTTAACAGTAGGATTTCCTACTGTAAAAGTTGCATCGAACTGCACGAAAACTACATTTTCATGCAATGTAATGCAATATATAGGAAAGCTCCATAGGGAAACATGGGCTACAGGAAAAAACGCAAATCGCGGCTGCATAGAATATTCTGCGATTTTATAGTCTCCCAATGTAGCAGGCTACAAAACATTGCTTGTGTGGAAGAGCCCATAGGAAAGCATGGGCTCTACATAAATGTGATTTGTAGCATTGTGACAGAATCACCACTTAGTTAATTGTAGGTGGAAGAAGATGCTCCACTGGCACCAGCAGAATTGACGCTAGAATCACCCAGCGGGGTTTAGTATACGGTTGATGTATCACATGATTTAGCACTGGAGGAATTGTCTAAATGACATCAATAAGTGCAAAGAAAAACTAACATAACTAGATTGCTCTTAGGTTTAGTTTCTCAACCAGTGATATGTGTACCCCCAGTAGGTACATGCCATGTCTCTAGGAGGTACTGGCACTGTCCACATGATAGGCATCACAGGGTATGATCATAGACTTGGGGGTTAAAAACTACTGCAGTCATCGCCTACAAGTCACCAGCACATCCTGTGGGAAAACGGAGACTGCTGGTGGCTCATTGGCTTCCTGTGCTGATATCTTGCTATGTTATATATAGACCTGTGAGCTGCAATTAGGTATTTAGGTCTCTTGCTGTTGCAAAATGACAACATAATACTTGTTTGCATAATTGCATATTTCCCTTGTGCTACAGCGTAAGTAAAGGGAAACTAGTTAAAAAAATCCTGTTGTACATCCTATTGACCATGTTTAATTGGATTTATAGGGGTTGTCCGACTTAGAAAATGTGTCTCCAAATACCCTGCTAGGGAATTTAGGACCCTCATGTCTTTGCCATAGTTACAAAAAGTGTCTCTCACTCTGTAGGACCCAACATGTCCAGGTATTGCAGGATCACACCATCCGTTTCATGGGGACTATGTAATACTTCATTTCACCTGCGGGGGCACTGCAAGAAAAGATAACTCTTGCAGCCACGTTCCTTTTCAAATTACAGATGATCAATATGGGTTGTAGCAAGCGGACCTCCTGTTATCTGTTTATCATGAGGGGACCCTTCTATCAAAAAAGGAATTGTTCAAAGCAGACTACACCTTTAAAAAGGCTTTTTTGATACCGAGCAACCAAAATGCAGACAAAGTTAGCTTAATGCACAAGTGAATACATAAAAATATCTATGGAGACTGTCAACATACAAATATTTTTAAATCCAACCATATATTTCTAATTACATTGAGACCTAGATTCTCATTTGACCTTCGAGGACAATAACTTTTTGTTTCTATGCCTGTGTTTTGAATTTGCATGTAGGGACATTATTGGAAGAGGATTCTTATAAAAAATGTCAGTTCTCTTGCAGGCTGCAGCAGGTTTTTGTCTATCATCATCCTGTTTTTATTTTACCCTCTACCTAGGGCTCGTCTTTGGGGTGTAGGAATTGTGTGGCCACGCCAGACCATATCAGCCACCCCTGCTGAAGTAGGCATTCGAAGGGCCAGGCATTAGACGTCTATGACCACTATGGATCTTAATTTTATAAAGGTACCTTTATACAGGGCAATTACCACCCAAACAATTACTGTAAACTGCAAATATGGGTAATAGTTGTCCTGTGTACACGCGGCCACTGACAGGGTACTGAGCAAGACATCACTCATTTGTTGGAGTTGCTTGGTTTTTAGATGAGATAAAAACTTTATGATTATGGGCCCAAGTAGCGAGGCAGAGGCGGGCAACCGGAGCGATCTCTGGCCCACTCTGCCTCCGTTCTCTGAACTATCGTTTTTGTGTACAAGCACAAAAGCGATAGCTTGTGGGATGGCTGTCAGGCACTTATGGACCATATAAGGGATACAAACAGAAGGTATCATACAGGGCAACATGAAATGTAAGACTCTTGTCTCTACCTCCACACGCTTATCAAGACCTAAAAGAAGCATCCACTGCAAGACATTGCCAACACATTGCTTTACTGTGGGAATGGAGTGTTTCAGGTGGCTGATACTTGGTTTACACCAAAAAGTACTTTTTGGATCAGACTATACCACCTCAAGACTTGTACCCATTCCTGCAACCCCCGTTATCCTTTCATTTATGCCCCGAGCCCAACATCGACTGAAGCAAAACCTCCTAGTGTAACAGAGACATAGTTATAACTAGAGATGAGCGAACACCAAAATGTTCGGGTGTTCGTTATTCGTAACGAACTTCCCGTGATGCTCGAGGGTTCGTTTCGAACAACGAACCCCATTGAAGTCAATGGGCGACCAGAACATTTTTGTATTTCGCCGATGCTCGCTAAGGTTTTCATGTGTGAAAATCTGGGCAATTCAGGAAAGTGATGGGAATGACACAGTGACGGATAGGGCAGGCGAGGGGCTACATGTTGGGCTGCATCCTAAGTTCACAGGTCCCACTATTAAGCCACAATAGCGGCAAGAGTGGGCCCCCCCCCCCTCCCAACAACTTTTACTTCTGAAAAGCGCTCATTAGCATGGCATACCTTTGCTAAGCACCACACTACCTCCAACAAAGCACAATCACTGCCTGCATGACACTCCGCTGCCACTTCTCCTGGGTTACATGCTGCCCAACCGCCCCCCCTCCCCCCCCCCACAGCGCACACCAAAGTGTCCCTGCGCAGCCTTCAGCTGCCCTCATGCCACACCACGCTCATGTCTATTTAGAATTGCGTCTGCCATGACGAGGGACCGCAGGCATACACTGCAGAGGTTGGCACGGCTAGGCAGCGACCCTCTTTAAAAGTGGCGGAGCGATAGCCCACAATGCTGTACAGAAGCAATGAGAAATAGAATCCTGTGCCACCCCATCAGGAGCTGCACACGTGGGCATAGCAATGGGGAACCTATGTGCCACACACTATTCATTCTGTCAAGGTGTCTGCATGCCCCAGTCAGACCGGGCTTTTTAATTCATAGACACAGGCAGGTACAACTCCCTATTGTGAAGTCCCTGTCGACCCACAGCATGGGTGGCTCCCTGGAACCCACCGGCGGTACACAGAAATATCCCATTGCATTGCCCAACACAGCTGAGGTAGTAATGTCGTGCGTAATACAGGTGGGCTTCGGCCCACACTGCATGCCCCAGTCAGACTGGGATTCTTTACAAGTGGACACATGTAGGTTTAACTCCCTGTGGACCCACTGCCTGGGTGGGTGCCAGGAAGCCACCGGCGGTACATAGAAATATCCCATTGCATTGCCCAACACAGCTGAGGTAGTAATGTCGTGCGTAATACAGGTGGGCTTCGGCCCACACTGCATGCCCCAGTCAGACGGGTTCTTTAGAAGTGTACAGATGTATTAAAAACTCAGTGTGCACCTACAGCATGGGTGGCTCCCTGGAACCCACCGGCGGTACACAAAAATATCCCATTGCATTGCCCAACACAGCTGAGGTAGTAATGTCGTGCGTAATACAGGTGGGCTTCGGCCCACACTGCATGCCCCAGTCAGACTGGGATTCTTTACAAGTGGACACATGTAGGTTTAACTCCCTGTGGACCCACTGCCTGGGTGGGTGCCAGGAAGCCACCGGCGGTACATAGAAATATCCCATTGCATTGCCCAACACAGCTGAGGTAACGTCAGCTGTAATGCAGGTGGGCTAAAAATTAATTTGATTACACTGTAGGCGAGGGCCCACAAAAATTGCTGTATCAACAGTACTAATGTACATCCCAAAAATTGGCCATGGCCAGCCAAGAGGGCAGGTGAAACCCATTAATCGCTTTGGTTAATGTGGCTTAAGTGGTAACTAGGCCTGGAGGCAGCCCAGTGTAACGAAAAATTGGTTCAAGTTAAAGTTCCAATGCTTTTAAGCGCATTGAAACTTATAAAAATTGTTCTGAAAAATTATTTGAGTGAGCCTTGTGGCCCTAAGAAAAATTGCCCGTTCAGCGTGATTACGTGAGGTTTCAGGAGGTGGAGCAGGAGGAGGAGGAGGAGGAATATTAGACACAGATTGATGAAGCAGAAATGTCCCCGTTTTGGATGGTGAGAGAGAACGTAGCTTCCATCCGCGGGTGCAGCCTACGTATTGCTTACGTATCGCTGCTGTCCGCTGGTGGAGAACAGAAGTCTGGGGAAATCCAGCCTTTGTTCATCTTGATGAGTGTTAGCCTGTCGGCACTGTCGGTTGACAAGCGGCTACGCTTATCTGTGATGATTCCCCCAGCCGCACTAAACACCCTCTCCGACAACACGCTAGCCGCAGGACAAGCAAGCACCTCAAGGGCATACAGGGCTAGTTCAGGCCACGTGTCCAGCTTCGACACCCAGTAGTTGTAGGGGGCAGAGGCGTCACCAAGGATGGTCGTGCGATCCGCTACGTACTCCCTCACCATCCTTTTGCAGTGCTCCCGCCGACTCAGCCGTGACTGGGGAGCGGTGACACAGTCTTGGTGGGGAGCCATAAAGCTGGCCAGGCCCTTAAAGACTGTTGCACTGCCTGGGATGTACATGCTGCTCGATCTACGCACATCCCCTGCAACATGGCCCTCGGAACTGCGCCTTCTGCCACTAGCGCTGTCGGCTGGGAATTTTACCATCAGCTTGTCCGCAAGGGTCCTGTGGTATAGCAACACTCTCGAACCCCTTTCCTCTTCGGGAATCAGAGTGGGCAGGTTCTCCTTATACCGTGGATCGAGCAGTGTGTACACCCAGTAATCCGTAGTGGCCAGAATGCGTGCAACGCGAGGGTCACGAGAAAGGCATCCTAACATGAAGTCAGCCATGTGTGCCAGGGTACCTGTACGCAACACATGGCTGTCTTCACTAGGAAGATCACTTTCAGGATCCTCCTCCTCCTCCTCCTCCTCAGGCCATACACGCTGAAAGGATGACAGGCAATCAGCCGGTGTACCGTCAGCAGCGGGCCAAGCTGTCTCTTCCCCCTCCTCCTCATCCTCCTCATGCTCCTCCTCCTCCTCCTGTACGCGCTGAGAAATAGACAGGAGGGTGCCCTGACTATCCAGCGGCATACTGTCTTCCCCCGCCCCCGTTTCCGAGCGCAAAGCAGCTGCCTTTATGGTTTGCAGGGAATTTCTCAAGATGCATAGCAGAGGAATGGTGACGCTAATGATTGTAGCATCGCCGCTCACCACCTGGGTAGACTCCTCAAAATTACCAAGGACATGGCAGATGTCTGCCAACCAGGCCCACTCTTCTGAAAGGAATTGAGGAGGCTGACTCCCACTGCGCCGCCCATGTTGGAGTTGGTATTCGACTATAGCTCTACGCTGTTCATAGAGCCTGGCCAACATGTGGAGCGTAGAGTTCCACCGTGTGGGCACGTCGCACAGCAGTCGGTGCACTGGCAGCTTAAAGTGATGTTGCAGGGTGCGCAGGGTGGCAGCGTCCGTGTGGGACTTGCGGAAATGTGCGCAGAGCCGGCGCGCCTTTACGAGCAGGTCTGACAAGCGTGGGTAGCTTTTCAGAAACCGCTGAACCACCAAATTAAAGACGTGGGCCAGGCATGGCACGTGCGTGAGGCTGCCGAGCTGCAGAGCCGCCACCAGGTTACGGCCGTTGTCACACACGACCATGCCCGGTTGGAGGCTCAGCGGCGCAAGCCAGCGGTCGGTCTGCTGTGTCAGACCCTGCAGCAGTTCGTGGGCCGTGTGCCTCTTATCGCCTAAGCTGAGTAGTTTCAGCACGGCCTGCTGACGCTTGCCCACCGCTGTGCTGCCACACCGCGCGACACCGACTGCTGGCGACATGCTGCTGCTAACACATCTTGATTGTGAGACAGAGGAGGAGGAGGAGGAGGAGGGTGCTTTAGTGGAGGAAGCATACACCTCCGCAGATACCACCACCGAGCTGGGGCCCGCAATTCTGGGGGTGGGTAGGACGTGAGCGGTCCCAGGCTCTGACTCTGTCCCAGCCTCCACTAAATTCACCCAATGTGCCGTCAGGGAGATGTAGTGGCCCTGCCCGCCTGTGCTTGTCCACGTGTCCGTAGTTAAGTGGACCGTGGCAGTAACCGCGTTGGTGAGGGCGCGCACAATGTTGCGGGAGACGTGGTCGTGCAGGGCTGGGACGGCACATCGGGAAAAGTAGTGGCGACTGGGAACTGAGTAGCGCGGGGCCGCCGCCTCCATGATACTTTTGAAGGACTCCGTTTCCACAACCCTATACGGCAGCATCTCAAGGCTGATGAATTTTGCGATGCGGACGGTTAACGTTTGAGCGTGCGGGTGCGTGGCGGCGTACTTGCGCTTGCGCTCGAACACTTGCGCAAGCGACGGCTGAACGGTGCGCTGAACTACACTGCTGGATGGGGCCGAGGACAGCGGAGATGAGGGTGTGGGTGCAGGCCATGAGGCGGTAGTGCCTGTGTCCTGAGAGGGGGGTTGCATCTCAGTGGCAGGTTGGGGCACAGGGGGAGAGGCAGGGGTGCAAACCGGAGGCGGTGAACGGCCTTTGTCCCACCTTGCGGGGTGCTTGGCCATCATATGTCTGCGCATGGTGGTGGTGGTGAGGCTGTTGGTGTTGGCTCCCCGGCTGAGCTTTGCGCGACAAAGGTTGCACACCACTGTTCGTCGGTCGTCAGGCGTCTCTGTGAAAAACTGCCAGACCTTAGAGCACCTCGGCCTCCGCAGGGTGGCATGGCGCGAGGGGGCGCTTTGGGAAACACTTGGTGGATTATTCGGTCTGGCCCTGCCTCTACCCCTGGCCACTGCACTGCCTCTTGCAACCTGCCCTGCTGATGCCCTTGACTCCCCCTCTGAAGACCTGTCCTCCTGAGTAAGCGTTGCACACCAGGTGGGGTCAGTCACCTCATCGTCCTGCTGCTCTTCCTCCGAATCCTCTGTGCGCTGCTCCCTGGGACTTACTGCCCTTACTACTACCTCACTGCAAGACAACTGTGTCTGATCGTCATCGTCCTCCTCACCCACAGAAAGTTGTTGAGACAGTTGGCGGAAGTCCCCAGCCTCTTCCCCCGGACCCCGGGAACTTTCGAATGGTTGGGCATCAGTGACGATAAACTCCTCTGGTGGGAGAGGAACCGCTGCTGCCCAATCTAAGCAGGGGCCCGAGAACAGTTCCTGGGAGTGTTCCCGCTCCTGAGCAGGTGTCATTGTAGTGGAGTGAGGAGGCTGGGAGGAAGGAGGAGCAGCAGACAGAGGATTCGGATTGGCAGCAGTGGACGGCGCAGAACTGCGGGTAGACGATAGGTTGCTCGAAGCACTTTCTGCCATCCAGGACAGGACCTGCTCACACTGCTCATTTTCTAATAACCGTCTCCCGCGTGGACCCATTAATTGGGCGATGAATGTGGGGACGCCAGAAACGTGCCTCTCTCCTAATCGCGCAGCAGACAGCTGCGACACACCTGGATCAGGAGCTTGGCCTGTGCCCACACCCTCACTTGGCCCTCCGCGTCCTCGGCCACGTCCACGTCCACGTCCTCTAGGCTTACCCCTACCCCTCAGCATGCTGTATTACCAGTGATTAGATTTCCCAGGCAGGAAATAAATTGGCGCAAGACTGCAGGCCAAATATAATTTTTGCCCTTTTTGGAAAACGAAAGGCCCCACTGCCTCTAGTGAATGAATTATCTAAGTTTAATAACTGTGCTGTGTCCCTGCTTATGTGTCACAGAACGTGAGGGTAGCAGAGTTATTATAACTCTTGGAGAGCAGGTATTTTTTTTTCCCAATTAAGGAAAGCAAATGGCGAAGCCAGCAGTAAAGCGTAGCTGGCTGCGTATGATTTAGCAATGTTTTTCACGCAGCTCACACGTCTCCACAGGCGTAAGGACGGACACAGGCTGGACAAATAGATTTCTTTTCAGTTTTTTCCCACCAACAGGCAGCACTGCGTATATTCAATGAACCTGAGAAGTTTAATAACTGTGCTGTGTCCCTGCTTATGTGTCACAGAACGTGAGGGTAGCAGAGTTATTATAACTCTTGGAGAGCAGGTATTTTTTTTTCCCAATTAAGGAAAGCAAATGGCGAAGCCAGCAGTAAAGCGTAGCTGGCTGCGTATGATTTAGCAATGTTTTTCACGCAGCTCACACGTCTCCACAGGCGTAAGGACGGACAGAGGCTGGACAAATAGATTTGTTTTCAGTTTTTTCCCACCAACAGGCAGCACTGCGTATATTCAATGAACCTGAGAAGTTTAATAACTGTGCTGTGTCCCTGCTTATGTGTCACAGAACGTGAGGGTAGCAGAGTTATTAACTGTGGCAGAGCAGGTATTTTTTTTCCCAATTAAGGAAAGCAAATGGCGAACCCAGCAGTAAAGCGTAGCTGGCTGCGTATGATTTAGCAATGTTTTTCACGCAGCTCACACGTCTCCACAGGCGTAAGGACGGACACAGGCTGGACAAATAGATTTGTTTTCAGTTTTTTCCCACCAACAGGCAGCACTGCGTATATTCAATGAACCTGAGAAGTTTAATAACTGTGCTGTGTCCCTGCTTATGTGTCACAGAACGTGAGGGTAGCAGAGTTATTATAACTCTTGGAGAGCAGGTATTTTTTTTTCCCAATTAAGGAAAGCAAATGGCGAAGCCAGCAGTAAAGCGTAGCTGGCTGCGTATGATTTAGCAATGTTTTTCACGCAGCTCACACGTCTCCACAGGCGTAAGGACAGACAGAGGCTGGACAAATAGATTTGTTTTCAGTTTTTTCCCACCAACAGGCAGCACTGCGTATATTCAATGAACCTGAGAAGTTTAATAACTGTGCTGTGTCCCTGCTTATGTGTCACAGAACGTGAGGGTAGCAGAGTTATTAACTGTGGCAGAGCAGGTATTTTTTTTCCCAATTAAGGAAAGCAAATGGCGAACCCAGCAGTAAAGCGTAGCTGGCTGCGTATGATTTAGCAATGTTTTTCACGCAGCTCACACGTCTCCACAGGCGTAAGGACGGACACAGGCTGGACAAATAGATTTGTTTTCAGTTTTTTCCCACCAACAGGCAGCACTGCGTATATTCAATGAACCTGAGAAGTTTAATAACTGTGCTGTGTCCCTGCTTATGTGTCACAGAACGTGAGGGTAGCAGAGTTATTATAACTCTTGGAGAGCAGGTATTTTTTTTCCCAATTAAGGAAAGCAAATGGCGAACCCAGCAGTAAAGCGTAGCTGGCTGCGTATGATTTAGCAATGTTTTTCACGCAGCTCACACGTGTCCACCGCCCGTAAGGACGGACAGAGGCTGGACAAATAGATTTGTTTTCAGTTTTTTCCCACCAACAGGCAGCACTGCGTATATTCTATGAATAATAACTGTGTTGTGGCCCTGCCTATACAATTCTTTCCCTGCAGTATCAATGGAGGGTGGAATGCTCTGCAGAGGCGATTTTGAGAAGCCCAAAAAAAATGCAGCACAGCCAACAGCAGCCTGGACAGTACTGCACACGGATAAATATGGCCCTAGAAAGGACCGTTGAGGTTCTTGAAGGCTACACTCACTCCTAACACTCTCCCTGCCTATGCAGCACTTCTGTCCCTAATGCCAGGTGCAACGGTCTGCAGAGGCGATTTTGAGAAAAAAAAAATCCCACTGCTAACAGCAGCCAACACACAGCTATCAGTGGCCCTAATAAGGACCTTTGGGGGGTCTTGAAGCCTACACTAACTACCAATTCTTTCCCTACAGCAGCTCCGGTATAAACAGCACTGTCCCTCATCTAACTCACACCGCATCTGAGGCGAGCCGCGGGAGGGGCCGACTTTTATATTAGGCGAACACCTGATCTCGCCAGCCACTCACAGCAGGGGGGTGGTATAGGGCTTAAACGTTGCAGGGGGAAGTTGTAATGCCTTCCCTGTCTTTCAATTGGCCAGAAAAGCGCGCTAACGTCTCAGGGAAGGAAGTGAAAGTAACCAGAACACCGCATGGTGTTCGTCACGAATAACGAACATCCCGAACACCCTAATATTCGCACGAATATCAAGCTCGGACGAACGCGTTCGCTCATCTCTAGTTATAACCAGTCAGTCCTGTGAATCCTCTGTGACCCATGGAGAACAGATCCACTGCTGAGGTTGATTCCATCCCGGTTAATCTAAACAGAAGGACTTTTCTTCCCCAAGGGATTCCCCAAAAATAAAGCACAGAGTTAAGAGGAAACAAAGGCTAAGGTTCCTTTAAATGGGATGACTATTGCCTGAATAATTGCTTAAAAGAGCAAATTCAAACTTTCATTCAGTTTAAACATGGCCACCAGCAGTGGACGAGCGATAAGTCACTCATTAGTCATTTTGTTTCAGCTTACCAAAACAGTAGTTGCTGGTTGACCAAAATTTGTTAGGTGTAAAGTTACAATCCTCCATATGTGAATGACTTGCAAACGAATCTGCATGGAGATCCTCCCTCGGCAAACAACTAATGAACAATCTTGGAACAAATCTAATGAACAATAGTAGCTTTGTGTAAAGGTACCTTTCTCTTGTTCTTCCATAAAGGGATTTATTAGCACAACCCAACACTAGGAGTCCTTTCCTCTAAGCCTGGGTTCACACGGGGCGGAATCCCAGCGGAAATCTCGCGGTTTGGCCGCAGCGAAAAACAGCGAGATTTCCGTCGGGAATCCGCTGCTTTAAAACCCGCGGCAATTAGCTACAGGTTTTGAAGCAGCCTGGCCGCTCGCTCTTCCGCTGCGGCCACCGCTCCCACAGAGGAGGAAGCGGAGGAAGAAAAAGAATGAGCATGCTGCGGCCGGCTAATCTGCGCCGCAGTGCCGGCTCCTGCCAGCTTTGCCGCGGCGGATTTGCTGTCCCGCGTGGACGAGATTTCTGAGAAATCTCGTCCACATGGCTGGCTAACCCCGGGATTAGCGGCCGCAGGCGGATTTGCCGCGGCGAATCCTCCCTGTGTGAACCCAGCCTAAAGGTGTCCTGAGGATGCAAGTTGATAGAACCCACTTATTTTGGCCAGACTCTCTAATGTGTATGGAAGAGTCCCAATTCTCCCTGATGAACGATGTCAAGGAAAAGCAGGATCGGACATGTTGAAATCCAATATGCTCACTCCCTTGTTACCATGAGAGAGAAGTCCCTGCCAGAGGAGTCCTGCAGCAGCTTATTTTCCTCTTCCCCAGCTATTCCTTCTAATAAAATATATACGATATGCTTGGCGGAGTCAAACATGCATCTATATTGGAGAGTCACAAGGAATAGCTTTTGACTGAATGAGTGCAAATCTATGTACAGTATATACATATTTTACAAGGGTGTAAATATGAAGATGCCACCTGAATACTTGCCCTTCTCTTGCCCTTAAACATCAGAGGATTTTTAGAATTTCTGCAGTGGGCAGCAAGTGAAAGTTTTGAAAGATTAAGCTGATATGTCTTTGACACCTCAACAATATGAGACACCCACATGGAACTTTCTTTAGTTCTCATTCATTATGAACCATGATGTTTACACTGTTGATTCATTCTCAGTGAAGCTACACTTACATAGTAGGGGACTACATAAATAATAACCCCCGGATATACTTCTGATATTTAAACCATACCTGTATACCTCCCCTAAAGCTGGCTGTAGATGCTGGGTGACAATATTTGCTCTTATTGCCCCATTACATGCACTCTTTGCGCAGCTGAGGGTTCTTAGAGACTTCATATCAGGAGAAAAGTCAAAAAGTGGCTTTAAATGGGTTTTCTAACTTTCAACTATTAATGGTCCACTGCAGTGCCATGCTCATGCCCCTTTATCCTGCCGATCATGCATGATCTAAGAGATTGGACGGCTCATCAGTCAAACATTGATGTCCTATCCTGTTATAGCTCTAGAATGATTAATTCCCGGAAAGCCCCTTCAATATATAATATCTTTGATGGACAGTTTGGCACCTCTTGGCATTGGTGGAACTTGTTCATGTTATTTGATGAGCCTATATGATGAAATGTTTTCATTTTTGTATTATGGGAGGTATTTATTTATGACTTTTCATTCACCAGTCTTAAAGTGAGCCTTCGACCCTGGACCAACAAAGATGGCCGCACTGCTTCTCTGACTGCCTGATGCACACTGTACATTAGTATGCATTGGTAGTCTAAGACACTACATGCTGGTCTGACTGGCCAGTGCTGCTCACGTCAGCAGTGCAGTCATCCTTGTCAAGGATTGCAGGATTTAGGCCCCCTGCACACGGGCGGAAATTCCATGGAGGGATTTCCCGCAGAATTTCTGCCCGTGGAAGCGGCCATAGGATTGCATTAGAAAACGCAATCCTAGGCAGACAGTCACGATTTGTCCGCGTGAAATCGCGGCATGTTCTGTTTCTGTGCGGGTCACGTAGAGGCCCGCACAGAAATGTCATTCCCGCGCCACTGGCTCCGCTGGACAGCAGCTGGCACATCAGAGAGCCGGGGGAGGAGGTGAGAGCCGCACTGATCCCTGCAGGGGCGCGGGTCAGGTACCGCTGCGAGAATTCTCGCAGTGGGATCCGAACCTGCTGTCTGCAGGTGGCCTATGTTTTAACTGCACAGAAGTGAAAATGCACCAAATTTTTTAGAGATGAACACCTGCTAATAAATTTTGTCATATCCTTAGTCATCCAGAAAATGAAATCTACACTAGCTATAATCTAATGTAGATTTGTGCTATGATTTATACTAATTTCCGTGGTAGATTCTAATCAGTTTGCTGGGTCACGGGAGGCCCGTTCCTCGCTCCTAAGGCCCACACATTTTTCAATTAGTGACAAAAGCAACATAAAATTGAAAAAAGTCACACATTTTTGTGCAGAAAAAGTGTGTGCCTAAATTTTACAGGTTTTGCCTCACCTGTAAACTGGCACAAAATACATATTAAATTGCGTCCTGTAAGCATTTCCTTTAAAAGTTGTTGCACCATGTCTCCAAAGAAATCTCTATGTAACCCCAAAGAACATTCAACCTCAAAATCAGAGGAGTAACTTGAGATTGCTGGGCCCTGATGCAAAATCTGCAATGGGATCCATAGCTATAATTGCTTCATTCATAGTAGTGGTCTCCTTACATGGAGTAGTGACACCTTATTGACTCCCTAAGGCTTGAGGGCCCAAGGGCAACCACATCCTCTGCACCCATTATACAGTAGTTACATCCTTGCTCAAAATAGCTGTTAAACTATTCTTCCAAATATTGAGTAAAACTGGTTCCAGAATATCATAGGGTAGGGGATAACTTGCTGATCAGTGGAGGTCTCACCACTGAGATCCCCCGTCAATCTCAAGAATGGGCGTCCCCTGTGCTCCCGACTGCTGGGTTACTGTACCCCCGGCAGTGATGAGGAGACTGAATAGAGCGCTCGTTGTGAAAGCGTACCAGTGCTCCATTCACTTTCACTGGGACTGCCAAGTACCTAGGCGGCACACCCACTTGGGTATTTCCATCACTCCCATTGAAATGAATAAAGCGCTGACCTTGCATGCGCAGCCAGTGCTCCATTCATAGTGATGTTACTGAGGAGGAATAATCGATCCCCACAGTGACAGGATAACAGGACATGGGAGTCCCATTCTCCAGATCGGCAGGCGCCTCAATCATGAAACCCTGATTGATCAAAAACCTGTGATTACGAGATAACGTGATAATCTGGTAAAACCCCTTTAAGTCTACCCCCGCCTCAAAGAAAGATTAATAATATCAGGAAAACACTTAGTCATCATGGTTATACAAAAATTCACAAAAAAGTTTTAATGTATTTTAATCACCGACATATAATTTACAATCATTTTCTCAATATTCACTTTAAATTACAATAATCTTTTATCTCATTGACTTCAATTCAAGTAAATAATAATTATAGCTCTATATATTCACAGCTGTAACACTAACATTTGTTAAGTCACGTTTCAGGATACAGAATAGGCAATCAGTGAAGTCCCTGTCTAAGTCTGGTCCCTTATCTATTAAGGACACTATATGAGTGATAATGAGCAGCATTTTGCATGGTAGCAAAAATTTTCACAAAAACAGTACAAGCTTTGTCCAGCAATGCAAGATCATAACCGAATTAGGGAAGGGCAAAAGGAGGGAGATTTCCTGGGTATTCCACTAAATTATTTATACTCAGGACAGTGGAGAGAACCGCAATTTAATGATACATCATCACTAAGTTATAGTACTTGAGCCTTCAGTAAGGTGTGACAAAGTTATGAGCCACAGTCATCAGAATCACGTGTGCCAAACCACTAGACTCGGTTATCATCTGTCTACAGAAAGTAAGAGCCTTCACAGGCTTCTAAAACTCATTTTTAGCAAACGTGAATCGGAAATCTCCAACGTCCCACCTTAGAAGTATGAGCATTTTGGTGATACCATGTGTAAACTTTGGTCTCTCTGACAAGGCTCCATAACTAAAAAATTTTTTCTCCCAGGAGCATCCATGAACCTTGAGCCAGTCATGTACATGATTCTAATGTACTGTATGGACTTGGCTACTATAGACAGTGTAGACATTGACCTCATCCTTTCAGGTTGAGTGTTAAATAGATCACACAATTTTTATGTACTGATTTGATCAAGTATAGGAAGCATGCTTGCACTGTTGGGTGTGAACAATCAACAGAATATTAATACTTTTTGTGTTACAAAATCTTACATTCATTGTCTGTAATTCAGTAAAAGCACAAGATAACGTGGGTTGGAATTCATGATCTAGAGACCCAACCTAATATTAAAGTTGCCCTCACACATGCCATATATGCTACAGAATTCCACAGCATTTACAGTACAAGCCATGTGGAGATTTCAGAAATATCCTTCATATGGAGAAAAATTTCCCACTAAAACCAAGGTGTTTTTGAAAACCGCTGAGGATTCTAAATCCATAGCATGCCTATTTATGCTGTGGATTCCTGCTGTAGTTTTCAACCATTGAGGTTTAAAACTCATGGCATATCCGTAAACAAATCCGTTGCGGAATCCAAAGGAAGAATTGGCCTCTGCGGATTTGTGGCGTATTTTCTGTGGGTTTCCTGCTGTGGAATACCTGCAGCAGAATTGATGTGTGTGAAGGTACACTTAGAGGGTCCATGAGCTGGAACTTCAACCAGTTCCAAAAGCAAAGCAGTCAATTTCCAGAATGATGGAACCAACTTTTTCATTTGTTGGAGACTTCTTGAGAGCATCTTCAGAAGTGCCACTGACTTCAAGGGCATTGTGTCAGACGTGCAATACAGCACTACTGAAATTAATGGTACCACGAAATGAGTGCCACTTAAGAAATTCAGTGTTACATGGAGTTCCAAACAGCTCTAAAGAGGTTCTCCAATTATTTTGAAATAGCTTACAGAACCTTCCATTTCCTAAGAAAACCTCTTAAGTAGCTCATTTATCTCCCATTAATAAACCTACGCCTTATTTATTATTTCAAAGCCAAAAGCCTCCACATCAGATTGAAACATGGCTTGAACAACTTTGCCTTGATAAGTGTAACCCTGAAGGCTTCTAGAAGTTTTGTAAAATTATATACACTCATTGTTTTATTTACCATCATTGGATAACTAACGTTTATGGATAAATGGCAATTCTCTAAATTGCAAGATCAAAAATTTGTCATAACCAAGTATAACCTGCATTTTACCATTTACCTGGTCTTACAGTAGTGTAGGCCAATGGAGACCTTAACCAGCATGAAAAATTCACATCTCAGTTGATATCTAACAGCATTGTTCTCACTTCTATCGGTACTGATAGATTAGAACTATGGATGATCATTAATGGTAGAACAACTAAAACTCAGGTTATAAAAATGACCATTGCTCATCTCCAAACCAGATATGTGGTCTCATCCTTTAGATATAAAGGTTGACGAGCTCTAGAACATCTCCAGTCAGAGTTTATCATCTTATTTGTTACAATCATTTTTTCTGGGCTCGTTCCGATGCACTGTGGCATATTCAACATCACAGTCAGCCACAAGATGAAAGCTTGACTTTTTGGCATTGTGGTTAAGATCAGCATAGACAATGGAGTCTTCTTCTCTGTCATGGGGAACATTCTGGGCAGGGGACTTGTAAACCATTTGGGCATTGTCATATGTAACTTCAACAGTTACTGCAGTCAGGTCTGTGTCCATTAGAGTTGGAGTGCCTCGTTGCATGTACTGTGGACTGTTCTTTGTACTTTCTGGCATGGCTACAAACTGAAGCTGAAAAATTAAGAATATTTGAAAAGTTTTAGGATTAACTTGGTTAAAAGTAAAGGAAACCAATCACTATAAATTAAGTTATGGTGATATTACGGGGAGTGACAAGGAGCTGGGTAATGTATTTTTATACTCACTTGCTTCCTGGTTCTCATGATGTCCCCCTCCAAAGTCTGCGTGGCGCATGAAAATCTGACTCTTTGAGTCCCATGCATGCTCTTCCCCATACAAGACTAAAAATAGTCACATTTTTGTGCACTGTGCGAACTTCAGAGGGGAACATCATGGGAACCAGGAAGTGGGTGAGCAGAAAAAAATCACCACCCAGCTCCTTGTCACTTGCCATAACAGCACCATAACTTTGTTTTTGGTGCCGTAAGAAGGTGGCAGGTTCCCTTTAAAATATAAGCAAATGCCTCCCAAGGAAGATAGGCATCACTGTGTTCTGATTAGTACAGCGCACGAGGGGGTGGTGCACGACTTTGGTGTTCTTTGAAAGTCATGTTCCATACCCTCAGGCCCTGCTCTTCCCATAAAACAATGTTTAACTGTTGCCTAGAGCATTCTTTTGAAATCAAAAATGTTGTTGCTTATGTCATTAAGGCTATGTTCACATCTATGTTTGGCTGAACTGATCCATTTTGTGATGAAACTGAATGGAGCCGAATGGACATCATTAACAATAATGGGCTCCGGCCTAGCCTCGTCTTTTCCCTGCACTGGCCTGACTCTGTTTCAGCAGGTGGGGATTTAAAATTCCCACCTGCTAAAAGGGCTGAATCTGATTCGCTGATTCATTGAATGACAGCTGAGTGCTGCCTGTGATTGGTCCCAGCGCTCAGCCAATCACAGGCAGATCTCTGCCATTTAGCTCTGCCAGCTGCGGAAAGGTGAGTATATATTTTTTTCATTTTTAACACATTCTAGGGATGATTTTCAGGGAAGGGCTAATATTTAAAGCCCTTCCCCGAAAATCCCTGCAGGGCTTGCCAGCAGCCCATTGCTTTCAATGGGGCTGCAGAAGCGCCGGTCCCATTGAAAGCTTCTGCAGCCCTGCAGGGAGTCCCCTTGTCACTGAACACTGGGACAACGCTTTCACAGGGTTGAGGGACAAAGGAACTCCCCGCAGGGAATATTTACACGCACCACGGACCTATGGTGCACGCATGTCCTATGTGTTGCAGTTACGTGTTTTTGTGAACACACCATAGGAACCAATGGTTCTAATAGACGCTTGGTTTTGTGCGCACCTATGAACGCACACGCTTGTCTAAAACCTCCCTAACTGTACCATTATCTGTTCAATTTCATTGAGAAAAACAAACTGAAATCATTTAGGGAGGAAAAATAAAAATAATAAAACTAAAATAATGTGGTTGATAAGTGTGAACGTGGTTGATGTGGTTATGTTCAGAAATAGCCAATCACATTTAAACTCATGATAAATAGTAGTCAGTACTCCGCTGCCATTATTTACAGGGATTCTGATTTCCCCCATATAAAGTTCAGCTCTTCTAGGAGGATTTTTCTGACGTTTTCTCAGTTGCGTTTTTCAACAAAAGCCGTAAAGATCTTTCTACACATCACAGGGATCTGATTGTTGGAAGGTATCAGTCAGAAGACGGGGACCAAAACATCTCCAAGGCATGACTTATACCAGGGAACACAGTGAAGACAGTCAGTAAGATTAAATTTGCACAACAGTGACATTACCAAGAACTGAACATCCCGAGAGGCTGTCAAGAGGCCAACAACAACATTAAAGGAGCTGCAGGAGTTTCTGGCAAGTACTGGTTGTATAGTGCATGTGACAACCATCTCCTGTAGTCTTCATATGTCTGGGCTGTGGGGGAGGGGGGCAAGACGGAAGACTTTCCTAACAAACAAAAACATCCAAGCCCGGCGATGTTTTGCCAAAACTTACATGAAGTCTCTCAAATGTCTGTGGGAGAACGAGTTATGGGTGGATGAGACTTAGGCTTCTTTCCCACGAGCATATATTGATATACGCTGTGATCTGATGCATTGGATTCCAATACATCAGATCACAACACTGTATTCCTGAAACGTAAAAGTGCCTAGCCAGCCCAATATGGCGCTGGGCTTTTTTACCTCAGGCCCAAAACATAGTCCTGGAACTATCTTTTGGGCAGGAATACGTCAGCCACTGCATGGGCTCCTGTGGGAGCCCATGGCAGTGGCCGCAGGTGGAAGAGAGTTTAGCAGCGTGGCTGCTAAACACCCTCCCTCTGCTCTCCTCCCCCCGTGCAGGCTCACCTGTCTTCTCCTCCCCGCTGGCTATCTGCAATAGGAAGGGGTGATAATGGGGCGGAGCTAAGCACTGTCCCCTCTCGCCTCCCCATTGCTGGCTGTGGACAAGGGGCAGGACGTGGGTGGAGCTAAGCTCCCGCCCTATCCCTGCCCCTTGTCCATATCCATCAATGGGAAGAGACGGGATGGGTCGGCGCTTAGCTCCGCACCCTTACCACCCCCTCCCATTGCAGAGAGCCAGCGAGGAGGAGAAGAGAGGTGAGCCTGCAATGGGGAGGGAGGGAAAAGGGGTGACGGCATGGTAGTCTTGGCGCATATGCGCCGGGACCAATGCCGTCTGAACGGGAGCACAAATGTTTGATTTGTGTGCCCGTTCACCAATTTTATCTCTCCCAACATAGCGTATATCGGCCGGCAGATATACGCTCGTGGGAAAGAAGCCTTAGGGGGAACTTCTTGGCCAGAATTCCAAAAGGTATGTTTGGTACAAAGCCAACATTGCACATCACCAGAAGACCACCAGACCCGCAGTGAGGATGGTGGAGGAAGCATTATGCTTTTCTGCTGCTGGAACTGGGGCTTTAGTCAAGGAGGAGGGAATTATGAACAGTTCCGAATAGCTGTCCATTTTGGCACAAAACCTTCAGGCCTCGGCTAAACAGCTGAAAATGACCAAGAATTTCACCTTTCAGCACAACGACCCAAAGCAGACCTGCAAATCAGCAAAACAATTAATTTGCCAGAAGAAGATCAAAGTTTTGGAATGGCCCAGCCAGAGCCGAAGCCAGAATCCCACTGAAAATCTGTGGGTGACCTGAAGAGGGCGCTAAACACGAGATGCCTTCGCAATCTAACAGATTTTGATTGTTTTTGCAAGAAAGAGTGGGCAAAATTTGCCAAGTGAGGATGTGGCATGCTGATAGACACTGACCCCAAAAGAGTGAATGCTGTCATAAAGTCAAAGGGTACGTCAGAAAAGTATTAGTTTCAGGATGTACATATTTATGCAACTACATTATTTTAGTTTATTCTTTTTTACATTTTTCCATCCTAAAATATTTTTGTTTGTTTTTCAGTGGAACTGTACAGATTACGGGTCACATTGAAAGTGGAAATAAATCGGAAATGCTTCTTTTTTTTTATTATGACAGAAAAATAGCATTTTAACAGGTACATGCAGGAATTTTTTATTGACTGTAGGAAGCAGCAGTTATACGGCGATCACTCACCTCTTCAGTTGGCGCTGGGTCTTGAGTTGATGACTTGTTCTTTTCTATAGAGAAATTAAAAAGAATACATTTTTGTAAGATATATCTTTTTCAATACTTTTGGAATGACTTATATACATAAGATATCTTAATAGTCCTTGTGTCCAATTGCTTTATAAGATTGTAGGCATACATATGAACAGAGTTGTTTTTTGTGTTTCTTTTGTTTTTCATGCAGTTTTTATGTTATTTTAATGCTTTTTTTTTCCATAAAAATTGCAGTAAAAGATATTTCAGTAATAAAAACTGGGGTGCAGAAAATTGACACACCAGCCGAGGGGGGGGGGGGGGGCAGGGTGTCAAGACAAAGACACACTGATACTTGAGGAGATAGGCTAATGACAGAGTGACATTTGGGGTACTGGCACACTACAAACTTGGGATAATGGGATATAGACACACACTATGGGTACAGAACATAAACACTCAGATAAGTGGGGTATAGAGAATGACACACGGACACTTTATCCCTTAACGCTACAAGATGTATATTTACGTCTTGCAGGTTTGGTGTTTGTATGAAGGGTCGATCCCGCTCCATACAATGCGGGTGCTGGCTGTTTCTTGCAGCTTAAACCCGCCACAACAGCTCCAATAATCAATGCTGCTCATCAAAGCTGTTAACCCTTTAAATGCAGCTGTCAATTCTGACAGCGGCAGTTAAATACCCCGATAGATGTTCGGAGGTCCCGCACAGCCCCCCCGATGAGATCGTGGGTTGTTGTATTGTTGCCATGGTAGCTGGAGGTCTTCTGAAAGGCCCGAGGATTAAAAATTAAAAAAAAATCTTTTGCCATACTTTTAATAAATGAATCTACAGGATGTCCCGCAAAAAAACGAGCTTTTGCACAACTATGTGGACGAAAAAATTAAAAAGTTATGGCCGTCAGAAGATGGCGGCAAAAAATAATTTTAAAAAATTTAATATCTTTAGAAAAAAATAACAGTAGTACAACAACACAAACTGTATAAATTTGGTATTGTAGTAATTGTACTGACCCATCAAATAAAGGTATAATACCATCGTTGTTGCACTGTATACGTCGTAGAAACAAGACCCTCCCAAAGATTGCAGAATTTTCATTTTTTTTCCATTTCATTCCACTTAGAATTTTTAAAAAGTTTTTCCGCACATTAGAGGATGCATCAAATAGTACCATTGAAAAATACAACTTGTTCCCCAAAAAACAACAAGTCCTCAGACATCTATGTCAATGGATAAATAAAAGAGTTATGATTTCTTAAAAGGAAAGGGGGGGGTGAAAAAACGAAAATGAGGGGAAAAAGGGCAGTGTCCTTAAGAGGTTAAAATACAAACTACAAAAAACAACTTACCTTTGAAATGTTTTTGACAGTAAATTAACAAGGAGACAGTGATAATAAGTACACAGACTCCTCCGGCGGTTGCCATGATGTATACTAACAATGTAAAAGTGTGAAAGGTATTGGTAATATCTGTGGTATTGGCTAAAAAAAAACAGAGAAAGAGTATCAAAAACATAATATTAATCAGAACATTGTTATCAGGTTCCAAAAAGGATTTTTATTATTGGACTTCCCGATATGGAGTTAGGGTCCAGACCCTGCTATGGGACAAACTTGCATTTTCCTCATTGTGACTTACTATTACTGCAGATATTTGCCTCGGAAGTCTATAACTGTCAATGTGAGCAATGTCCTAATACGTAATGAGCCCCACAGACCTCCAACACCCGAAAGACTGCCTACTGCTAAGCCCATTTGGACAAACTTAAGACCCAGCAACTCAAGTGGTCAACAAGTGCCAGCCAAGCTTAATCTCTGTCTGGCAGCATGAGATAGTTTAGGACTGTCTAATCACAATTTATTAAACAACCTCTTAAAGCTAAAGGGTCCAGTCAGTAAAAGGGGAATTCAATGATACATTTTCACTCAAACTTCCTTTAATTTCATACTTAAGAAATGATATTCCCTTGAGGTAATTTGGGGAAAAATGCACAAAAATCACCAACAGTTTTCCACAGAAGTATGGATTTACCTGTCTCTGTTATGTTTATAGCGGTAAGATTTTCAGCCACAAATTCATCTGAAAATGAAACAAAATACAATCGATCTGTAGCAGCACAACGGGGAAAATGTATTTCACATCCTCATTCACACACTTGTACTTTTTTATGTACAATTTGGTACTTTTTTCTTTTTGTAATAGGAAGGTAAGGTGATTTCACACTCAGGTTTTTGTGGTTTTAAGTCAAAAATCTGCACAAAATACTGCCACAAAAACACATGTGCGAAAGTATATTAAGAGTATTAAAATGTCTTTAAATGTGGCTTTAGCTCTATAGGAAATGCAATGCATCTATCTAATACAAAGTGATTTTTTAAGAAATAGTTTGACATAAAAGATATTCTCACCTTATTTAAAGATATGCTGTATATTCCATTTGCAATTAATTTCAATCAATTAATTAGGAAAATAATTCATTCCATCATTCATTTTTAAAATTTTTTATCTATATTTTATCTATAACAAACAGGAAAAGTAAAAATTCTAGTAACTAAACTTTGTTATAGGTATAGTATGAAAAAATGAAATCTGATAATTGTACAATAATATTTCCGTTCAAGCTAAGGACCTCTTCCTCAGGCTCGGCCTTTCCTACTGTGCATTTTCTTTCTGACCAAAGCCTAACAATTAAGTCTATGTTCAGATGCTTAGTTACATCAATTTTGCACATGATGTAAGTGAAAGGCACGCAACAAAAGTATTGGAATTGAACATTTGGGTTATATATTTTGGGCACAGTTATATAATACACAAAAGTACAATAAAAACATGCTGCAAACCCTCATGCTATCACTGGTAGGGTTGAACCTCCCCAAATAATGTGCAGTAAGCTTCATAACAATAAAGAGTAAGTGAGGACATGTAGCAGGGCCAAAGGATAGAGCAGGCCCGGCATGGCTGGGTTAAGGTGGTAAAGTAGGCCAAATAATTTATAGTGGATAGGGTTAAAAGAGATGAAATGGGGGTTAAAGTTATTGTGAAGGAGTTGGGTGGGGGGAGATAGTAAACGCTTTAGTGACGTTGGCTTACCCAACCTGTTAAACACATAGGATGGTGAGGAGGAGTTCCCTTCTATCCAGACCAGCAACAGCCCACCCACCCTTAGGGCTCATTCAGATGAGCGTGTTTATGTGCGTACAATAGGGCGCACATAACCACGCGTCTATTAGAACTATTGGTTTCCTATGATGTGTTCACATGTCTGTCTTCTACAGGCGTGCAAACGCACGTACCTGCAAAAAAATAGGACTTGCGTGCACATAGGTCCGTGCTGCGCATCAATATTCCCTGCGGGGAGTCCACTCATCACTGAACACCGTGACAGCACTGTTACAGTGTTCAGGGATGATGGCACTCCGCATTCAATGAATGGCTGAGCGCTGCCTGTGATTGGCTGAGCACTTAGCCAATCAGACGCAACCCTTTCAGCCGGCGGGGATTTTAAATCTCCGTCGGCTGAAAGAGCTTTAAAGCAGTGCAGGGAGACCAAGCAGCTAGACACGCCTGAGCCCTGATAGCAGTGAGTCGGCACATTGCAGCTGGGGGAATCACTATTTGGCTCTGCTGATAAGGGCTCTGCCAGACCTCCCTGAAGCTTGGTTCTAATTAAGTTTATCATTATGTTATTTATGATTATATATATATATATATATATATATATATGGGCGAATATGTAGGGGGTGCAGAGGGTGCGGTCGCACCTGGGCCCAGGAGCCCTAGGGGGCCCATAAAGCCTCGCTTCCCCATATTGCAAGCCAATACTATCAATGAAGCTTAATAGTTTGGGGCCCATTTCCATATTTTGCCCTGGGGCCCAGCAGCTTCAAGTTACACCTCTATATATATATATTTTTTTTTGTGTGTGTGTGTGTGTGTGTAAGTAATTAATAAAGAGGCTGCTGTGGCTGTTCTTCTCCATCGTCACTCAGTGTCAGAGTTTATTATTTAAAAGGAGAATTTGGGATGGCAGTTGGGGAAAGGGTGGCTGCACAGTCGGAACACATTCAGCAATACCCCAAGACGTGTAAAATCAGGTAAAAAATAAACAGCTTTAGGCCTTAGTCAGACGGGCGATTTTTCGCGCGATTTGCGGATCGCATGACGGATGCGCATCCGCAAATCGCGTGACCGGTGCGCGCAAGTCGCCCGCAAATCGCCCGAAAATCTGCTCCTAGCCGCGTTTCATTAGAAACGGGCCGGAGCTGTCCAGCGCATTGCATTCAATGGAGACGGCAATACAGCCGTCTCCATTGAAAGCAATGCGCCGCGGGCGAGCCCGGGATGAATTGTCGGTAAGGGCTTAAATATATAAGCCCTTCCCTGCAATCCATCCTAAAATGTGTTAAAATAAAAAAAAAATTGTATACTCACCTTCTCCCGGCAGCCGGAGCTCCGCGGGGCAGTCCTGCAGTGGGTGTGAAGGGGGTGTGAGTCAGACCTGCCCCCTGATTGGCTCAGCGCCGGCCCCATTGAGCGCACATAGAGAAGAGAACAGGAATCGCAGATCGCAGATAGGTGCGATCTGCGATTTTTTTGTTCTATAATTTATCGGACGAGCGCATAAAAAGCGCTCATGTGTCCGATACCATTGCAAAGCAATGGTATTATAAAATCGCCGGACGCATGCGCATGCGCAAATCGCGCGAAAAATCACCCGTCTGACTAAG
This sequence comes from Eleutherodactylus coqui, assembly GCF_035609145.1. Classification (NCBI taxonomy): domain Eukaryota; kingdom Metazoa; phylum Chordata; class Amphibia; order Anura; family Eleutherodactylidae; genus Eleutherodactylus; species Eleutherodactylus coqui. The sequence continues at coordinate 49,554,693 of NC_089840.1, forward strand.
GCCTTTAAAGGAAGCAAAATCACATAAAAATATGGAGAAATCTATTACTTAAAAAAAATGTTAGAGACATATACATGTTTCTATCAGCTGGTTGCACTAACCCTTTATTATCCTTTTTGAAGTGGCCTAGAGAAAAAGAAATTGACCCAAGGACCCCAATGAGAACTTATGACACTCACCAGATATAACAACTTGTACTGTTTTGCCCATTAGCGAATGCTTCCCATAGTTGGCTTTACATTTATAATATCCAGTGTCATTTATTTGTACCGACTTAAACTTCAGAACATAAACAGCATATGTTTTCTGATTTTCCATACTAGAGTAGATCTCTTCTCCAATTCTCACAGGATCACACGATGGTTCATTTATTTTACACCAAGTAACATTGGGTGATCCCTGGTGACACAGCCGCACCGGACACTTCAGGGTGAGAGGCTGCCCAGGTGACTTGCCAAACTTATGTTGTCCTGTCATGTTTATTTCAGGTGCACACGATGAATTGTCTTCTAGGAGAAAGACCAAAAAGAGCATTGGTTACCCAGTTGGTAAATCGAAGCCTCTTCTAGTGCTCTGCTCCTTACTGGCTGGCTGCACAGTAGCAGGACTCACTCTTACGAGTGGAACTGGGTGGCACTACTGGGCATGTGTGACCCCAGGACTGGACACACTAGATGGATGCTCAGAGAGGAATCAGAAGAGCAGCAAGGAGTGCCAATAGACGTATCTAAACAGCAACATCTAGACATAGGAGCATTTTTTTGAAAATTATTCCAAATGAAAACAGTTGTTCTGTTCAGTGAGAGCTACCCAAGAAATGTAATATTTAATCACGGGACAACCCTTTAAAGAGGCATTCCAGGCATTTACTATTGATGACCTGTTCCCAGGATAGCTCATCAATAGTTGATCGGCTGAGGTCTGCCACTCAGGATCCCAACCAATCAGCTGATCCTCAAGCCCACTCTCAGTGCAGCAGGGACAGACATCCGCATCATCGTTCAGAGCTGGAAATGTAATAGAAGACTTCACTCACATTGAAATCAATGGAAGCAATGCCTTTTATTACACTTCTGGTTCTGACTGCAGTGAGGAGTTGGAAGGGTAATGGAAGGTATCACTTCCATTGATTTCAATAGGAGTGAATCCTTCTATTAGAATTTTGTCCGTAACCACTGATGCAGATATCTGACCTTGCTGCACTGATAGCAGACTGGGGAATCAGCTGATCAGCGGGGTTCCCGAGTGGCAGAGCCCCACCAATCAACTATTGATTACCTATCCTGAGGACAGGTCATCAATAGTAAATTTGTAACAGTCAATACCCAGAATACCCCTTTAAGAAGTGTAAGAAACAAGAATATTAGTGTTAAAAAAATGAGATTGACATATTTAAGTGCTGTTCCTTATAGTGTACAGATGTAAGCTATGCTGTCCATATAGAGTAGGGTCTGTGTACATGGGGTGCACCATCCATGAGGCAAGGTGGGAACTTTGCCTCAGGCATCACCTATTCCTTACTTTTAAGGAGTAGCATAGAAACCATCTGAGTACTTTCCCATATCAAATTTGGGGAGGAAGAGGCCCCATTTTATTTTTATTCACTGAAGACAGCAAACAGACTGGAAGAATTCATGAGAGTGCCTCCTTACCTGCCAAGTGCTTGGGCATAGTCTCATGGGCTTAATGTTTACTTCCCAGTCTACCATGCGTGACTGACGATTATGAGAAATCTATAGCACAGATAACACACAGGGCTGGTGACCCCCTAACATCAATTTAGGGACCATAAAACTTTCACAACCCTTATCAGTGGACTAATTAGGTATTTACTCCTCCGCTCATCCTGTTCTGGTATCGTTTTAAGTGTACATTAATCACTTCATGTCTGTGTCTTTTCATATAGATAGATAGATAGATAGATAGAGAGAGAGAGAGAGAGATCTATATATATATATCTATATATACTGTGAGAAGGTGACCGGCAAAGTGCTGGAGGGCATATATATTTCGCCTAGGATGCTCTCCTATGAGGCTTTGGGGAGCACTTGGCCAGGTACGTGCCACCGAGCAGCCTGGGCTCGGTGGAGGAAGCCGGCAGTATGGTGTCAGTAACATTAAGTTACTGACACGTTGTAGTGAGTAGGTGGCTCCAAGCCGCATAATCCGGGCCGGCTTTTCTGGAGTGACCAAAGTGAAGGGTGGGATGGTCACTCCCACGTACCAGGTGAGGCTGGTACCAGGCCATATAAAGCCTGGGCCTACAGGGCCTAGGGGAGAGCTGAGACCTCTGCAGGTCTGAGAGTCCTGGCTGGCTGTGTGTAGGAGCCATTTGTGTTACCAGTGTGTAGACAGGGACGCTCCATGTATAGTAAGTGCTCAGACGAGCAGGATTTATGTTATGTTTGCCTGATGTTAAGGCCTGTATTTTGCTTTTGTTTGCTTGGAAATAAACCCAGGCAAAGCCTGGACTAAAGACTTTATCCTATGTGTCACTGTCTCTGACTGCTTATGCCCAGGTTGCTACCGATCCTAAACGCTAATCCCACACAATACACACACACATATATATATATATATATATATATATACACACCTCTTCAGATCTATTCCATTATGCGTGATGAAGAACCCTAAGTAGGTTTGAAAGCTTGCTATACCATCATTAAAAGATATCATATCTATAAGGTTACTTGGTTTCTCTTGCTTGGAACAATCACATTTTGCTCTACTGGCTAACACCATACCAAACATTTTTCTTTTTACTCTCCAGGAAGTAATAGAGTACAATCCCTCCTCCAGACACCAGAAAGCAACAGGGGAGTACATAAATGTATGCATATACTATATAATGCTACGATCCTGTTTTATCTAGACGTCTACCAGTATAATATAACTGTCAATAAACTACACACTCCCAACAGAGAATGAGATGAATTTGCTTATGCTGTCCCAGTTTACACAACAAAGCTGAACAGTTAGCTACAGAAAGCAAGAAATATATTATGACCTGGAGACCAGTGTGAAAACTGCAATATTTCAGGATTTTTTCTTAGATTAGCAGAACTGAGTTTAACATTTGACACATATAATGGTGACATCACAATCTGTGGTTTTACATAAGGTTACAGGTATACTAACTATATGCATAATGTGCAAGCAGTGTGAATGGAAATTACAAATTTAGCTTTGCTACATAAGTATGTACATTCCCCATGAATGTCAGTGTTCTTCACAATTACAGTTACTCCATCACTTTCACTGTCCATTGACTGTTGTACAGTATTTTGTGCACAGTAACTTTCTGGCTTTGATCTTTACTGCCTTTGTGTAAAGCGTACTTGACCCATATTTGTTACTTGCTTTTGCTTTAGGTGGAAACTTTTCCAACCACAGCATCCTCCTGCCGTTCTCACTATTGTCAGGGCTGTAAATCACCTTTATATGTATTACTATCATAGCTCGGTCTCAGTGAAGCAATGACTAAATCCTGCTTGCTATGATTTTTTAAACTAAAAACATCCCTGAAAATTTCAGTTTTACTCGGACTGCAGGATATGAATCGGGGCTCGAAACGTTGCTGACTGCAAAGCAATGAGTCTGATGGGCGGAGGTCGCTGATCTACAGGGCGGCTCGCAACTCCTTTCCACTTTACAAAGCTGTCTCACGTTAACCACTCCTCATGTAAACCTAATCACCAACCTACCTGTAAACTGTACATAAGAATGGCAAGAACTAAATAGGTGCCCAAACTTTTGTAGGCCATGACGCACTTTCAAATACTACTCAATACCCACACAGATTATTAAAAGCTGCATTAATGTTGTGGCCTTCTGACTTGGTTCTTACCCCCTTAGTGATGGAGCTTTTTTGTTTTTTTCTATTTTCGTTTTTTCCTCCCCCTTTTAAAAAATCGTAACTCCTTTATTTATCCATCGACGTCGCTGCATGACGGCTTGTTTTTTGCGGGATGAGTTGTATTGTTCAATGGTGCTATTTAATGTACCATATAATGCACTGAAAGATTTTTAAACAATTCTAAGTGGAGAGAAATGGAAAAAAAACGACATTCCGCCACCTTTCAGTGCATCTTGTTTCTACGGCGCACATACTGCAACAAAAATGACATGATAACCTTATTCTATGGGTCAGTACGATTACTGCAATACCAAACTTATATTATTATTTTTTTGCTGTACTACTTGTATTTTTTTTAAAGATATTTAATTTTTTTAAAATTATTTTCTGCTGCCATCTTCTGCGCACAATAACTTTTTTATTTTCCTGTCGACGTAGTTGTGTGAGGGCTCATTTTGTGCAGAACATCCAGTGGTTTCCATTGGTGCCATGACTGAATACGTATAACTTTTTGGTCACTTTTTATTGCATTTTTTCTTGGAGACAGGGTGACCCTAAAAGTGCATTTCTGTTGTTCTTTATTTTTTTGCGGGGTAAATAATGCATTACTTTTACGACTTTTACGGGCGCAGCGATAACAAATATGTATTTTTGCTTTACTTTTTAGATTTTTTTATTGCGAATATGGTAAAAGGTTTTTTTTAACTTTTATTACTTTTTTTTTAATTAGTAAAACTTTTTTCTTTTTCTTTTTACATTTTCTTTTAGCCCTCCGGGGGGAACACAACTAGTGATGCTTTGATCGCTCCTGCAGTAGTGCTATAGCATTACATCATACTGCTATCTGACAGGTAGCCTATCAAACCACCCCATGGGGATGGCTTGATAGGCTGCCATGACACCCACACATCTCCCTGTGATCTCATCGCTCGGGCATTTAAAGGGTTTACAGCCCTGATCAGCTGCGCAGCTTATCAGGGCTGTTGCCCCCAGGTGTCATCTGTAAGAAACAACTCACACCTGCGATATATGGAGGGAGATAGCAGCACAATCTTCCTCCATATGCCTCCTGCAACTGCAGGATGTAAAAACACTATGGGGCCATCACTAAGGGGTTACTTTGGTTTCGACCCTAATACCAAGTTCCTGGTGCCACCAATGCATAATAGAGTCATGAGCCCCAAAGAGCTGGGTGGAGTCTTGTAACTCCTTGTAACGGACATAACCAGCAGTATGGCACCCATGAACTCAAGAGGGCCTGGCACACATAGTCCTAGTACTGATCACAGTCAGGACATTGTGTATAGCAGTACAAACAAGAGCCTATCACACGCAACATCCTGATAGTGGATGGTATCAGGACCTTGTGTATGGTGGCTCAAATGTGTGAAGAGAACCTGGGAGTGAAGAGTGGTAAGTAAATAGAGGGCTTTTGTTTTGGGTTTGAATTTATTTTTTTGGAAGGTTCTGGTCTGGGGGGTCTGAATTTATTTTGGGGGTCTGATTTTTTCTTTTTAAATCTGGCCTGTCTGTGGTCTGAACTTTTTTTGATCTATGGTCTGAAATAATTTTGGAATCTGCTACAGGGTCTGAATTGGTGTTGGGGTTTAGTCTTTGTGTATAAGTTAAATAAGGGGTCTAGTCTGAGCTCTATATTGATTTTGGGCCTGGTATGACGTTGATTCCTCTCATACCTCCACCCTTCATATTTTAATTATGGTTCTTTTGCTCAGTCAAAATTCTCAGCCCAATGTATCGAGCAACGAATGACACACATGTCAATCGGTGCTCGTTTCATACTCTTTTACAAGGGGCTAGAATCAACTTATGCAGATAAAGTATTGCTAATATGATCATTCATCCCCATAGATCGGCTGTACGTCTCCTTGTTCACACAAGGAGATGTACCACCGATCAACGAGCATTATTACGCCTGCATAAACGAGCCAATCAGCCTATGAATGAGCATTTGTTCATTTGTTGGCTGACCATTGGCTCTTTTACATGGCATGATCATTGGGCTAACAAGTGTTCGGAGAAATGCTCATGCCTGATAATGGACCCATGTAAAATTACCATTACGATGCTTCATGGTGTGTGATACCATTTTGTCAGATCATGCTAGAAGTTGTACTTTCATAGAGGTTGTGTTTTTCATTTCATAGCTTGGCTGACAATTGTGGAGGGGGTGTACATTCAATATTTTGCTTTGTGATCCAGAACTTTCCGATTTTTCTGGATGCAAGAGTGGATGTAGATCATCAATCGGATTTAGCCTCTAACTCAACCATAGTAAAAATATAGAGGCTGCACCAGATATGGCAACACAGCTACATTTATATACAGGGTGTCCCAGTTAATATTGTCGCAGGGCAAAGAGTGAAGTAGGCTTCACTGCATTGCTGATGCCATCGAGCTGTCAAATTCAAGTAGTTCAGAACACTATTATCTCAGCTGTACGAGGGCCTTACTTCCCGTCCCGCATGGCACTGGGGCAAAACTGTGCCTCCTGCACGTCCAACAAATCATATACCACTTGATTTTTAGGTTCCAGTGAAGTGGAAGGAGCTTATGCTACACCTGTGAACAACATCATCACGCTGGGTCAAAGAAAAATGGGCGCAGTTGGACAATATTCTGTAGACATATTAATTGCTGCTGAGCACCATGCATAAAAGAAACCCCTCAAACCTCACACAGCGGAATAAATTCTCCATGGAGGGAAAAAATTCTCACTCTTAAGAATCCCCTGATTGAGGTTGTTTTTGCCAAATACCAGCCGTAAAATCCATCAAAGCATAACGCGCCTCCACTATAAAGCTTATTGTCCTAAAAATAATTCACAGTTTTTGACTTGATATGAACACCAAAAATGACTGAACCAATCCACTGTGTTTTGGTATCAGACACTATTGTCTATTAACTCCTTACCGACCGCCAATACGCCTTCTGATGGCCTCCCAGGCTGGGCCTTATTCCACATGGCCGTTAAAAGACTGCCTCACTGTGGAATAGAACCACGGCTCCGGGGACTGTCACAGCTCTGGAGGTAGGAGGGAGTCTGGAGCACACAATGAGAGCCACGGTGAGCAGTCTGTGGCCACGCGATCACCGTTATGCAATGGATAACAGCGATCGCATAAAAGTGTAAAAAAAAGTTCAATCAAGTAGAATTTTCAGATCCCCTCATGGATCGGATCCGCGAGGAGAGCTGAAACTACTCACCTCTGTCCTCCGCAATGACCCACGATGCTCTGGTCCTTCCAGGACCAGACGTCATCTTCTGCGCATGCAAAGACGGAAAATGTTGCATATACAGAAGGCCGGCAAGCCCGTCAGATTTGAAATCTCCCTGTTCCTGGCTAGCATGAGTAGCCAAGAGCAGGGAGATGTCACCAGGAACCGCTGTATGCTGTTCCCAGTCACATGATTGCCGTTATCCAATGGATAACGGCGATCATCTAAAGTTAAAAAAAATGTTTAAAAAGTATTTTTAAAAGTTTAAGTTTCAAATTCCCTGAAGGGAGATGAAATTGCATACCTTACCCCGGCTTCTGCGCACGCACCAGTCGCCAAAATGACAGACGCATGCACAAAAGCAGTGGATTGTCGGGGTAATTTAAAATCTCCCTGCTCCTGGCTACCAAATGTAGCCAAAAGCCTGAAGATTTTATGGGGAGACGCAGTATGCGGTCCCTGGTCACATGATCGCTGTTATCCATTGGATAATGACGATCATATAAAAATGAAAAAAGTTAAAGTTTCACTTCCCGTCACGGGTCCGATACATAAAGGCAGGTGAAATTACTTATCTAAGGCCTCCGCCAATGTCCCCCAACGGAATTTATCTGTGGACCTTTTCCCAGCTTCGGCGCATGCGTCCGTCAGCAAAATGGTGGATGTAAGAGCAGAATCTAGGGATTACACAATTCCACTCACATTAGTGGGTTGGAATTATGTAATCCACTCGCAGAAAACAATGCAGCAAGTTTTATTTTACCGTGGATATCCGCAATATAGAGGCCATTGTGCTCCATAGTCGCGGATACACCCGCAGCCCATACGCGACTACATTGTGTAGGGCTCCGGGTACCTGTGTCATCACTGAGCATCGGTGCGGAAAATACAAACAAAAAAAGGTGTAGTGCACATGACCGCCTCTGTGAGTACACAGTTATGCGCAGTACATTACGCGGCCGTACGCAGGGCCATGGCCGGGCTCACAGCTGGGATCCGCTGCGGGTCTCTGCAAGCACATTCCATTTATGGCCGTGTGAGCCCTGCGTTATACAGATTGCTACCTGTAATACATAATTTACAAGAAGCCACGGGAACGCTCGCCTTCTTGCAGTTCCAGGAGCAGCTTGTTGAGCGCCTTCTGTGTGAGACCGCAGCACCTCAGCAAGCTTTCAAAGCCTCACAGAGCGCCACTTTTTACACACCCCCCCCCCCGCCGCCTTTTTACACCCCATCCCTGCCGCTAAGGTCAACAAGCCCCCACAAAAAAGGGTTGGGTTTGCAGCAAGCATGGGAGGAGAAGGGATACCTGGTTTTATTGCTCCGTTTGCCCAACCCAACCAGACCTCCATAATTACGCCAGTTTTCAGACATACCACACAATTTACATTGTTACTTTTTTTCTAAGATTTACGGAACTCCAAAAAGCGGGGGAGGGGGGATTATTTTTAAGGAGTCAATTTTTTTCTGCACAAGTGAGCAATGGGGCCTGGAATTTATTCAGTTGTGCCCTGCAATCCAACAGGTGTTCCCTCCATTATAGGCCTAGCCATGTGTCCAGTAAGCAGATTGGGGCTACAATGGGTATGTTTCTGAACACAGGACAAACAGGGGGATCCATTTTGGGGTAAAAGTCTTTATTCATATTTGTGCTGTACAAATAAAACTGTTTTTAAAATGACACAATTGCCAAAAAAATGAAAATTGTAATTATTACTTCTGCTTTGCTTAGATTCATTCAAAAACTGTGGGGTACAAATACGCAGTACACCCCTAGATGAATTTGTTAAGGGGTCTAGTTTTCAAAATGGGATCATTTGTGGGGGTTCTCCATCATTTTGGCCACTCAAGGGCTCTACCATTGAGCAATGGGGCCTAAATCACCTTCAGGTGAAAATGTCTGGTCTCAAAGCCACCAGCTGTGCATACAGACAGAAGATTAGGGCCACAATGGGTATGATTATGAACACGGAACAAACAGGGGGTTGCAAAAGCTCATTTTCATGTGCACTATAGAAAATAAACCTGGCTTTAAAATGACATATTTGCAAAAATATTATATTTTATTTTTTCTCCTCTAAATTGCATTAACTCCTGAAAAGAAACTGTGGGGTGAAAATACTCATGACACCCCTTAGTGAATACATTAAGAGTTGTAGTTTTTAAAATAGGGTCATTTGTGGGGGTATATATCATTCCGACACCTATGAGCCTTTGCAATCTTGGCTTGGTGCAGGAAAACAAAATGTTCTTCAAAATGTTGATAAGTAATGTTAAATTTGTACATCTCTTAAATGGTTTTAAAAAACTAAAGTTTTTCAAATCTGTGTCCAGAATAAAGTAAACAGATGGGAATATATTTATCTTATTAAAAAATTTGTACAGTAAATGTGCACATATTTGAGATATTGCAGGTGAAAATGTGAAAAAAATTACAACTTTTTCAAAATTTTCCCAATTGTGGCACTTTTAATAAATATACACAAATTCTATCAGTCTATTTTTACCACCTAAATGAAGTATAATATGTGATGAAAAAACAATTTCAGAATCACTTGGATATGCAAAGCCTTTACAGAGTTATTCTATGTTAAAGTGACATGTCAGATTTCCAAAATTTGGCTTGGGCATTAGGCGCAAACAGGCTTTGTCAATAAGGGGTTAATAGCCCTGTCTTGACTGGCTGTGGCTGATGTCTTCTGGCTGTGGTCAGAGTAAACTCCAAAAATAATCACATTCAGTGTGACTCACATTAAAAAAGATCGTGGTCGGTGGCTTCTAGCATCACAATGAGCAGTGTAGAGGCGGGGAAGCTTGGTAACTCCTTGGTGACCACTAATGCACCTACTTAATTACCTCACTAGTGGACTTTAAATCTGAGCATACATCTCTTTAAGGACAGGCTCACACGACCGTATGTTTACCCTGCATTACTCGGGCTCTGTACGCCTGTGTGATACACGGTAACTCGTAGGCAATCAATTACATTGTCTTACGTAGTTCTGATAACATTAGCATGTTGGAACTGCGTAATATGGCATGTTCTTTTTTGTCATGTATATACGTGAGATACAATCTATTGTTCCCTATGGGCACGTATATAGAATTACATATAAACAGTATGCTGTTGTGCATAGTACAATTTTGCTGCCATACGCTGCGGTACGCAGGGTTACAGCCAGCTCCACAGCTGTAAAATGCTGCAGGACCCCCACAGCATTTTACGCTTATGACCGTGGGAGCCCGGCCTAAGGCGGTGACTTAGCTGAGGAGGGGGAATCACCCTGGCATGATTTAAATGGCTAATCAGCATAACTCGGTGCTGATGATCGTGGATATGCGCAGCGTTAAGCACATTCCCACGTGAGCAGACGTGTGTGTTTGCACATCTCCCATAGACCTTCATACGGCTATTTTGTGCATAAACATGCACAAGAGAGAGCAGGATGATATTGTGCTCACCAACGTGCGTTTTTGCATCAATGTGTGGTGTTTTTCTAGCAAAAATGCCTCCTATCACTCTTGTGAAGTAGCGATCCACCTGTGAAGTAGCGATCCAACAGTCTCCGGCAGTGCAGAAAGAACAGTTACATTTACAGACGCACGTGATAGAGTGACCATCACTGCACAAAAATTCACGCTGTCGCGTGCGCTTTTGCATTTACACTCGTCTGAAGTTACCCTACATCTGCTCTGATCCTGTCTGGTGGTCCCTGCAGGATCTGAGTCTTCTGCCTCTTTCCCTATTCCCTTGTTAGGCTAGTCAGGTTTACCTTAGGTTCCTGTGTGGGGCCGTCCTTGTTTGGACGATCACTCTGCTTTTAGGCAGGGTTCCCCAACTTCTTTGGTGTAGGTTCAGACTTCCCCTTTCCTCTTACTTTGTTTCTTGTTCAGTCTGTTTGGTGAGCTCTGTGTCTGGTCTGGAGTATATATTCATCCCTCTAGCTATAAATATATAACAATCGTGTAGGTTGCTGTTCACACATCTTACATGAACGCAACACCGCGCTCCTGCTTTAACAGCCAGAAATAGAGAAACCTCAGATCCTCTCTTACATGCCGCAATCAATAGCATCTGCAACATGTAAATAGATGACAGGTGGGGGGCTTATTCTGTCACCCTTCAGCATCCTGCAGTGCGATCGCAAGGTACCAATGCGTTCCCATGGCAGCCGTAAATCTGACAAAAAGCCTCCATGTCTGCCATGTAATTAAGCCTATTAGGCCCCGCCACCCACAGAGTCTAACAGGCTGCTATCATAGGCTTTGTAGAATGCACTACATAAGTAATGCAGTGTACTATCCTAGCAATCCAACAATCAAATTTTCAAGTCGCTTTCAGGGGCTAAAAATAGCTTTAAAAAAGTTCAATAACGTTTAAATTAAAGCAAAAAAATGCACTTAAAAATACATATTCTTCTCCACAAAAACCTGTTTTAAATGGATAAAATATTCAAAAAAGTTTTTCAAAGCAACAACGAATAGGTATTACCTTCTACGTAATGACCCAGACAGTAGAAATATTTTGATATTTATTTTCTACCGTGAACGCTGTAAAAATAGTTTTAAAAGTAATGCCAGACTTACAATTTTACTTTTGTTTGCCTCCTAAAAAATGTAATAAAAAGCAATCCAAAAGTCACAAGTAGCCAAACCGGGTACCAATAAAACTATAGCTCTTCCCGCAAAAAAGAAGACCTCACATAGCTCAGTTGCTTCAAAAATAAAAATGCTATTGGTCTTATAAGGCAGCAATGTTGGGTCAATTGTTTTTCTTTAAAAATAAATTTATATTGTTCTAAAGTAGTGAAAAGTAAAAGAAATCCCTATAAAGTTGGTCCTACAATAATAATGCTGATTCAGAAAAGAAAGTTATCATGTTATCTTTACCGAATAGTGATCACTGCAAAAACATAAGCCAAAAACAATGGCGAAATTTCTGGCTGTTTTTTCCATCTGCCCCTCAAAAAATGTAAAAAATGTAATAAACGTTGTACAACACGTTATATGTACCCCAGAGTAGTCCCATTAAAATATACAACTTGGCCTCCCCCCCCCCCCAAAAAAAAAAAAAAAACAAGCCCTCCTATTGCTGTCAACGAGTTAGGGCTCTTGCACCGTGACAATGAAAATTACTTGGTCCTTAAGACTCTAAATCGATTTGTCACCAAGTAACGGCGGTAGGCTGAACCTGATACGGGTTCTCTACTCTATGTTGCCTATGGCAAGTGTGTACATTACTGTCGTGGTATGTATTCTCACTCATGATGCCTATTTTGGTTGGCACAGGCTACACTATTGATACATATAAAATACAAATTCACTGATGATTTGAATCAGGTGAAGCTTCTTCATGGACAATGGGTTGATTCCTTCAAATTTCTGCAATCATATGCATAGAATAAGTGAGAAGTGGTGATTCCACCTCTGGGATTTTTCGTGAGGACAGGGCTCTGTGATGCCAGATGGCTGCACAATGAGGAAAGCTGGTAGTGCTTGGCCATTTCCATAGAACCAGTACACTATAATATACATACAGAACACATATTCCAGATCTCTAATGCAGAACAACTGGGATAACAGGATCGCCAGGGGTCTCGGTGGTGGGTATACCATAAAGTTTATTAATCGGAATGCCCCTTTAAAGTGTTGCCCTCTGAAGCTGTCCAAAGCTATTCAGATGGAGATATTCACTAGTCTGCCCTTACATACAAAGTATCATCTACATTATGCAGCAGATGTGGTAGGGATGGGTTTGTTATTTAGCTCTTTGAAGTTGCATTGCGTCAATCCATACAGATGTATCAGAGCTGAAATTACCATTAAACTGTTTCTTTTAGGCATCTTGTTAACTTTCAGTCGGTTTACCTGTTGGCCCATGGAAAACTATTGATACATATTTACAATCAGCACATTGTGCTGTACGACAAGCTCTACATCTACATCTACAAGTGAGACTGAGTTCTGCTATATCTGACAAACATACTATATATGTGGCGGCCATGATGATGGGACCTGATGGTTTGATAGAATCTATATGTACTCACCATCTGTCAAGCTCATCCCGAGAGATAACGTGGCTGCCATATACAACAGCGCATGGCTCCTCCAAGAAGCTGGCACCAAAGCTCCCATGGTTAATAGGTTCCTATGTAGTAGCTCCCAGCAGTGTTGTGATAGTTCAGCATTTCTCCAAATATGCGGTAAGAATGAGGTGGGATCCTGGGAGGAAGAGACTCTTCTTCATAGGTTCTGAGCACAGTGTGATGTGAAGAATCTGCAGTTCTCGCTTTTCAAGGAGCTGCTATTCTCGTATATAGGTGGCTGCTATAGAGAAGAACATTCGCCGCTCATGTCCCCCGCAAGTCACATTGTAAGGAACACATTGACTTATCATGCTCTACATCTCACACTCAGCTTCCTGTTCTTGTTCCAATGCAAATCTTGCCTCATTAGCAAGCTATTGCTGAAATTACCTGAAATGTCATACAGAACTGATGACAGAATTCATATCTTAGTTTTATTACATTTTCTATCTATATTTTGCTATGTGTATATTTTTATTTTATATATGGATTTTTTTTGTTTTTATATGCATATTTTTTATTTTAGTTTGTATATATTAGTTATTTTTAATTTATGGTTTTTTTTAATTTATGACACTGAATGGCCACCTTATTATGAACACCGATCTTTTCATGATTGGAGCTTCCCTGTATGGAAATTAGACACGTGATCCCAGAATGCAGCATAAAATCACATAAGCAAGCTTTTCATGGATCAGTTTAAGGCTTCATTCCCATAGGCGCGTATATGGTGCGTTTTTAGGGCCGATATACACGACCATCTGAGGCATTGGTTTCCAATGCATTCGTTCACACTGGCGAATATACGGAGCATAAAAAAAGGTTGCACCATAAAGTATGGAACATACGTGACCGAATTATGGGCCTGTTGTATATACGGTGGCTAAAAAGTTAGTTCTGGAACTATCTTTTGTCCGATATTCAGCAGTGGCTCCCATAGACTGCTATAGGAGCTGGAAAAAAAAGGGAAGGGGCGGCATTTTAGTAGCGTCCAACATTGCGAAAAGCTTACAGGTGCCTTTATATAGGCATCCCAAGGATTTCCGCAGAGTGGGGGTTTTCTGGACTGAGACATTTTTTCTCTAAAAACGTTGCTCCCGGTCGTGTGAATGGGTGAGCCAGCGCTTGATGAATGGTTGTGATTGGTTCATCGAGCACTGGCTGTGATAGGCTAAGTGTCAGCCAATTACAGCCAGCACTTCCAGGATGCGGGGATTTTTCAACCCAGGCCAGAAGAGATGAGGAGAAACAGTGCCGGGACCACGAGGACACTGAAGCAGTGTCAGACAGCGCTTCTAAGGTGATGTATACAGTTTTTTTTTTTTACTTCCACTAGAGCTTAGTTTAGGTTTTGACAGTAGGATTTCCTACTGTCAAAGTTGCATCGCACCGCACAACTATTGCATTTTCATGCGATGCAATGCAACGAAGAGGAAGGCTCCGTAGGGAAACATGGGCTACAAATCCTCACGAGTTGCGGGCACATCGCCGGACCCGCGAGGTTTCTGTGTGGGGTTGCTGTATGCTACAAAATATCGCATGTGTGAAGGTACGCATAGGAAAACATGGGCTTCACATACATGAGATTTGTAGGATTGTCGCAATGCAACAAAATCACGCGACTTTGTCACCCGTGTGAAGGAGGCCTAAGGCGTAAAACTGAACTCCAGTAACTTTTTTTTGCCAACCTATGCCCCCACTGCATTCTGGCCGGTTTGAGATTTACACATTGTTAATTGTTATGCAAACCTACATCTCCCACAATGCCCCACTGCAATTGTGGGTGCAGGAAGAGCCATATCACTGTAGCTTTATAAGACAAGTTATAACATTATATCGTGAAATCACATGGTATAACCTTATGAAGTGTATAACTTTCATTTTGAATTGCTGGAATACCCCTTTAATTAGTAGTTGTCAGAAGACTAAGATTAGAGTTGATTAGCTTCAAAATGCTTTGGCTTAGTTACTGTCTGACAAGTATTAATTTGGGTACAAGGTGTTTCCATCACTTGTACAGGGTGATTAAAAAAGGATGGTGCCTAAATGAAGGTTTATGGAAGAGAAGCTATCCTTATTGCCCATAGCAACCAATCCCAGTACAGCTTTCATTTCTTATACTGCTGAAGTAAAATGAAAGCTGAACTGTGATTGGTTGCTATGGGCAACTAGACAGATTTTCTTTGAGTCAGTTTCATCTTGCTTTTATCCAGAAAGGAGCTGCCAGAACTCCACATCACCAGCCAGACAAACCAAACACACCTGTAGAAGTGTCCACATGCAACCCCATAGAACTACAGGTCCCGGGAGCACAACCTGACAAAAATTGACCCTCCACTAGTATCACTTACTTTTCTTAACTTCTGGAACGATTCCATCAGCGCTGCCTTCGAAAAATCCTGCAAATCTCTTTGGAAGACAGGCAGACAAATGTCAGCGTTCGGGAAGAAGCAAAGAACACCAGCATTGAAGCAATGATCCTTTACCATCAACTTCGATGGACTGGCCATGTTGGGCGAATGCCCAACTACCGTCTTCCAAAGCAACTCAAGAACGGAAAACGGAATGTTGGTGGACAGCAGAAGAGATTTAAAGATGGGCTTAAAGCTAACCTAAAAAACTGTGGCATAGACATCGAGAACTGGGAAGCCCTGGCCCTCAAGCGCTCAATATGGGGGTCAGCCAGATAGTAGATGAAGAACAATGGCCGACTCTACACTGGTATATGGAATGTGTATACAGCTATATCTCTGTCAAACTTCTGGACTTGTGAAGGAGTAAAAGGAGTGGAGTCACTTAAGCCCCTTGAGGTGAGTCCAGTGTGGAATGATTTAGTGATCTACTTTTCCACTTTGATCCCGGGCCTTTGACCTTCATTCTAAAGAACCCTCATTTCTATCTAATTCTGTGTCTAAAACGTATTATTCTAGATATATATTTTTAGAAATTATTCTTAATGCAGAACAGAATTCGAATGCTTTATTAGATGTTTTACTCTTTAGTCACTAATCTTCAGCTTGTTATTTTCTCAGCACTTGTTTGCTTTGGAACAATAACTTCATTTTCTAAGCCAGGAAAATACACTTCTGTTTAAATTTCAAAGTCAAGAGAAATTCCCACAGTAACATTTGAGAAAGTTCGTCATTTTAAAAAGTTAGCATTAAGATATTAATAGGAAAAAAAAGTAGATAAAATAAAGAAAAAAAGAAAATGCTAAAAATTATTATGTCTATTTATCCCCTTAGTGACCAAGCCTGTTTGTGCCTTAATGACCAGGCCAATTTTTAGAAATCTGACATGTGTCACTTTAACATAGACAGCTCCAGGCTCTCGGCTACCTCCAGTAGTCGATAGCAGCGAGCTGTCACACATTCAGATCCCGGGGCTTTACTTTACAGCACTAGACACCCAGGATTTGAAAACACATATGGGTGGTCACTAAGGGGTTAAATAAGAATATTGACCACAGTTACAGCCTTATTAACTAGCATGACCGCTTTTTATGAAAATCCCACTGTTCATCAATCGATTTACGAATCTTTCCTGATTCTAAATGTTGGCTTTCCCAACGATGCAGGTGAGACTGCAGGGGTAATTTATTCTCCGGAAATCCACAACTTTGGGGCACACGAGGAGTTTAAACCGCTCTAACATAACAACCTAAAAAAAAATGTAACTTACCCTCCAATCCAATGGCCCCCATTGGATAAGTCACTCTATTGAGAAGCCCCATCCATAACTTGATCTATCTAAAAATCCTTTACTAATCTTGGGAACGGAAGGATGCCCGTTCCATCATTACATTGCCAGTTTGTAAATTCGTCAGACCCAGAGGGCCTAAGTATGGCTAGATACCTCACTGGACGAAACGTCGGCAAATTGGCATGATTATCTCAACAGTCAGGTTCTGAGAAAATAAACGCAACTGGAAAACATAAAAAAATCAAATCTTCAAAGGGCATCAGGGAAAGGAGGGATGAAAGCTCCTCACGACTCTCACCTTCATCCAAACCTACACTAATGGGCACCACAAACACATCTGGACAAAACCTAGAGGAAGCTAGCATCTCTTCTCCACCTGCATCTCCTCCAGACACTTGGACACCTGGAGACATGGAAGCAAGACTGGCAGCCCTGGTCGCCCAGGAGGTGTCAAAACTCTTACCGCTGTTCGGTAGCAGACTGGAAACGTTGCACAAATCTATCAACTCAACACTATTGTAAATCACCAACAATGCACAAAGGATAATGGAATTGGAGACAAAGACACAAAACTCAGAACAAATCATTGCAACACTAGAGACTTGACTACAACGACACCAATCGACTGGATTCTTAGAAATGAGATTACAAATTTGTCATAGATCATATTTAACCCCTACAAGAGAATACCATATGGGTATATATACAACCCCAAACTGTTTTAAATGTAAAGCACTAAATGCAAATTTGTATCACTGCCTGTGGACCTGTCCGTTTATACAGGCCTTTTCGTCACAAATACACAACTTCACTAAAACAAATGTGACAACTTTTTGCTGCAAGAAACCATGAAACCCCATGGGCACGTAAACTGTTACACTTAGTTGCAGCAGCGGGACTGAAAGTTATTTTGGAGACTTGGCTGCAGCCAACAGCCCCCCCCCCCCCCCCCCGCCTTTCAAGATGTTCTTGGATAAACTAGTCTTTCTGTTTCAAACGGATTTAGACAAAACCTTAAATTTTAGGGATAAAAGGGTACAATCCTTTTTTGACCTAAGAGAGGTGTATCCAATTGTTGCCTCAAAGAGTTAGGGACAAACTCAAACATTGCTTTCGTTATACTCGCTGATTTCATGAGCAAATATAGTTGGGGATCCACTCCTTTAGACTGGGTTCACACAGGGCGGATTTGCCACGGAAATTCCGTCAAGAATTTCGCTGCGGCAAATCCGCCTGCGGCCGCTAATCCTTGGATTACCCAGCAATGTGGACGAGATTTGTCAAAAATCTCGTCCACACGGGACAGCCAATCTGTCATGGCAAAGCCAGCGCTGCGGCGCGGATTCCCCGGCCGCAGCATGTCAATTTTTTTTACATTGCGCCCACGCTCTCCTCTATGGCAGCACCGGCTGCAATGGAAAAGCATGCAGCCAAGCCGCTCCAAAACCGCGCCTATGTGCCATGGGTTTTGAAGCTGAGCTTTCCAGGTGGAAATCTCAAGATTTTTCGCCTCCGCCCTGTGAGAACCCAGCCTTGGGGTATTCTGAATGCTTCGCTGGGGCCGTAAGAGGATTTCCTCATCCATCCACCACATCTCCAAGATGAAGTCCAACAGTTTGGTTCTAATTCCTTTTCTTGCACAAATATATTGTGATGGACTTCTGGAAAGATAATCGGTACCCCCCGCCTCGCTTCGTGGGAGGGAGGAACACAATAATATTACAGTAAAAGTAGGTCTAGCTTTATTTTCTTTTCTCGCTATGATTCTTCGCTCGTGGACGTCGAGTTGCGCTTTCCATAGTTAGCCTATGGAAAGCTTTTCATAGCGTGATTCCCGGGCAATTTATCGCAAGTGGATCATTGCCCGTGGACAGGCAGCCTAAAAAAACTAAAATGACCGGTGATCTCTCCCAAGAGTCTGCTGCAGATAAGGGGGTTTGGCTGCTGGAGAATACCACATCCAACCGGCTGAATTAACCCCTACCTGTGAAGGTGTGCACAAGAAAGCCTGTAGAACCACAGGTTCCAGATGCACAACCTTAACAATAACACATAGTCTGTTGGTAATAGGGACAGATATTCTACAGAGGATATATTACTGCTGGTGTGAAAGCTTGTAGACCAGCAGAGAACTAAACGCGGTTCTATTGGAGGGAGCAGAGAAAGTTGCTGCATCACATTTTGCGGGAATATTTCTGCTAATGTCAATATATAGAGCAACAAAGCAGATAGATGAAATACACTTTGCAGTCCTCTGTTTATGGCTTCAGGCATGGTTTGGGCCCAATGTCCGCGTGGGAGAGCCATGGCTCAAGAAGCCCATAGGGATGCATTAGCATCCGCAGAGCAATTTAAAGCATGCGGATGTGAATTTTTTTCCCCGGCGTCTGGGAAGAAATTGCAGCATGCTCCATTTTGGCTGCAGATTCCGCGGAACGGCTTCTATTGACGTCAATGGAAGCCGTCATATTCGCAGCACAGCCACTGCTGTCATTGTGTCAAAGCAGAACATTTAAAAAAAAATGCACTGCACACGTCGCCAGCAGGTCCGGACGCATCCACCGGCCAGCACAGAGGAGATCCGCACTGGAGCCAGAGAGGAAAGAAAACCTTTTTTCTCTCGATGTCCGTGGGATGCACAGTGGAATCGTGCATGCAAATGGACATTGGGCCTCAAAGTCACCAGTCCAACCACTATGAATTACTTGCAGCAATGGGGTTTGGAGAATTCAATTACTCTGTGCCAAACAGGGACAGCTCGTAAATATACAATCTAGACTCTGTGACCTTCTGTTCTCACATATCAAGTCTCCAGGGATTGCGGCTTATTTATTTGGCTGTACTGTTTTTGTTAATATGAAACAAACAGAAAACCAAACAGGGAAGAAGCATATAAAAGCAAGGGGTAGGAAACGTGGCGGTGGTGGAGGTGGTAGAGGACGGGCCATGTTGGCACTTCAAGTGACTGCCACTGAAGCAACAGCTCCATGTTCTGCAGGAGGTGAGGCAAGCCCGCTGCCATTCTTTAGAAGTGTTCTGCCCGTGCGTTACACCTGCTGCACGCAGAACAGGTTGTAGAGTGGATGACACAGCATGCTTCAAGAAATACTACCTCCTCTTCCTCCCAGTCACAGCATACAGCAGTCAGTCTGCCCTAGTCGGCCATGAGCATCCCCCTCTACTTCACCCTGTGCCCAATCCTCTGCACCGTCCAAAGCAGTCAGTGTGATGGATGTCAATGCGGAAGTCCAAACAACCAGAGTGAGAAGACCAAGACCTTGAATGCAGTGATGCCCAACCATTTTTTCCTCCAAAGAGGAAGATGAGGGTTGGTCAGTGCCCACGGTCAGCCCTCCACAGGCAATGTAGAAATTGAGGTGATAATTCTCGGCGCTCACTGTGACATAGAGTCCACTCAGGAGGAGAAGGACGAGGAAGAAAAGGTGAAAGAGGATGAAGTACTCGATCTAACATGTCGTGGCAGACATTGCGGGGCAGCACCCTGACAATGCAAGCGAGTAGGGTGTCGCAGAAAAACAAAAGGGCAGTGCCACCACCCTCAGGTAATACTAGTTGCAGCAGCACCATCAGGCCCACAGCTAGGTCTGCTCACAGGACTTGTGCAGCCTGGGCATTCTTCGAAACCACAGGTGATGACAGAAGAGCGGTCATCTGTAAGATCTGCTGTAAGTGTTTAAAATGGGACAAAAATGTAAACAAGCTCAACACAACATGTATGAACAGCCACATGAACTCCCCCTACCCGCTGCCTTGGAGAGCCCACCTGTGCCAGAGTGCAAAAAGCCAGCCTCATCCTGCTCCCTCTTACATTGCTGTAGCTGCCTCTTCCTCCATCTCCCTCCCAATTCATGCAAAGCCTTTGAGCACAGAGAGGCAGTTTTGCGTAGGGGCTGTAGCAACACCGTCCACATTGCTACAGATATCCATATATGACTAAATCCAGCCTTCACACAGCGCTGCACATTGTAAACACCAAAATGCTGTCCTAAAATCTATGTCTAGGAAAATGCAGCCATACAGCTGAAGTGCTATTGACAGCTCTGTAGGCCCTGACTGATGTGTGGTTGACCCTGCACAATCTGAAGTCATACAAGGTCGTGTGTGACAATGGGACCAACCTGCTGGCAGCCCTTCGTCTTGACAGTGTGACACAAGTACGTTGCCCGAACCATGTGATGAACCTGGCAGTGCACTTGCAGTGACCCAGAGGATCCTCCAGAATAGCCACACAATCATTGTCCTGTCAACCTGCCTATGTGTTTCAAGGAGGCATAGGAGGTGCCTTACGTCAGAGAAACACTGTTTCTCCCCTTTCTAAGCTAAAAGCTTGGCAACAGCTGGCTGCTCAGCTATTCAACATGGATGGCAGGATCATCTGGAGGACGCTCAGGCCTGACCCTGAGCGATGTGGGCTGTTACTCTTATACACTTTGAGGAATATGAGTGCTTTTATGCTGCAGTGCTTGCAGAAGGACCGTCGCATAGCCCACATTAAAACATCATATCATCATTGAGAGGTCACTCTTCTTGATTCTGCAACAAGGCCAAAATGACAAATCTCATTCTGGCAGTGGAAAGGGACTTCAAAATGTGGTAATATCGGGACAAACTGCTAAGCAGCTTGATCAGAGCATTTCCCCACAGCATCCACAATGGATTACAGCTCTGCTGCTCATGGTGGGTGAACATGAAGCTGATTGCGTTTCCCACTGCCATTGTGCTATTAGAAAGGGCTCTCAGCACAGCTGGGGATGTGAAAACTGACAGATGCATCCGCCTGTCCACAGACAATGTGGGTCATGTGACGTTTTTAAAAATGAACTAGGCATGGATTTCACCTGACTTCTGTATCCCCATGGCAGAGTCCACTGATTAGTTGGCACGCTGCCAATTTTTACTCACATATGACTGAGCATATATGTATATCAAAGACCACACTGCCCTCAAGGTGCTGTTGCTGGTGGTGGAACAGCTGCTGCTGTCCTTCTCCTGCTTCCACCACATGTCCTCTTACTACTTCCCCCCAAATAAAAAATATGTCAATTGTTAAGGACCGTTACACATGACCGGTCACATTAACCTTTCAAGCCTTAGGTTCCAAATTAGTTTGTACCTGGATGCATCACGGAGGCCAAGAACCACACAAAGAGTCGGTTTCCAGTTCTCCTCAGATACGTAGAGAGAGCCCCGGCAAGTATATAGCTCACTCTGCTTAAGGCGTACGTACTCTGAATCTTTATTAACTTTTCATAGCGTTTCTCAATACAGGAAAGGAATACGTCATTAGTTACGGCTTTAATCTCATTGGGTTAAAAAATAAAACATTACAGCATAGTGTGAGAATATATATGAAATGTCCTTCAAATGTTAATGTTATCTTGTCCTCCCTTGTGAGTTTGGATGGTCGCAGCATCTTATTAGCACGATTCGTTCTTTTCCCAGAGCTCAGGGCATGGGAGGGTTTCTTCTGATAACGATTTTTTCAGGCTTGGTTCTCGGAAGAATAAAAACAAATCATTAGACATTGCACCGAATCTCATGCTCTAAAGTTATTTCTGCTTGAATTATTGTTTCACTACGCATAAGCTTATTTACATCTTATAATGCTCCATTTTGTATCTAGCGGCCATTTTGAAACAGATTCTTCCATTTTATGGACCTGTACTTTCTCAATCCGCCCTAGAAACTATCTCAAAATAAACGATACTTTATAACTTCTACTGGGCAGGGTAAGGTTTGCTTTCCCTATCTCTAGTTTATGATCTATGCCCTACCTATCATTGTTGGTCAGCTGTTCAAGGGCTAATCCCTTCCCCGACAACTAATCCTAACTAACTAAACTCGAAGACCTGATGGACACAGAAGGGATCTACAACACACATGCTATTCTATTCTAATGGCTGGGAAACTAGAGTGGTCACCCCTGCTTCTGCTGAGACAGATCCATAAGGGGACAAATCGCTCTGTTGTATAATAGGCATATAGCCTGGGGTCTCTACATTTACGTATACGGGGGCGACAGGTACCATCTGATCTGTAAGCTTAGCACAGGAGCATTTTATGCAGGGCACAATACAGACAGTAGTAGCAGGAGTATGATAAGAGTAACCAGAATCCCTATTACTATCTGCATCAAGAATTGTTTCTATTGTCCGGTCCATGCAAACCACTCATCCCAGGGGTTTATGGGAATATGGAGCTACAGCTTTCATGTTTCCATGAGGAGCACACTCTGTCCTCAAGGTGCTGCTGCTGATAGTGCTACTGCTGCTCTCCTCTTGTTTCCTCCAAGTTTCCTCCACCCAAAACCAAAATTTTCGAAAGCACAAAGCACGGTTGTAGCACTACAGCTTTTGCTTGGAGCAGGACTGTGCTTGGCTGTTCTGTTTACCTGGTAGAGTTTGTCCTTTGCAAACTTTATTACATTACTTTTAAAACAATCAGCACACCTGCGTAGCAAAATTTTTGGTATCTCTGCAGCTGTTAGGTTGTGAAAAAAACTAACTTTTTCAAGAGGTAACCACAATGAACTAATGGCATTCTAAGTGATAGGTGTAGTTCATTACCTTAGTAAAACATAAAAGAAGAACTTGAATATTTTGCTATGTGACATGACTCATAAGATACAACATAACTTGCAGACATGACAAAAGTGTTCAAAAATCCCACATCAGTGAATGACAGATGTGTATGGAAGGATTACAGAAGTGTTAACTTTTTGGGTATGTGAATAATAATGGTGAAAAGGAGAGGAGTAGGTGGAGCTACTTTGATGAGGGTCCAGTACAAAGAATAGTCCAGTGAAGTTTACTATAAGTGCTTCCTTTTTTATGAGCATAGAGTTAGAGGTGCTGCCAATACAGTGACTGTGCAACCCGTTAGCGATTGGCCAGTGATCCAATGTGTGGGTCAGGAAAAAACACTGATATGTTGGCACGACCTTTTAGACACGTATGCACTTGTTTGTGTTTTTAAAGGAGTATCTCTTTATTTGATTAAAAAACAGCAACTTTTGGGGTAGAGCAGTGATTCCACAGATGTTTTAAAATAACAAACAGATCGATCGATTTGATATTTTCTCCTTGATTCATCATTACAATTCAGAGCTTATCTCTCATTAGTTGAATTATTCTTCATTAGTGGAGTTTCATTCTTCTGGTCATTCGACATTCAGTTTATCATCACTGGTGTCCAAATCATCACAAATCATCTCAAAGGAATCTGTAGGAGGATCTCTGTCCACAGGATGATGGTAAGATGTGTGATGCTTGATAGACATACCAGCTTTGGAAGGGGGCACATATTTCATCTGCAACATATTGGCAACATTTTTGTATTTAATTAGAAGGTTCTACAAGCTATTTTCAATGTAGGATGCCTGAGTGGATTGTAACATGTTAGAACTAGCATCAACTGTGAACTAGGGCAGATTAAAGGGAGCGTAAATTGAGCAATTACCATTGGGGCTATAGCATCTGGTGGCTTGAGGGGGCCTTCACCAACACTCATTTAGAAATCATGCACTATAATTATAACCATATACCATATATACTCGAGTATAAGCCTAGTTTTTCAGCACATTTTATTATGCTGAAAAAGCCTCCCTCGACTTATACTCGAGTAAGGTAAAAAAAAAAAACAACAAATAAAACCCCACAATACTCACCTCCCAGCCTGAGTCTATGTCCCTGGCACGATGCTCTCCTCAGCGGTGCAGCAAGCTGCTTGAGAATTCTCCCCGCTGTCATCTTCCTGCTCAGCTTTGAATTCCCCCACCGTCAGCACTGTGTAGGTAAGCGCTGTGATTGGGTCGAGTGCCAGCCAATCACAGCTGGCGCTCGATCATTCACAGCCATTCAGTGAATGACATCACTAGCTGTTATTGGTTTATCAAGCGCCGGCTGTGATTGGCTGGCTCTCGATCCAATCACAGCGCTTACTTACACAGTGCTGATGGCGGGGGAATTGAAAACCAAGCAGGGAGATGAGAGCGGGGAAAAGTCTAAAGCAGCTTGCCGCACCGCCGGGGAGACCATTGCGCCAGGGACCGCCGGCTGGGAGGTGAGTATGGAGGTTTTTTTTGCCTAGTATATACTCGAGTATAGCTAGGCTTATACTCGAGTCAATAAGTTTTACCAGTTTTTTGTGGTAAAACATATTGACTCGGCTTATACTCGGGTCGGATAATACTCGTGTATATACGGTACTCTAATTATATGTGTATCAATATTAACTTTTCCATCACTTTTGACCACTAGAGGTTAAGTCTTGGTCAAGATTTACCCTCTAAACTACTCTAGACCACCAGAAATATCGTCACTATCTTTAACAGTGCATTTACAGGGACAAGCGCAATATCATTCCAAAAAACTCAGACCAGTATCGTATTCTTAAACTTGCGATTCGGAATGCGAGCATGATCCATTTTTTCTTTAAAAATACATTACATTTAGAGATGAGCGAGCGTACTCGGAAAAGCACTACTCGCTCGAGTAATTTGCTTTATCCGAGTATCGCTGTGCTCGTCCCTGAAGATTCGGGTGTTGCTGCGGCTGACAGGTGAGTCGCAGAGGGGAGCAGGGGAGAGCGGGCGGGAGAGAGGGAGAGAAAGATCTCCCCTCCGTTCCTCCCCGCTCTCCCCTGCAGCTCCCCGCTCCGTGCCGGCACCCGAATCTTCAGGGACGAGCACAGCGATACTCGGATAAAGCAAATTACTCGAGCGAGTAGTGCTTTTCCGAGTACGCTCGCTCATCTCTAATTACATTGCATCAATGTACTTGGCAAAAAAAAAAATCGCAAGTGCTTCCAATAGTTTTCATGGTAAAAAATGCAAATAGCATGACTTGTGAGTGCAATGCAATTTTTTTTAACACTACTGTAAGAAATAATGGGTGACTCCTTGCAAGGAATCACCAAAAAGTGGAGCATGCAGCAATCTTCCAATCTTGCAAAATCGCTGTGAGAGAAAAATCGCTCATTTGCATAAACACAATGAAATTAATGTGCTATTTTCATGCACCATTTCCAGCCATATCACTATCAGATGAAACTAACACATGAAAATCACTTATATGAATGCACCCTATGGCCAAATGCACAGGGGCGGATTTGAATTGTGGAATCTGGAGCAGGCAACCGCCTCCGGATTCCACAGCAAATGCTGCCCATAACATGCAATGCAAAAGTGATTTTTCATGAACACGAGTGGAAAATAATTGAGGTTTCTGCTCGCGAATGAAAAATCGCATTTTTCCTGAGGTGTCCGCATGGACGGCTTCCATTGAAGTCAATGGAAGCCGTTTGACCGACGTCCTTTCTGCAATTAACATTACGGATGGGCCGCGGATTTCACGGGATAAGCAGGAGTTTAAAAAAAAAATCTGTAATGCGCATGTCTGACAGAAAGCCGTGTGGACCATCCGCAGTACAGAAGAAGATGAAGTAGAGCAGGTACGCATGGACGCCGCTGCTGCCAGTGCAGGATTAAGCATGCGGAACTCAGCTCTGCCATGTGTATGTGACCTTAAATCTCTGTGTGTTAATCCCTTAGTGACCGCCCATATGTGTTTTTATGTCCTGGCTGTCTGAGCTTTAATCCCCATGGTCATAAAAACATGCTAGCCCTGAGAATTAAAGCCTGGGGTCTGTGAGCATGACAACTCCCTGCTGTCGGCTGCCAGAGGTAGCCAAGAGCTTGGAGCTGTCATGGGGGGCTGCAATATGCAACCCCTGATCATGCGATTGCCGTTATTCAATGGATAATGGCAATCGCATAAAAATAAATAAAAAGTTAAATAAAGTTAAGGTTTCAGCTCCCCTCACAGATCAGAGTCATGAGGGGAGCTGCAACTACTCACCTCTGTCCTCCGCATCGTCCCGTGGCATTCTGGTCCTTCAGGACCTGATGCCGTCTTCTGCGTATCTGCGACAGATGTAAGATGTCAGGCGTATGCGCAGAAGGCCTGGGAGCCCAGTAGATATAAAATCTCCCTGCTCCCAGCTAGCATGAGTAGCTGAGAGCAGGGAGATGTACCTAAGGCCCCCGGATTTATCCGCGGACCTTACCCTGGCTCCTGCACATGTGTCTGTTGCCAAAATGGCAGATGCATGCTTAAAAACAGAGGATTGCTGGGGTAATTTAAAATCTCCCTGCTTCTGGCTACCAAATTTAACTGAGAGCCTGTAGATATCACTGGGGTCCGCGATACGCGGTCTCTGGTCACGTGATCGCCGTTATCCAATGAATCATGTAAAAGTTAAAAAAAGTTAAAGTTTCACCTCCTGTCACGGATCCGATCCATGAGAGGGGTGAAATTACTTAACTAAGGCCTCTGGCGATGTACCCCGACGGGATCCTTAAGATCAGAGTCATGAGGGGAGCTGCAACTACTCACCTCTGTCCTCCGCATCGTCCCGTGGCATTCTGGTCCTTCAGGACCTGATGCCGTCTTCTGCGTATCTGCGACAGATGTAAGATGTCAGGCGTATGCGCAGAAGGCCTGGGAGCCCAGTAGATATAAAATCTCCCTGCTCCCAGCTAGCATGAGTAGCTGAGAGCAGGGAGATGTACCTAAGGCCCCCGGATTTATCCGCGGACCTTACCCTGGCTCCTGCACATGTGTCTGTTGCCAAAATGGCAGATGCATGCTTAAAAACAGAGGATTGCTGGGGTAATTTAAAATCTCCCTGCTTCTGGCTACCAAATTTAACTGAGAGCCTGTAGATATCACTGGGGTCCGCGATACGCGGTCTCTGGTCACGTGATCGCCGTTATCCAATGAATCATGTAAAAGTTAAAAAAAGTTAAAGTTTCACCTCCTGTCACGGATCCGATCCATGAGAGGGGTGAAATTACTTAACTAAGGCCTCTGGCGATGTACCCCGACGGGATCCTTAACCAATGACCTTTCC
Source organism: Eleutherodactylus coqui (assembly GCF_035609145.1). NCBI lineage: Eukaryota > Metazoa > Chordata > Amphibia > Anura > Eleutherodactylidae > Eleutherodactylus > Eleutherodactylus coqui. Next base: position 49,582,509 of record NC_089840.1, read on the forward strand.
CCAGCTTCAGCGCATGCGCCGTCTGTAAAATGGCCGATGCAAGCGCAGAAGCTGGGGAGGGCCCGGGAAATTTAAAATCTCCTTTCTCGTTGCTAATAAAGGTAGCCGAGAGCCTGGAGCAGTGACCAAAGGCTACGGTGAGCAGTCCCCGATCGCTTAAAAGTTTTTTAAAAAGTTGAAGTTTAATGCTCCTTTCATGTTTGGGCCCCATTGTGCATAAGGATATCAGATTAGGGCCACAATGAGTATGTCTCTGAACACAGGACAAACAGGGGGATCTATTTGCTTCATTTATACGTGTGCTGTACAAAAAAAACTGTTTTTAAAATGACACAATTGGCAAAAAAGTGAAAATTGTAATTTTTTTCTTTTCCTTTTCCGAGATTCATTCAAAAACTGTGGGGTCAAAATACGCAGTACACCCATAGATGAATTCGTTAAGGGGTCTAGTTTTCAAAATGGGGTTAGTTGTGGGGGTTCTTCATTGTTTTGGCTGCTCAACGGCTCTACAGGTGGGCAATGGGGCCTACATCACCTTCAAGCTAAATTTCTGTTCTGAACGCCATTGGGTGCTGTTTTCGGTTTGGGCTCCATTGTGCATACAGACAGAAGATTAGGGACAAACAGGGGTATCCATGTTGGAGTGCAAATCCTCATTTTCACGTGCACTATAGAAAAAGAAACTGTCTTTAAAATTACATATTTGCAAATATTTTATTTTTTCTCCTCTAAATTGCAGTGACTCTTGAAAAGAAACCGGTGGGTCAAAATATTCCCAACACCCCTTAGTGAATACATTAAGATGTGTATTTGTTAAAATAGGGTCATTTATAGGGGTCACTATCATCCACCTAAGACACCTATGAGCCTTTGCAATCTTGGCTTGACATAGGAAAAGAAAGTGTTCCTCAAAATGTTAATAATTGATGTTTTTGATCATGTATATGTCTCCTAAAAAAAGTTTTTCCAGTGTGCTTCCAGAATAAAGTAAACAGATGGAAATATATATATTATCAAAAATGTGTACAGTATGTTTGCAGATATTTAACAGATTGCAGTTGAAAATGTGAAAAAATGCATTTTTTTTTACAAAATGTTCCCAATTTTGGTGCAAATTCTATCAGTCTATTTTTACCACCTAAATGAAGTACAATATCTGCCGAATAAACAATGACAGAATCACTTGGATATGCAAAACCTTTATGGAGTTATTCTATGTTAAAGTGACAGATTTCCAAAATTTGGCCTGGTCAACAAGACGCAAACAGGCTGGTCACTAAGGGGTTAAATTGTGAGATGTTAGTTATGCGGAAAGTTGGCAGTCTAGTGGAGCTGCTGTGCTTCCGCCAACAGCTCCGCGAGGGAGACTCAAGCATTCCTAAGCGACGTTCATATCAAGTGCTCACCATTTTGACTGTGAGACATGTCCCCAAAACATGGAAGACCAAGCTGTGGATGGCGAACAGTTCAAGCCAAATCCTTGGTTTGACATTTACAACCATTTTCCCAAACATTTTATGTTCATCGCCTCAATCTAGTTTAATAAAATGTTGTACAAACCTTTATTAATTTTCTAAAGAAAACATAGAAAATCACTAGAATTCATGACCGAAGTATAAGTATAACGCCTTACCTTGCTAGATATTGATTTGCTGTTGGATACTTTGTTGCCTGCCGAATGAGCGTTCATATATGGTCAGACGTGTTTGATACTTTAAATATATGCAAATATGAATAAGATGTTCTTATATGGTGCACAAAAAGGAGGTGCAAATCTACTTTTTCAGCCATTACCATAATCTGTAAGAACATGCTCCATAACTTCACAGTACAGACACTAAGTCAGGGTGGTTTCACATCTGCATGCGGGATTCCGTTTTCCTGCTCCATTCAGACGGTTACGTCTGTGGATGGAACTGAACAGCGCCGGACAGATCCCATTGTCTATAATCAGGTCCGCCCAGCTGCCCTAGCTATTGGGTGGAAGAAAAAGCATTGCATGCAGAGCTTTTTCTTGTGGTATTTTGAGCCAAATCTGTGATGGAATCAGCCGGTGGTTCCAATGCAGATGTGAAACCAGCCTTACTGCTTTTGTATTAAATCATACTTCTCTTAGCTGACCAAATGTTCTCTGTGGGGTCCAAAAAAAGTCATTATATTGGTTTTAATAGAGGACATGTTAAGATTCTGTGATTTTTGAGTCCCCCAATGGAACCTCCAATGCATATGTGAAAGCAGTCTATTCATTAGAAGCAAGACCAATTCTAGTACAAGACAGCTTGTTACCTTTTGCTGCAGCAGACTGGCCTTGAGTGCTATAATAAATTTATTATCAATCGTTACAGCTAAATCCTCCTCTAGTAAGGCTGCTTTCACATCTGCATCAGCGGTTCCGTTTTCCTGCTCCAGCATGGGAGCAGGAAAGGGGAATCCATTAGCTGAATGCATCGGTCTTACGATGAAACCAAACTGTAATAATGGAGTCCGTTTGGCTTTCGCTTAGCTGTCGGCATCTTACCAGATGCAAGAGTGTTGCATGTAGCTGAATGGAGATTGCAGCGCAGATGTGAAAGCCACCTAACCATTCAAGACATGAATGGTATATATATATATATATATATATATATATATATACACACACAAAATGTATAATGTGACACTAATCTGATTTGAACCCAGGGCCCCAGTGCTGCACTAGAGCTAAACACAGAGCCACCACACCATGCAAAGTAACTTCAAGGTGATGGAAGCTACATCCCAATCATCTCAGTCTAAACCTGTTTCTTAACCATGGTCCAGTTTTCATCCTGCTTGGCACAGCAGTAAACCAATTTAGGAAAGGACTTTGGCCAGAATGTTGACCTTCCCTACATCAAGCTTCCCTGAAGTCGGAAGCAAGGGATCCTCCGGAACAACAAAACACTGATCTAAACCCTGTTCATTGGCCACAACTACAGAGTTGTTCTGACTTTCCCACAAGCCTCTGATCATTGACAATGGCACACACTGGACATAGGGCTACATTTACCTAAGAGAAGAGTTCTATATGCCAGCCTCAGACCTGTGCTTGCTGAGTAAGATACAACAAATGTATTAAGAGTCGCACATCTCAATAAACGTGGTGCATCTGTGGCCAGTCCATGTGCCAGAAATACGAGCTACTGTAAATTTGCACTATTATGTATGCCAGTTTCTGGCATAAAATATAGTAAATTCGTCAGGTTGCTGGTATCTATGCCAAGACACCCCACTTAAAGGGGTTGTCTCGCGAAATCAAGTGGGGTTATACACTTCTGTATGGCCATATTAATGCACTTTGTAATATACATCGTGCATTAATTATGAGCCATACAGAAGTTAATCACTTACCTGCTCCGTTGCTAGTGTCCTCGTCTCCATGGTTCCGTCTAAATTCGCTGGCAGCTTGCTTTTTTAGACGCGCTTGCGCAGTCCGGTCTTCTGCTCTGAGCACGAGCCGCTTCAGTGTGCTCGCCGCTACAGCTCTTCTGCGCATGCGCAGACGAGCTGTATCTTCTCTGGAGCGCGCTGGAGCGGCCATTCTGCTACCATCCTCTCTTAGGGCGCCCACCCACTGGCGTTTTTTTTTCCCTGCGAAATTCGCAGCATTTTTTTTCTGCAGGGGTCTATGGGACTTGTAATGTTAAAATCGCGATCGCGCAAAATCGCAATTTACCGCGATTCGAGGTAAATTGCGATTTTGCGCGATCGCGATTTTAACATTACAAGTCCCATAGACCCCAGGAGAAAAAAAATGCTGCGAATTTCGCAGGGAAAAAAAAACGCCAGTGGGTGGGCGCCCTTAGAGAAAGGTGCAGAGCCGCCCAGCCGTGCCGAGAAGCCGCCCAGCCGCCCAGGTAAGTGATGGGTGATGGACTGACGGGGGTGACGCGTGACTGACTGCTGCTGTGGCCCCGGAGCCTACCGCTGTGGCCCCGGAGCCTACCGCTGGGGAGCCGGAGCCTACCGCTGGGGAGCCGGAGCCTACCGCTGGGCCCCAGGGGCTAGCGCGGGGGAGACGGGGGCCTAGCGCGGGGGAGACGGGGGCCTAGCGCGGGGGAGACGGGGGCCTAGCGCGGGGGAGACGGGGGCCTAGCGCGGGGGAGACGGGGGCCTAGCGCCGGTTACCTGCTGCCTGGCGGTGGGTGACTGCTCGGCCGCGTTCAATCCCGGGGTCCGGTCGGCGGCTGCGGGGCGTCTGGTTGTCAGGGAGACACAGCTGGTAGCGTCTCGGGAGCGCGCACGTCGGGCTACAGCAAGTGACGGGAAAAGAGCCGGCGGCCATCTTGGGGAAACTTTTTATAAGTTGCTGAAACGCTGGAACTGTAAGTACAAACCAGCTAGAAAAGTCATTTACAGGGGGGCTTAGTAATGTATGCTTAATTAGGGGGACTGGGCAAAAAAAAAATTTCACTGCTTCCTCGAGACAACCCCTTTAACTGCGCCATAAGGATGCCGCCAACCCAACTTACTTTTTTCTGGTTCATGAGTTTCCTACCATACCACTTAAAGGAACAGCACAAATATAAAAACATACTATTGATAATAATGCAAGGCAAAAGAATAAGGGGTACACCACAATACACAACGACAGTCCAAACCTGTAAGACCAATCTTCTTCCTGCAAATGTAAGACCTGTTCTTCTTTGGTTTGGGGATTTCTGGAGTTTTCACTCATTTTGAGAAGTACTGGGCTGATAGTGAAGGACTTGGCTAAATCACAACTGATTCTGAGAATTCTGATTTTAGAGAACTTGCATTACCTTCTCTTGAAATGCTTTAATATCGTTTGCTGAGTTACAGGTAAAGCAGCCACATTTTTGGAATCATCAGAAAGTTTGCCAACATCATTGTCACAGTTGTTTAATGCAGTTTTTACTTTCCGTATGGCTGCAAATTCAGTGATAGGACTAGCTAAACCTCTGGCTGCAACCATCAGGCTGATTCTGCCGCTGTTGGGTCTCTGAAAATGCTCATTATTACATACAGAACAAACTCTTTTTCTTCTAGGATTTCCATAAAATCCACATCTTGTGTTGCACAGAATCTAGATCCTGGTATCTAATTTGTCTTTTGAGCCATTTTAGGCTTGAAGCAACAGCTGGGCAGGAAGATCTGATAAATGGCTGAATAAATAATGAAACCATGCCATATAAAACATCAGAATAACCATCAAGCTTAACTATAATGTCTTAAACCTCAGCCCCATAAGTCATGTCAGTAGCATTCACATGGCCCTCCTACAGTCACAGCCTTCTTAACAATATGTTTTGGGGCCAAATTAAACCCAACAAAAGCAATTTTGGAAAAATGAACCATATGGGGCCTAGAAAAAACCCTCTAGGTCTACATCGTGAAAAGAAAAGCCCCAGTGGAGGACATAAACTTCATCAAATGTCTGTTCGACCTGCTTCTAATACTCTCAATGAACAAGAACTCAGCAGACGACCATATTAGCCTTGGTACTATTTCAGAAAATCAAGTAACCGGACTTGTAAAAATACTTCTAATCTCCCTTTTGATTTTTCACAATATATTAAGGGTGGCCAGTGTTGCAGTGCTTCTGGGATCTGTTCCTTCCTAGTAATCTGGTTCAGGTCTTGTATTTGGTTCTCTTCATCTTCTGGATCTGGTAGGGGTTGGTTTTAGGCAAGACTTGCTTAGTCTCACTTGTGGATAATTTAGGGGGACTATTTAACCTGGCCTTGCGCTTAGCTCATTGCTGTTTAATTCAGTCTCCCTCTGACTCTGGTGGAGGTTAGAGGTTGGCGCTGGATCTCCTGTTTTCCTGATTCTTCACTAAGCTAAGTACTAAAGTTACTATTGTTGATATCTTGTTCTCGTGGTTTCTCTCCTCTCCCTCGTAGGGTCTGCTAGAGGCCCAGGTATGTGGTCAGGTTCACCCTTGTTCGGGCAGGTTATCTGCGAATAGGCAAGTCCCTTTCCTGGATAAAGGGTTTATAGGGACAGTGTTTCTCTGGTGTCTATTTTCTTTACTGTTTACCACTATTTTGTGTGCACTAGTGGTCTGTTTGTTCACAGCCTGTAAGTCTTTCAGGTTTTCAGATCCAGCGTGTCCTGATTGGACATGACAGCCACTTCTCAATATAATTTACCCTAGTGTGTAGAATTAACACGTCAAGATGAAGCCATCAACACCTCCTACACCCACCTCCATCTCCAACCTAAAATCCCCCACCAAAATATTGTAACTGTGCTCAAATTAAAGGTCAAGTTCTCCATATTGGTTCGAGCAGCTGCCATTTTCCGAGGCCAGAATACATAACAGTGCCTGATAATCCAAACAGAAAGGATCAGGGAACCTAAAACAAGATTAATTATCAGTTAAATCAGGCCTACCGTATATGTTAAATCTCCCGGACTCCACTCTACCAAACCTTTTGATAACCACTTCACACAAACCCAATCAGGAAGCTTCCGTGCCGATTCGAAATGATCAAAACAATTACTTAAGATGAGATGAATTCAAAATAAATAAAGCATTTCTGTAAGACGTTATTAAATGGATATATAGATAATGCAGGATTGTGGAAAACCATCCTCATGCAGTAACAACAAATCCCGATCAAAAGGACTCTACCCCAAGTACAATCAAGATTAGAAAGAGGCAGAACTCAGAAGAGACCAACGCATTCGCTCTGATCACCTGACCTTACCCATCCTGTCAGTCATAGACCATCTTACACAAAAATAACAGAAATCTAATTTGCACCTGAAAACTGGCGAATTTTCATTAGTAAATTTGCCCCAATGGATCAATTACGTCCAAAACGTCCCGTTACGATCTATAGTTGGGGATAATCATTTATATATAATGGTTTAGTCACATAAAAGGGAGGTTTCTCACTTGTGGTTAATTCACATTTCTGTAATATTTAGATTAGAACGCTCTTATCTCTCTGATCTGCTGATAACCTATTGGGAAAGAGATGTCACACAAGTCAGTTCCTCATTTTTGCCTTTGCCTTGTCTTTTTCGTAAACCACTATTAAAATAGATGAAACACCAGTCCATTTGCACTATTAGGGCATATGGGGGGAACTTGAATCCCCCAATGTATTACAAGGATAAACATTCCCCTGTTGTTGCAGAAGGAGTTGCTGGGAGGTGGCTCCAATCTGAAAGGGGTTGTCTGTTATGAGACAACCACTTATAGGCTATGTAGATCTTTGGGGTGGAGGTGAGGGCAATTGTTTTCACTTAAAGGCCTCCTGCACACGGGCGGAAATTCTGCAGCGGGATTTCCTGCAGAATTTCTGCCCGTACCCGCCTGCATAGGATTGCATTAGATAACGCAATACTAGGCCGACGGCCGTGATTTGTCCGCGTGAAATCACATGCGGAAAGCAAATCACGGCATGTTCTATTTCTTTGCGGGTCTCGCAGAGGCCTGCACAGAAATGTCAGTGGTGACGGGCCGGCTCCTCTCTGCGCATGCGCTGGCTGGGCGGCAGCCGGCACACAGCGCAGAGAGGAGACACCCGGAGCAGGTAAGCCGCAGGGCTGTGCAGGGGCACAGGTCTGCATCCCGCAGCGAGAATGCTCGCAGCGGGATCTGACCTGGCAGTCTGCAGGCGGCCAAATGCATGTATTTTGGGTTAACAATCATTTTCGCAATAGGGTTTAATTAAAAACATTGTACTGTTTGACTTCTGCAACTTCTACACATCACTGTACATGGACACTGCAGTGTAAGCCTCAATAGGAGTAAGTGAGGCTGGACTAACACCTTGGTTTCCCTTTGCTCTCTGCTCTCCTAAATATTCTTATCAGCTAATTTATGACTACTAAAAAGTTTATCTTATCTAAAATGTATCTTAGTTGTGATAAATTAGCTGATACAAAGTGCAGGAGAAGATAAAGAAGGGCTGAAAAGCAAGCTGTCAGTCCAGCCTCACTGACGGATCTCATTGAATCTTAGACTGCAGTGTCTATATGCTGTGATGTATACAAGCTGCAGAAGACAACGGTGCAATACTTTTCATTAAAGCCTACTGCAAAAGGGATTGTCAGCCCAAAATACATGCATTTAAGTGAAAAAAATTGACCCCCAAAGGGTATCTATAGCCTATTGTTAGATTCAAAGTTGTCAGAAATAGGTCATATTGAAATTGGGCTAATGTCATAGGTGACAACCCCAGGGGAGTCTGTACTATGAGCATTTGTTTTATAAATGATGCATAATTTGGAGTTGGTAGAAATGTGTATGTTTTTTATATATTAAATGTTGTGGTTTACAAAAGGATAGAGAAGAATTTAGGTGCAATTAATGAGAATGAATTTAATTAAAGCACTCAATGCCAGATAGTTGCATCTAAAGCTAAAGGCCCATTCAGACAATGATTATCGGTCAAAAGATCTCGCTCAAGCGACTTTTGAGCGATAATCGTTGTGTCATTTACAGCGCAAGATGAGCGATCACCTTGCGCTACCAGAGGAGGATGCAGAAGACCCACAGCGGAAGATAGCGTGAAACCGCTTCACCGCCTACCGCCGCCCGTCATATGACGCGGCCGCCCCGTCATGTGACGCTGTGGACGTGTCATGTGACGTGGCTGGCGTGTCACATGACACTGCGGCGCGTCACGCGGGATCCGCAGGTAAGTATTGGGGTCTCTGGGGGGGGGGCGGAATTCCGCGGCGGAGCCCGTCACAGCCGTGTGCAGCCGGCTTAACGTTTCAAACCCATGTTGATATAGTAGAGAACGGCTTATGCAGCTGCGGAATATGTTGGCGCTATACAAATAAAGATTATTATTATTATATTAGCTCTAGTACTCAGTAGTTATTAGTTATAGCAGAGATTTACCTTTGACTTGGCGAAGATAGCTGTATATAAATGTGTAAAATACAACGGTCATAGACAGCCGCAGCGCTATAGAGGCGTATGTCATCCATGTTTTACTTGTGTCTCGAGTTACATGTTCTGATGGGAAGATAAGAAGATAGAGTTGGAATTAGAACTGGATGTATTTTATTATCTGGTTAGTATAAAGAAGCAGAGTATCAATGTAAATCATTGAGAAGTAGAGATCCAACTTGAACCTCTGATGAAACAGGAAGGGTACTTTAGACTACCTTACACTACCAATAGACAATGTAGCAATGCAGGGGTCACTCCTCATAACTGTGCCTCAATGAGCAGATACAACAGTAGCCAGGGATCTCTGGTGGCCACTGTGGCTTCAGGAACCCACCCAACCTCCCTACCAAGGCGGGTCCTTCTGACTGGGTTGTTAACATCACAACAGAACTGGTGGTTTAGTGGGTGCGAAGCTACTTTTTGTTCACTGCCCCACTGTTCACCTTGTAGACGGCAGGCCTTGCGGTCCACCAGCTGTCCTCTTCCAATGTACTGCAGGCCAGCCCTACAGGTCTACTATTCACTATCTATATGGATAGTACATTGCTCATCTCTGGGTCCCCACCTCTAGAGCAAAGCGGGGGTTCCTTGATGCCCATTTCGTCATTTACTGCAAATGAGGTGATAAGGTGGCCAGGCATTCAAGGAGTCTAAGTCTAAGGCTTACCTACACACAAGTGAGCGTGATATCGGGTCGTGAAACACACACCAATATCGCACTTGTGAACTTGCGATTTGCCCACAAATGCAATGTTTGAGGAAAAAACACCTCGCAATGTATTTGTAAAGTTTCCATCCTGTCGCGCGAGTTAAACTTGAATCGCACTTGCATGCACATTGCACCCCATGCGAGACATTAAAGGTCCCATTGAAATCAAGAGTGGTGCATTCTGAGGAACGTGAAAAGTTAGAGCATGCCACGATTTTTCTCGCACTGCACAAAT